>NC_091133.1:79973621-80297163 GCF_040183065.1 Periplaneta americana | reverse complement strand
GTCTGGTAGTTTTGGTATAATAAGAAAATACTTGTTATATCATAAAGTTTCTCTCTCTGACCAGTGCTGCAAATACTATGACGATTCTACCGTAAAATATTTTATTTATATAACTTTTCGTTATTCAAATTTCTTAACATTTAAAGGATAAAAATAAAAGTTGTCCATTCATTTATTATAAAAAGTACACTACTCTCTTAAATTGACTGAGCCTCACTCATTTCGCGAAAAGATTATGAGCTTGTACTTTTTTTTCGCCACTTCTTAAAGCTCCAATGTTAATGTAATAACTTACAATACCTAAATTAAATGAAATATTGGAAATTAAATCAATGGCTCTCTCAAGACACTCTATAAATGTTTCATGTAAAACAATTTTTATTTCGAAAAGGAAGGAAACAAGAGCAAAATTATGTTAAATTACTTGTTTGAGGTCCACACCTGTGGAGTAACGATTAGCGCGTCTGTCCGCGAAACCAAGTGGCCCGGGTTCGATTCCCGGTCGGGGCAAGTTACCTGGTTGAGGTTTTCCGGGGTTTTACCTTAACCCAATATGAGCAAATGCTGGGTAACTTTCGGTGCTGGACCCCGGAGTCATTCCACCGGCATTAGACTATCAACTTCATCTCATTCAGGCGCTAAGTAACCTGAGATGTTGATACAGCGTCGTAAAATAACTAACTTAAAGAAAAAAAACTTTTTTGAGATCTCAAAGAATAACCCCCTGAAATTAATGACACTACTTTCGGTTCAACCTGTATTATAATGAATCTGTAAACCCCAAAGTTTATATCTTAAGAGTCGATTCAGCATAGGAGAGAATAAGCAGAAGATTTTGACACTGTCAATCATAATTTACTTTTGGACAAACTGCATACTATTGGAGTCGGAGGTATAGTTTTAATATTATTCAAATCGTATTTTAGTAACAGAAAACAAAAATTACCAAAATTGAAGTTTAATTTAGTGAACATAAATATATCCATATAGGTGTACCGCAAGGAACAATTTTGGGACATAATTTATTTTGTGTTACATGTTAAAGATTTGCTAAATATCAATGTAAATATTACCTATATTCATATGCAGATGATACGGTAGTTATTTTCAGTAGTTTTTCTTGGCAACAAGCATATCGAAAAGCTAATATAGGTACTAATATTGTTAAAAATGGCTTCATTCCAACTTTCTTTCTTTAAATAATAATCAACCTTAGTTCCCTTTTCGTTAATAAATGCCAGTGTTCAGAATTTAAAAATTAGCGATGAATATGGACTAATAATACACATTGAAAATTGTTTAGATCCGAAAGTTTCTAATGTCCACCGTTAAAAGAAGGCACATATGTGAAATATCTGGATATCATTATTGATCAAAATTTAAAATTATCTTTGTAAGAGGCTTCGTGAAACAATTTATACATTCTTTACTCTTCAATCCTACTTAACCATTAGAGTTCTACGAAATGTTTGTTTGGCCATTTTTCAGTTTATTTTTCATTATGGCATTATTGTTTGGAGTGGAAGCACAAAAATGTACTTAGTCCGTTAAATTTACTACAAAAACGAATGATTAAAATTTATTTGAAGAAACGTTTGGATTATACAAATACATTTATTTATTCTGAATTTTACATATTTAATATTGAACAAATTTATAGATATACTTTGTTAAAATTTTATCATGAAAAACCATAATACGTTTACATTACAAGCACATAATCATGACACCAGACGAAATAATAATTCAACATTAGTAAAACCTAAATGGTTCACATCTGCTGGTCTAAAGCATAGCATTAATTTCGGCCCTCGGTTGTATAATTCTATAGCTAAATTACACCCAGAACTTCTAACATGTAACCCACCAACACATAACAAGAAATTTAGAAACGTGTGAATATCTTCAATTTGATTGAATAAATTTATAGCCTATGTGTATGAATTAATCAGCGTATATTATATTTGTAGTCTTTAATTTCGCAATATATATTTTTTTCATAAATTGTCCACTTGATTTCACATGATATTATTCTTCTCTATGTTAATATTATATTATTTAGGCTAATTTCATTGTAGCTGTAATTTGTAGCTGTAATTTTACTTTTAATTCAGATTTCATTTTCTTTCTATATTCCTTTCATATTAATAATATATCTGAACTGCGACCGAACACGAGCGCTGCTCATTCGGCCCTCAAATTTTATTAATATTATTGTATCCTCTTTTTATATTGATGTATTATTTTATTTATATTTCTATTGTTGTAATTATATGCTGTAGTCTAATGTACTATTCTGTATTATATGTTCTATATTATTATATAAATATATACTTTTTATAGAACCTTCCAGTCCACACCTGTGGAGTAACGGTTAGCGCGTCTAGCCGCGAAACCAGGTGGCCCGGGTTCGATTCCCGGTCGGGGCAAGCTACCTGGTTGAGGTTTTTTCCTAGGTTTTTCCTCAACCCTATATGAGCAAATGCTGGGTAACTTTCGGTGTTGGACCCCGGACTCATTTCACCGGCATTATCACCTTCATCTCATTCAGACGCTAAATAACCTAAGATGATGATAAAGCGTTGTAAAATAACCTACTAAAATAAATAAAATAGAACCTTCCTATAACTGGAGGAGTCTTTCACTTGCCATAAGTCTACGATCTATAGATTTATCTGTCTTCCAGAGTTAGTCTTTTAAGGAATTTATGGACCTTTAAAATCCATCATCCCAGTCGGGACTGAACCCGCAACTGCGGGTGGACATTGTGTTGCATTGTACGCATGATATTGTATTATAATAATTGTACTAATTGTTTATATATAAGATATTTATATTCGTATGTGTAGATGTATTGCATTGTATTCAATTGTATTGTATTGTATTATCCTGTCATTAATGAGTAGCGTCTGGAAATAGCTTCGATATTAAAATTGGAGTTCTCTTTACTTTCGTTTCGTGTTGAATCGGTTCCACTCTCCCTACAGCTATACAGACTAAGCTAATTGGGTTCTATTTCTTAATTAGGTAATTAAAACGTGTTATTCTTGATGCGGTTTAAAATCTTTTCACCCCTGCTTTAAATGAACCTTAAATTTCCTTCCGAATATCATGAGAAGGAAAGCTCTCTTCTGGAATTTATTTTAAAGATAAGAGAAAATAGCAGTTCTGTGTAGGTGAAAATTTGTTCCAGGAAAAGATTTTTACTAGCTCTTGGTATAATGTTCCAGGAAAAGATTCAGTACAGTAATGTTCTAAATATATGCGGAATAAAGAGGCAGATCTGCGTTCAAGTAAAAATCTGAAAGCTAGATATCCTACTTGATTAAAGTTAGAGAGAGCTCAGCTTTGTAACTTCTAGGAAAACAGATATTCTGCATACTGAGAAGAAGATTTTTCCAAGATCTTTTAATCAAATTTATTTGTGTTTCTTCAAATTCGGAATATAAAATTAATTTCGTGGAAGGATTTGAGGATATATTTGTTTAATCGCTGATATCATTGCAAAGAGAGAGAGCGAACGGTGAATTAGACCTATTTTCGTTTGAAACTCGAGTATGTAATTCGTTCTAAGTATATATTTTTATCCTTGAAAAACCAAACTTTTAGATTAAATAACAGCATATCAAAATGTTAAAAATATTAAGTTAAATTTGGAAAAAGTCAACATTGCATAATTTTGTATAAATGAGTTTTTTTTTAAGAGGAAGAATGAAGTCCTTCTGAATTCAGACCATATTTGACACCACAGAGTCGATCTGGTTGGCAAGTTGGTATAGCGCTGGCCTTCTATGCCCAAGGTTGCGGGTTCGATCCCGGGCCAGGTCGATGGCATTTAAGTGTGCTTAAATGCGACAGGCTCATGTCAATAGATTTACTGGCATGTAAAAGAACTCCTGCTGGACAAAATTCCGGCACATGCGGCGACGCTGATATAACCTCTGCAGTTGCGAGCGTCGTTAAATAAAACATAACATTTAACATTTGACACCACAGTATTCATTGGACCCTCTGAATGATAGTGGGGGATTATGGTGATCACACGTGTGGATTTTCAGTCCTGTATATACAGCAGAATTCATTCACAGTTCCGTGCATATCATAAGATATCGCAGACAAACCCCGAATACCAGATGTGTCAAACTGCTCCACGCCCGAATGGTGGAGGGTAGCACGCGTGAATGGGAGATATTGACTTGATTAGCTCAGAATTATACCTGAAGTCGATGGGATTATGATACCACCATACTCTTTCTTAGGATCCTGCTGACCCGGAGCTGCGCTCAGGCTTGGATTGGATCCCTCGTTTGGTCCCATTTGTTTTTTCCGAGGTTTTCCCCAACCGTGGGACCGATGCCGAATGGTCTATGGCGAGTCCTCGGCATCACTTCATTTCACCCCCTTTGATCTGATTACCTAGTTGGGTTTTTCCGAGGTTTTCCCCAACCATAAGGCAATTGCCAGGTAATCTTTTGGCGAATCCTCGGGCCTCACTTCATCTCACTACATCTCACCAAAATATTGTAAAAAATTGTAGCAAATTGTAAGAAATTGTAGAAAATTGCAAAATTGTTTTGACTTGTTCCACATCTTAAAACTTCATTGATAATTTAAGATCTATGGAATATAATAAATGAAATGAAAAATGAAATGAAGTTGTCATGAGGCAGTGGACGGGAGAGCATTGTGAATTCACTGTAAAAACAATGATTGTTGTGAATGTGCACGACGAGAATGTCGGCGTCATTTTCAACTTTGGCGTCATAATCCAATTCCATGTGCCCACGCTGTGAAGATACGGGTTTAAAGATATGAGTCAACAGGTTCTACCCTGAGTGACCAGGAAATAGGTCCTGCTCTACCAATCCACTGATTAGGAAACTTCTCGTTGAGCACATTTCTAACCTCCAAGTTAAAGTGTGACGGTGATCCATCCTGTTGATAAACAACCTGGCCGTCATTTTGATCAATTTGTGGTAAAGCAAAAAGCTGTAGCACCCCGAAGTCCATATCTCACCCAGTTTGGATTTTTTTTTTGGGGTCATATCAAAAACTTCTTTCATGCTGTGAAAGTTCGTGATTTAAAACATTTGCGTGAAAGGATAACGAAGTTGTTGCTACAGTCACACCGGACATGCTCCAGCGAACGTGGACAGAACAGAATATCGTTCAGATGCGTACCGCGCTACAAATGGTGCCCATATAGAAATTTATTAACAAAGGTATAAAAAAAAACTTTTGAGAACATTTGTAACAAAGTCAACTACCAGCTGAATGTAAATAAAAGATATCAAAGCACAAAATGTTGTCATTCTTTTTCGGAAACCTTGTATATTATACTTATGCTTCAAGTATCTTCTACTCGTATAGTCAAACCAAAAGGCAATAAACCTACTATAACATTATGCGTAACAATCTTTATCTGTTTTTCTCATGGGTTATTCCACGGTCACTCATTTTACAAAGTAATAACTCTAACCACACTTTCTTCATTATACAGTTTTTGTTTTTAATTGTATTTTTTTTTCATTTCATAAGGTATTTCATTGCCATATAGAGAGGCTGAAAATAGATGAGTAACTGTAATAGAAATCATAATTTATTAATAAGGAAAATAATTCTGAATGTACTGTCACTCACATCACAAGACAAGCTCATGGATACTGTATGCATACACAAAATGGTAGACTCTGCCCTTCTAAAAACTGGAGAGATATTTTTTCCTGTTAGACATCACACTGTAGGCTAATGGTGATAACTGAGTAGGAATGTAAATTCTAGAGATGAACAAACTAACTGTCTCTCTCGCTCGCTGTGTTCGTTGCAGTTGTTGTTCAGGTCTCGTCTCGTAACTCTTGTGCGCTTCGAGTCTCGCTCATCATTCTCGAAACAGCATTAGGTGGACTTGGAAAGATTTCGTAACGTTGAATAACATACATAGGCTAATTAAAATAAATTATATTAGAGAAGTTTAATTGATAGAAAAAGACAAAAGAAAACGGTATCGCAATTATCAAAATGTTCTGGTTCCATTAGATTTTACCTATGGTTATATAAATAAAACAAATCTAAAATAAATTAGAATTTCAAAAAATCATAAAAACATAGCGTTAAAAAACATTTTGTTTTACTTGAGATTGCATACTTGATCTCAAACATGAGAAAAGGAATTTCTTAATCTTTTAATAAGGGCCTAGTAATTAAATAAAGATTGGGGAACGGATTACTACATTGAAAGGTACAGATGATGTTTCAAATAGGTTACTTGATTGTTTATACATATATAATAGCTGCCAAAACAAACAATTTCTGTCTGGTATAAACAACTGTGACTATTCAAGGCTGCTTGACGTTCGAGAGTTGATCACTCCAAAAGTCCCGATGTCTTGGAACGTTTGCTTGCAAGCAGTCAACGACGAACAATACTGTCGTGCGGGATTTTCGGCTTTGCGGGCGCAGTTTGTCTTGCATTCTCCCTCGTTGTTCATCCGTAGTAAATTCCTACAAAATAAGTTATATTTAAAATATGATAAGTCTGCTACATTTCTGGCACTCACATTACAGTTCTCTGTCACTCAAATTATTTGGTCAGATTTACTTGGCACAAAAATTACTTTAAAACACAATTTGTGATTATATTGTTTACCTCAGGGCTTTGGAGAAACCTAATATTAAAAGAATTTACTTATATCGTGATATTAGATGAGAAAATACTGACCTTAAAATCATGCAATTTGCATGAAAAATCAAGCTGCAATTGATATCTTGAAGGCAGTGGCGGCTCCTGCATATTTCTTAAGAGGAGGAAAGAAGTTAACAGCGCAAAATGACACCTTCTTGAGAGAAACATGCTACAAATTAGCCTGCATGTAAGACCAGATAGTGTTAGGGTTGGCCTTCTCTTTTTTATAGCAATAATCTGTTCTTGTAAACTGAGTTTCCTAAATTGTCCAAAATATAATATGTTTTCACTTCCACTCATTGTTGAATAATTCCGCAAATTAACCATTACAAGGAAATTTACAACCTCGTAGCATTTTTCGAGCACACTACAGCATCACACGTGTTAGAAGAGACTAGCTACTAACACGTAACCGGAACTTTTTTACGGCAATCGGAATAGGAAATAATCTGTTAGGAAAGCATGAACACTGCACCTACCCACGTGGTCTTGTTGCCACATGTACATTTTACAAGTTCAGTATCACATGCTTTTGAAGAATGTCAGTTCTTGTAAAGTCATACCACCATTATTGTTCAAAGCTGCCGGTGGCCGATTAATTTTTGTATGTTAAAAATAATGTAGTTTGGAGTACCTACTTTCAGTTTCAAATAATATATTTGTACCAAACTGACAACTTGGCTGTTGCCCTGTCTAGTAAACAATGAATAGAAGTGAATTTCAGGGGCCAACTACGTAGAACTACTTCCTCTTTGTTTTACATAAACCCGACTTTAACTTTCAAATATCCATGAAAGTTTCAAAACCATGAATAGTAGCCTATATAAAGTGCAATGAATAATATTTTTGTTTCATAATTAAAAAAAGTTTACATGGTGTCTTATAACTTTCCGTTAAAACTGTTTTTATTGTACCTCCTCCTACTAGTAGATGTAGATGTGTTATAGCCTGGTTGAATGCAGCATCGTTAGATGGCAGCGGTAGCGAGCTTGCTGCACGACCAGTCGGTTTCTATTTCCCGCCCATGCGCTGATTCAGAGGAGGATCTCCTCCCTCCCCGTTCATTTACTTGCTTTAAAACTCTGCTTCTTTCTCTGGCCGCTAGTGCGCTGTTGTTTATGTGTGTTAACAGCAATAGATCGTTTAAAACTCGATCAACCGAGTTTTTCTTACAGCTGTGAACTTAAAAATTATCGAATCTTCCTCGAATTTCAAGGCATATATTTTATTTGGTATTTACTTTCAAAAGAAGGAAATGTGAGGAGGACGTTCCTCCCTTCCCTCCCCCGAGGAACCGCCACTGCTTGAAGGCCAGTTCCATAAGGAAAACAATTTCCCATCCAAATATTCTTGTAATTAGGAAGTATACAGTATAGGCAGTGGTTTATATAAAAGTCTACCTAGTCTTATAATTTTAAAAATTTGATGAAATATCCAAAATGTCGTGGAATGACCCTTATGCGATGGTAATTTATTAAATAAAATGTTGGAAAGAGCGTTTCAGTCCTTGTTGTTATTGTTGTTGTTTCATTACTTTCAGTTGATATGTAACATTTTATTTAGGCTATATAATTTATAACAATATATTGAAATTAGTATAATAATTGAAAAAAAAATTAGTAATATCAATAAAGCAATAATATATGAAAAAAAAATGACACTTAAAATTAAGTTGCATTGTAATCCAGCCACATTATCGATAATTCTCCAGAATTAAGGGGTTAGGTACAGCTTACAACAGTAAAATACTGGAAATGTTCAACATTTTTTTCCTCCAATACTGTATCTTGTACAGTAATAAAAATTAGTGTGTGTAAAACAGTGTCCATCTGGTATGTGAAAAAAAATATTTTAATTATTTAAAAAAGATATGTACTTTTTTTAGTGTTTGCCACATAGGGTAAATTAGGGTCTGTTGGACAGTCGGGCAGACCCACTCGTGGCTACCTCCGTCATTGACTTCTAGCAGAATGTGGTGCCCACAAGTGGCGAAGTAACACGTTAAAGTACAAAGTGTCTAACATGCCCGACTGTCCAACGGACCCTAATTTACCCTAACTCAAAAACTATCCAACATTCTATGATGAAATTTTTTGTATGTATTTATGCATGCCATATTTATAATATGATGCAAGATCACTTCTCTACCTTTGATAGACTGTCTGATAAAAAATAAATTCATTTAAAAATGGTCAAATATCAGTATTTTCTTTTAACAATATATATATATATATATATATATATATATATATATATATATATATATTTATTAAGGAATGTAGTTGAAAGAGTATGATATTGTAAACATGAGTTTCAGCAATAAAATAAAAGAGAGAGAACATGAAAAAGTTAACAAGTTTATGAGTTACGAGAGAAATATATAAATAATTTTTTAATCGTCAAAATATCTTTTTAATATAGCAGAAGGACAGTGTTTTACACGTACCAATTTTCATTACTGTACAAGATACAGTAATGGAGGAAAAAAATGTTGAATATTTCCAAACATTTTACTGCTGTAAGCTATATCTAACCCCTCAATTTCGACCCCGTCATGTTTCGTGGAGTCCTGGGAGAACAACACAAAAATTCACTTGGAGGTTTGCTAATGAACAACAGTGCACAAGAAAGAGATTAATACATAGATATTGATAGAGATATTCCAATCTCTATAATTTAATCTATTTTCCTGAAGCAAAAAATGACAACCAATAAACGACTATATCAGCAACACGTCTCACTGAATTAAACTTAAATACCTTGATCTGTTTTTCTGTTTAATGTCAAATGTGAAAGAGATGTATGCAGTCATTTACTGTCCTGTATTAAAATAACCTTTTGTCGTACGTTGGTTTACACCCTCGATATATTTAGAAGATAAGGTAGATGCATGGAGCGTTGGTATTGACAGCTATTCCAATTTTCATGGGTAACACTATTGAAAGTTGATACCCACTTTTATGCGATTTGATAGGAGAAAGAAAAAAAAAAGAAATAAAAATGGAGTTGGGAATATCTGACATACTTTATTATTGCCAGCAGTCAAGTCAGGGAAACCTGGAACTAAAGTACTTTTCGTGTGATAGCTTCAGAGATGCAATTGACACCGCTACGAAGTCGCGCCCCCATCCCCTGCCCACCGCATGAAAATGAAGCCAACGCGGACACAGTAGGAAACTTTTTTCCAGAGAACAAAATAAAAAACGGAAAACTCAATAATACTCTTTCTTTGTCAGCCCCACTCTTTCGTTTTATCAATGACTGCCTCCTATCGGGTGTCTCTGGGCTTAGACCCTCACCCCTACCCTCCCTTGCTCGGCCTTCCACCGTGTTAAGTACGTCTGGTGTAATCCTAGAGTTTCTGCCGAATCCCCAAGCTATCAGGGAACTCCTCCCATTCTAAGCTCGTTAAAGTCTTCTAGTTTGCCCACAACAATGCACCGACGACGGATATACACCGCACATACACCTTCCTCCCTTCTTCCTTTATCTTCCATCTCCCTTTTTTGGCAAAATGACCCACTGTGATTTAGACTTCGATATATCTTTCCGATACTCCTTAAAGGGTCTGTTGCTAGGAGACAAATCCGATCTATTTTGTCTACAAGTGTAGATACAGTATCATTTGTCATGAAACGCACGTTATTCCCAAAGTCGCTTCTTGATTCACCTTAAGATTCATACTGCTAGGAGCTACATTAAACATAATAATGATGATGATAATGATGACAATAATAAATAACTATAATAATACTAATAATATTATGATAATGATGATAGTATTGATAATAATAATGATAATGATAATAACAGTAATACTAACAATAATAACACTCCTATTCAGTAGCGACCGGTGACAGAAATAATATCGGTGAGGCCTGATGCAACTAGAGTCGATGGCAATTCGGAAGGCGGTAGTCTGCTAGCGTTTGCGTCGAGAGAGACAGATAGAGAGAACAAGGCAGTGTACAACATTGTCACATCATATTTCACGCGCACGTGCAATACAAGTAGCGCAGGAGAGAATTGAAATTATCAAAAGACAATAATGACCTTAGCCGTTGATTACTGTAAGCATGACCCAAACAAACCCTCTTTCCTTCACTAACAGTATTCTTTGCACGGTTCTCAATCCCACACCACACACTTCTGCAGTCGTTTCTTGCGCGTTGGCAACGTTGCAGCCAGCATGAAGATGGCCGGCAGCGTTCTGCTCGTCAACGTTTTTAAAATAATTATACACCTTAAACACTATTTTCCGCGCCTGCCTGTGCAATACTTGTCTTTACAGTCTCTTCTTCTATTTATTTATCTTACACAAAATCAGTAAATGTTAGTTTTACTTATTCGATGTATTGAAACACTCACACGTGAACGAACGAACTCGGGAAGTACTTGTTATAGACCGGACCTGCAGAACCAATAAGTAGGGGAACTACAACGTCAGCCTCACTCCACTTCTATTGGGGATGGTCCCAGTGTTGCCAATTCAGTGGTTTTCCCGCTAGATCTCGTGTTAGTTTTGCGGGTACAAACTTATGAAATTTGTATTGCCAGTATAGGGATTTATCGGGTATTTTCAGTACTTACAGCGACAAAATAATCCATTTTACATTGACAATTTAGCAATTTAGCTGTTTCTGCATGTTTCACAGCGGGTTTTTAAGAATCGAGTTTTCAACACTGGATGATCGACTTCTGCGTAGAGTTGTTGACATTCTTTGCGTGTGGAAGGTCCATCAGTGGCGACACTGTAATCTTAAAAAAGGATTGTAATAAAGTAATTGTATTTATAATGCGTTATGTCGTTTCAAAGTTTACTATTAATATGCTAGATTATCTGTCGGTAGTTTCTTTGAGATTTCTTTGTACCTAGCCTGCTTTATATTTTCCAAAACTTTCCTCCTATCGTCACCTACGGAAACATAAATTTGTAGCATTTAAGTAATGAACCTTGAAAGTTTAAAAAATGGACACAACGAGTGATGTCCTTAATTTAACAGTATATAAAAAATAAATAATCATAATACATCTCCTTAATAAGGGCTTTGTTAAAATGTCGTTGAATATTGAAATGAAGTGTAGAAATAAATTGAATGGGATACAGTAAACAAGCAATTCTTTCGTCTTCTTCAGCAACATAATAATAATAATCCCATTTCCTTTGAAAGTAGTATTTCTTCACGGGTTTAGATTTTGCTATGTTCCAGTTCTCTTCAAACTGCAGTACGCGTATTGTGTACCTGCCGCCACTATTTTAATGTTGATGTAGGCGAGCGCAACGACTATGACCACACTGGTAGAAAAGATGGGTGGGGTAGAAGGTGTACGAAGGCAGTCGCTCTGTAGAGCTACAGTTCTGCAGGTCTGTTATAGACTGATTCCGATTGGTTCTACTGTACAAGCTTGTGACGTCGCATACCAAAAATGCTACGGCGCATATAGCAGCTGACCGCCTTCCGAAAAGCCATCTAAGTCTAGTTTACGAGGTCGGCCTCCTACATAGAGTGTTTATTATTGATATTATTATAATTATCATTATTATTATTATCATTATCATTATTATTATTTTTGGGCTATTATTATTATTATTATTATTATTATTATTATTATTATTAACGAAAAATAATAAAATGTCACTCTTCATATAAGTTGCAATTTATACAAGATGTTGAACCTGCACTTATTCGCATACCACTTAACCATTTATGTTGTCCGTGTCAGGATGCATTGAAAACCCTCGTTTTTAAATATCTGACTGAAAAATTGTCAGTGAAGGTGTAGGTCTGTCTCTATTTAAGAGTTTCCTTCTTTAAATACTATTTTTTCTCGAAAAATTAATTAATTATGCCATCACTATTGCTCGCATCAGCGGGAATCGAACCCGCGCTCGAGTGGGGGACTAAACCTGTAGTTAAAATTAGTACTGAAATATAGGACTGTAGGGAAAGAATACTGACCTACCTTTTATCCAGCGGAAAGATCGTCTGTTTTTTGAGGGACATCAGTGAAACAGTCAAGTCCTTTTCAATTATAGAGACGTTGCTAAATGTCAGACTAACGGATTCTTGCACAAAAGTGTGCAGCATATATTATTTTATGCTCGACCATGCCGAAACGTAGTAATTATACACCTGGTAGCAGACCTTTAATGCATGTCATGAAAGTACACCAACTCATTAAAGGGCAGGTCTTTCAGCCAATGACGACTCAGGTTACAACTGTTCAGCCAATGAGAGGTCAGCTTTCTACCGTTATAAAACCGCAAGTATCGATTATTCTCGGATATGCAATCGAAAGAGAATTAGCGAAAAGTCAAGGAGGCTGGAAATCCAATACTGTCGCAGAAGATTATGTTCTGTTACTATAATAATTAGCGTTAATTGTAAATAATATTCAAATAAATTCAATTTGTCATCTCGTTTTTTCAATTTTAAATCAATTTCCAGGTTATATCAAGACTTCTCTACGTTATATCAAGGTCAATGACATTCGGCCACGGAAAAAATCAATACTTTTGCGTCTGCGCACATCTCACAATTCAGGTCAGTTCGCTACTCACTTTCATAACCATAACATGACCTACTTTTGAATAATTTCAAGTTAGAAATATGGTCGAACATAAAAAGTCGTATGAAACTTGCCTATAATGGTAAATAAGACGCTCGTATGAAAATTATGAAACTCGCTTGCGCTCGTTTCATAAACAAACGTACTTGCGTCTTAATTACTACCATTATAGGCTCGTTGTCTATGCAGTGCACACTAAATGTCGATTTTTGAAAAAAAAAATGGACTTAACCGATTTTTGCACCCAGGGCTTCAATTGTAACTTGCGACTCTGCCTTCCACTCAGGGTTAGAGCTGCGCCTTAACATTGCTTGTATCGGGGATTACAGTGTTATGCTTATAACAGATTTTATTGAGAATATTCTGTTGACTTTTTTTAAAGATTTTTGTCAGTAGCTGGTCATATGAACATAGCAAGACGACTTAACTCTCAATCCGTGTTTGAACGCCATCGTTGTCCGGAATGGAAAGAATTGTAATATCGATGTAATGGGGCGGTTTTAGAGCTTAATCCTCACTACTGCAGGAACTTGGATTAGACTACAATGTACAGCACTTGTACACAAGATATGAACAGTGTGTGTGTGGCGTAGGGATCAACGTTGTTTGGTGTGCAGAGCAAACTGTGGCTCTATATTCGCTGAATCCTCCTTGAGGACGACCTCTACAACTGCGAATACATGAACAGGCACTTCATATTGAGGTCCGTGTAGAAAGGATTTGAAATTTAAGGAAATGTATGTACAGTGGCTGTTATATTATTGAATAAGTTAAGTGCTTACATATAACACGACAATTCTGAGAGCTATAATTAGAAATCACTTTTGAGAACAAAATTTGTACCAAGGATCCGGAGCTACGCTCTGGCGTGGGTTCGATTCTCTGTGTCCTAAAAAATACATAGGACAGGCATGTAGAAATTTCAAGGTACATTACAATGAACATGTTTGTGACTTTAAATAGAATATAAATAAATCAAAATTAGCAACCCATCTTATTGAACATGGCCACGAACTTACAAATACCAACGAAGCACTTTAAATAATACATATTTGAACAACAACAATAACAATACTATGAACACTGCTGAGGAATATTACATTGCAAAAGCATATAATCAAAGGATATCCCTCCTCAATGAAAAAATAGTTAATGTACTTGATCTACTATTCAATTTAAACAATAACCAAAGTTTACGTAACCCATAGCATGTAACCTGTTTATTCCAAATTTTTCTTGTTTTTATGTACACTAACTACTCTATAATTATTAGATTCCATTTTCTTAACACCTTGAATAAGTCATTCTAAAATTAGGCCTATATCCTTAACTTCTAATTTTGTATATGGAGAAAGCTTAAAATATAATTCGATTACGTCACTTGGCGTTGTGAGGGAAACCTGGCCAAGTACTCAAGGTAGCATTACGTGCATATAAGCAAATTATATAGGGTGTTAAGAAAAAAGTGACAACCGCATGTATTTTAATGTCAGCTCTTTGCTCGTTTTTTTTTTCCGGGTATATCACATCTACCTGTTTATTCTAAATTTTTCTTGTTTTTATGTACATTAAGTTCTCTAAAATTATTAGGTGCCATTTTCTTAACACCTTGTATAAGTCATTCTAAAATTAGGCCTATATCCTTAACTTCTAATTTTGTATATGGAGAAAGCTTAAAATATACTTCGATTACGTCACTTGGCGTTGTCAGGGAAACGTGGCCAAGTACTCAAGGTAGCATTACGTTTTTAAGAGAACATCAACAAGAAATTTGTCTTGCCTTGTCTCCGCTGATCCCGGCAGTCAATTAGCGAGTGTGGCGCATAATTATCCGGTCCGCACTTAAAGCGCTGGCGATGGTAATGGCTTCTTCTTCTTGGAAGAAGGCTCCGAGTGTTTGTTCTGGAGGGGGCTCGCTCGCTCTGTCTGTTGACCTGAAAGTTGGAGCCTCTACTTAATATGCTCGAATAAACACAGAACACATTAATCCATGTGGGGGTTTATCAGACATGCCGCCCAGCGCACACTCCACTGACGCGAGAACCATGTGCTCCAAGAGGATGAAGAGGAAAACTCGCAAAGTTGCACTCTTCCAACCGCAAAGTACGGTAAATTTTTAGCTCTTTGTTTACACATAAGGTTCACTCATAGCCGACTCGTACATCGCAGACCTGTCTTCAGATACGGGCTATTTCAAGTAGACTTTGTAGTCAAAGTACGCTTCATCTCATACTGCCGTTCATTTCGTCATTTGGATGTATATAATCGGATTCAGAGTCTGATATTAAAAAAATTGATCATCTTTACTACAATCTTATACTACTTCTTTCGCTGTACTAATAATAGGAAAAAGAGTAACAGGAGTAGGAGGAGGAGTAGGAGTAGTAGGAGGACGAGTAGGAGTAGTAGAGGAAGACGAGTAGGGGAGTAGAAGGAGGAGTAGGAGTAGTAGGACGAGTAGGAATAGGAGTAGAAGGATGACGAGTAGGAGTAGGAGGACGAGTAGTAGTAGTACGAGTAGGAGTAGGAGGACGAGTAGTAGTAGTACGAGTAGGAGTAGGAGGACGAGTAGTAGTAGGACGAGTAGGAGTAGTAGGATTAGGAGGATGAGTAGGAGTAGGATTAGGAGGATGAGTAGGAGTAGGAGGACGAGTAGGAGTAGAAGGAGGACGAGTGGGAATAGGAGTAGTAGGAGGATGAGTAGGAGCAGTAGGAGGACGAGTAGGAGCAGTAGGAGGACGAGTAGGAGCAGTAGGAGGAGTAGTAGGAGAGTAGAAGGAGGAGGAGTAGGAGTAGTAGGAGAAGGCGTAGGAGTAGTAGGAGGACGAGTAGGAGAGTAGAAGGAGGACGAGTAGGAGAATAGAAGGAGGAGTAGTAAAGTAGTAGTAGTGGTAGGAGGATTAGGAGTAGTAGGAGGAGAATGATTAGGAGTAATAGTAGGAGTAGTAGGAGGAGGAGTAGTAGAAGGAGGAGGAGGAGTAGGAGTAGTAGGAGGAGAATGATTAGGAGTAGTAGTAGTAGTAGTGATGGTGAAAAGAATAAATACAATAAAAATAATGTTTACAATTTTGTTCTTTCTGTTGTATTCTGTACCCGATCTTTAAAGGCGGAAGAAAAAATCATGGATAATAGTAGGACTATAAGGAAAAAATCTCAGTGAACATTTGTTCGCATATGAATCATCTGGCAAGCAATGCGGAAATTTTTCTAGATTAAAATTGGATATAATTAGCCATATTTGCACTGAACACACAATTACTGCGTCAACTACAAAACAATACACACACACAAACACACACACACACACAAACACACACACACACACACACATATATATATATATATATATGCTTATACATATACCATCTTAAAATCATACTTCGTTTTCGTCTACATTTTTAGCTCTATAGCATGTCCACATACATTAATTTACGTGTGCATTGGTATTTCTCCATTTAAAACATCTTATGCTCTCTACCCCGTTCTAACTCCATGCTCCTTTTCCTTTCTTCGACTTTTACACTATTAACATTATACACCCTCGCCTCATGTTCACTTCATGCTTACTTTCTTTCGCCTACTACGTTAGTAACTCGACATACTCTCGCTCCCACCTTAATTTTATGCTCTCTCTCCTTCTCCTACTCCATTATTTACTTCATATATCCCAGCTCCCAACTTAACATCACGCTCCCCTTTCTTCTCTTACTCGATTATTAATTTTGTATACCCTCGCTCACACCTTAACTTCGTGCTCCCTTTCCTTCTATTCCAATAACTTTATATGCCTTCGCTTCCACCTCCTTTTACGTTATCTATTTCATTATGAACTTTGTATATTCCCGCTCCCAACTTAAGTCCATGCTCCTTTTTCTTCTTCTACCCAATATTAACTTCATATGCCTTTACTTCCACCTCCCTTTATTTCTTCTATTCCATTAATAACTTTCCATATTCTCTCTCCCACCTTATTTCCATGCTCCTTTTCCTTCTTATACTCCAATATTAACTTTATATTTATATACCCTCGTTTGCACCTCCTTTTACTTACACCCCAATATTAACTTTATATTTATATACCCTCACTTCCACCTCCTTTTACTTCTTATACCCCAATATTAACTTAATATTTATATACCTCGCTTGCACCTCCTTTTACTTCTTATACCCCAATATTAACTTTATATTTATATACCCTCGCTTGCACCTCCTTTTACTTCTTATACCCCAATATTAACTTTATATTTATATACCCTCGCTTTCACCTTCTTTCATTTCTTATACTCCAATATTAACTTTATATTTATATACCCTCGCTTTCACCTTCTTTCACTTCTTATACTCCAATATTAACTTTATATTTATATACCCTCGCTTTCACCTTCTTTTACTTCTTATACCCCAATATTAACTTTATATTTATATACCCTCGTTTTCACCTTCTTTTTCTTCTTATACTCCAATATTAACTTTATATTTACATACCCTAGCTGCCACCTCCCTTAATTTTTATTCTTCAATATTAACTTAATATTTATATACCCTCGCTTCCAACTCCCTTTACTTCTTCTATTCCATTATTAATTTTCTATATTCTCCCTCCCACCTTAAGTCCATGCTTCTTTTTCTTCTCATACTACAACATTAACTTTATATACCCCCGCTTCCACCTCCCTTTACTTCTTCTATTCCCTTATTAACTTTGTAAACTCTCGCTCCCACCTTAAGTCCACGCTCCTTTTTCTTCTCCTCGTCGATTATGAACTCTATACATCCTCGCTCCCACCGTAGCTTCATGCTCCCTTTTCTTCTCCTACTCCATTCATTATTAACTTTATATACTTTCGCTCCCACTTTAACTTCATGCTTTTTTCTACTCCTCCTTTATTAACTGTATAATATATTTCTATATAAACTCTCCCATCTTAACTTAATGCTCGTTTTTTTCTCCTCAAAATTAGCTTTCTATTCCGTCTTTATGGTATTTATCTCCTCTTTTATGCGACTACCCCATTTTAAATTTACTTTTATTTTCAACTTTCTTCTCGATCTGAAAGTCCTGCTCCCTGTCTTCAAAGTTTATTTTATCTCTTCCCACTTCTCACCGATTTTATCTTTTCCACCCGCCAAACTCACCTGATAACCCTCTGGTTGTTTCTCCTCCGGATTATTATCTCTGGTCCCAGAACTTACTGATCTCAAATTTTGGCCTTCCATCTAATTTTTCATAATATTATTTCCCTCGTCATTATCTTCTTCCTCATATTCCTTGATCTTCACTTGAAGATCCTCTTCAACGTTATTAATTTATTCTGTCCTTCTATTCGATCTTCACTTCCTGCAAATCTTACTCCTAATTCTATTTTTCTAATTTTGTTATAGTATTCTTACTGAAACTACTATTCATACGGTTTCCCCTTGCGTTCTTCTACATTCGTTTTTTCTTCCCATTGCTTCCAGCATACCTATCTCTTTCCTCTCGTCCATCTCTTCCTGACTGTCACGTTTCATCCATTTTCTATTTTAGTCTTCAAAGTCAACTTCACCTTCTCCTACTTTACTTTTTAATTTTCAGTTTTCTTTATTCCATAATTTCATTTATTCTCTTTCTAATCTCCATTATTTATCTTTCTCTATTCCTTTCCCATATTTTTTCTACTCAACTTTGTCGTATTCTTCCTTCTCCTTAGCCTTCTTGCCCTATGTCTCATCTTTCCTGCTCTTTGCTTCATTTCGCCTAATTCTTATTTTGCTCACTAGTCCCTCTTGCTCTCCCACCGCCCCCCGAGCGGCACCTGTAACCTTCTCAGATTTTATTACGAACTTTTCAATCTTTGTACATACTTGATTTTAGAGGAGTAAGTGATTTATGATTAATTCACAGTTTTAACGTTTTTAATTTGGTATCGTGTCTCCAGTTCCTCTCTTAAACGCGCAGTGAAGCGCTCTGAAGTCGGTGACAGAAGTGTAAATTACATTTGGAGAGCGCTTGAGTACCTGAGGTGCTCTGAATCCACCTGCCTTCTTTGATGCTCTCTTGAATAGTGCAGAATGGTAGACAGACGTAATAAAATGAAATTCTTCCTTTGATTTTAACGAAATTGACAAGAGCGACCTAGATACAAGAAACATGGCTCTTAAAGGGAATTCTTCTTTTCTCTTTAACTGTTCTCCCGTACTCTTTGTAGGATATCTCTCAAAGAAAATACAGCTTTGTTCACTAGGCCCTATGTTATGGAATTTACCTTCAGTGATAGTGTGTCGAATTTTGATCTCTTGTTCTTCTCTGTCTCCTCTGAAATATTTTTCTAGATTTACAGTTAAAAATAAATAAGGGATAATAATAAACAAAAAGGAAAAAAAAAAAAATTCGAAAAAATGATTTCAGCTAAACATACGTTACAACAAACAGCGCAAAATTATAACTTAAAAGATTAAAACTATAGAATAGGTTAATCACTGTAACTACTTGGGTTACTATGTGTCTTAGAGATAGAGATTTACATTAAATAAATTTCAACACGTGTGCGGAACTATTCAAAGGATCTTTAACCAAACGTGGAAGGATACAAAATTGAAATTCTATAAGGTGATGGCAGTTGCATTGCTCATGTATTGCTGCGAAAACTGAACATTTAAGGGGCGGGGAGGTACATCATTGGCCTGCAAAAATTTAGTGAAATTCGTATTTTTTATTATATCTCAGCTACTATAAAAGCTAAATGAACAAATATTTTCATGCTTAATAAACAGTGGACTCTCCTAAGTTCGATAGAGCAGAATTAAAAGTTCATTCCAATAAGGGTAGTGGGTGTGACAGATGAAATGAATACAAATTCTTATTGGTTATTAGAGACCTGCAAAACTACGCACACAACCGGTTTAGATTTGACCGGTCGGAGCTCAACCGGCTACGATGTACATCGGACCGAATAACTCGGTTGTCGAGCGGTTACGCCTGATGTATTGCAGAGTAGACAGAACATCAGGCGCATTTACATGAAACTAACATTTTTCGAGTATACAACCGGAGTAACAAGGAAATTTACGTTGTCTTATTGAAAAAAAAGTGTTTGCAAGTATTCTTACATTCACTACAACACATATATTTTCTTTATTATTCTGAACTTGCAGTAACTTTATAATATCGTTTATATTTTAAACTTTTAGAGTTTTACAAATGAAAGTTGCTTATAGATATGTTAAACAATGTTATAGTTTTTCACAGAACAAGACGTGCACAAGCCATGTATATTTTTCTTACCAATAAACGCTATATAGCTGGCGTTTTTCTATACCAGTGTTAAACAGTATACGTCATAACTTCATCATTTGATTACGTCGTAACTCGTTCTCGTCACATATTGCTGAATCTTGTTCGATTTGTATAACCCAATGATCGATATTACATAAGTTCATGTAAGATCGCGAATTATTTAGAACACAAATCTCACACAGTAAGAAATGGTAAGGAGGAAGAAAGTACGATCTCCAAATAACACCAGGTACATTTCATCATACAACAACTCTTTAACATTTTCTCGGCATACAAACAGAGTAATAATATTGAAGGATATTTAGTTTGTTTAATTACAAAAATATGTTTGCTTCAAATAGAAATACAAATCATTCTGTATAGAAAAGATCACCTTCAGAGAAAAAAAGTGTCATTCCAAGAACTATTTTTTATTACACACGTGCTAATATCAACTATTTGATGTTCACAATTATTATTAGGGCCTATTATCATAGACTACATAATCAGAGTTGACTTCTTGTGTTTATGTATTAATAAATCTGTTGTACTAGTCTAAAGTTACTCTCGGTGCAAACACTTATTCATGGAATGGCCAATATTCGTTTCACAAGTGTTGCTAGAAACGCTAGAGTTGTTTGGTGATCTTTCCATCAATTTAGTATGTAGAAAATGAAATGAGCATAATGCACAGTATAATGTGAGATATAATAAGTAAATAAATCCAAAACAGAATTACAATTAATTACAAATAATTAAATAATTATTAACTCTAAATGCATTCCTCCAAAACAGTAGCTATTCATATACAGGGTAGACGTGAAATAACCCTGCAGATTATACGGGGCGATAAGGTTCACTTAAATGAATGGAAAACCTATATTACGTTTATGACTCTAGTCATAGTAAACATACTAAAACCATTGGTTGTAGTAGGTTTCAGAAGATATAAAGTTATTTTTGTTTTAGTTTTACTATTGATCTAGTTTACTGTTTTTAAGTATGTCATTATTGTAATATTATAATTCAGTTTTCTAGTGTAAGAAAAAATTACAACCTTGGTAATTTGTGGATACCGATAGGTTTTTTTCTGCAATTTACGCTTTACAACGTCTGTAGTTTCACGTTGCATGCTGTTTGTTCCTCTTGATGATTCGCAGCTATAATATCTGGATGGTTCACTGTGATCTTCATTTTATACGCCAGAGCCGTCCACCCATAGAGAGGTCGAATCAACTCGAATACTCGTTAAACCGAATACTGAGGCAGTACGCAAGCAGATGTACTTCGCATACTGCCTATAAAGCCAGGCGTTCAGTAGAAGTTTCTTCGGTTTTCAACCGGTTTTGCAGGACTCTATTGGTTATCCATCAACGAATACAGTACTGTACTTGCATTTCCTGCCAGCCCCAAGACTTGTGTATGCGCTTGTAGTACCACAGTGGGTTTCGACAGTTCCGTCTCACAAACGGCACAATTCTCAAATAGAAAAAGAAGAGTTCATTAATTTAAAATCAGTGATTAAATATGGATGTCCTAATCAATAAAGTATTCTGTTTTCCTTTAACAAAAGTATCACTACAATACAGAGAACCAATTCCCATTGAAATGGCAAACCTATTTCTTAGTGCCCGTATAGGGGCGTGTCTAATTCTCCTACGTAAGCAGTCGAACTATAGGAATGTCGAACAAGATTTTTGTCGAACTTAAGAGCTTCCACTGTACATACATTACACTTTATAAAACTATTCAGAATATTAATATAACTAATAAATACCTGTAAAATTAATATCAAATCTCCATATGTTTTTATAACTGTAAAGCATTTTATATAATAAAATATTTGTACGATTCTTTTACTGGAATGTTTTAAAGACCTACATCAACAACATAGTATAGGATCTTATACCTATTCCTTCAAGAAATATTTTTTTCTTAATCTTTACCTCCCATTTAATTTTTTTTAATTGTTTGTTTAAGAAAAAAATATTTCCTGGAGAAATAGATAAATAAATTCTAGACTATATTGTTGGTGTAGGTTTTAGTAAGAGAATCCAATTAATTAATTATTTATTTATTTATTTATTTGTTTATTTATTTATTTATTTATTTTGCTAATAATTGATAACATAAAATATAGGCCTAATATATACAGAAAAATATTAGTTCGCCCCTGAAAGAGTAGAACTCATGCTCAGGGGCGGATTCCTGAATTGAAATTAATAAGTATACAATATAATTTGTCTTATGTCTACTATGCAATTAGAATATATTTAATTTAATTTATTTATTTAAATTTAAATATACAGAATAAAGAATATAATTACAATACAAACAAGAGAAATAGAAATAAAATAATACAAGCAATATAAAAAGAAGATACAGTAGTATTAACAAAATTTGAGACCGAATTAGCAGCGCTCGTGCTCGGTCGCAGTTCAAGATATAATCACAGTCTAGTGTATACAGTTGCGAAGCTCAATACGTAGTAAATATGCAAACATTAGGTAGTTGCTCACCACTAGGATCGCTAATATCACCTCATTACAGGCAATGCAAAATAGTACCGTCACAGTCTATTGTTCCTAGCACCCTCAAAACTCAAGCTTCGTGACTGTATATAGTAGACTGTGATATAATATTAAAAAAAAAATAATAATAATAAAAATAAATAAGTTAAATAAAGTAGGAACTAAAATATAATTACAGCGGCAATGTAATTATATAATATAATATTAACACTAGAGAAGAATAATATCGCACGTGAAAAGTAGGAATAATATATATTTCAAAATTATAGAATACAGATATAATATAGGTTGATTAATTCATACACATAGGCTATAAATTTATTTAATCAAATTGAAGATATTAACACGTTTCTAATTTTCTTGTTATACGTTAGTGGGTTACATGTTAGAAGTTCTGGGTTGTAATTTAGTTAAAGCATTGTACAACCGAGGGCCAAAATTTATGCTATGCTTTAGACCAGCAGATGTGAGACAAATTTAAATTTACAATTTTTCAATTTTTATACAGTCTTTGCATAACTTTTTTAATTTAATACTAGAACTATTAGCATTGACAAGATTAGGATATTTAAATATAAATTTGTTATATATTCTTGGGCCTACATTACTACTATGATTAAATACTGTAACAGTGTTGCATTTTGGTTCAAACAAACTTAAAGAATTCATACCTTTTGTTTCATGACTATGAGAATACAATTCAAAATTATTTCGATTATTATCTATGAATTTTATTAATATAATATAGGCTAATAAATTTGTTTTATGTTAAGTACATTAAAGTCTAAAAACAATTTTTGAGATGGAAAATCGATAGGTTTATGAAGACATATTTTAATTATTTTCTTCTGTAATAAATAAAGTGCATTAAAATTGGATTTAAATGAACTACCTCATCCTATAATTCCATACATAATTACCGATTGAAATAAAGTTAAGTATATTGTGCGTAATATACTTACTGACAAGTAATTCTTCAATAAAACAAAATAATATATTAGTTTACGTTGTGTTGGTACCATTTTAAATGATTATCGAAAATTATGCCTAAACTTCAGTTGACTCCTTAATAATTGGACATTTACAATGAATAAGACAACAATCAGAATTATGTAATTTACTTCTTAATATAGATGTAGGAGGTTTTTTACATTTTTCAGATAAGGAGAATGGAATAATTATCGTTTTATTTTCGTTGATAGAAAGATAATTTATGTCAAACCATTTTTTTTATTAAGTTAAGTCCATTATTTGAATTATTATATGCATCATACCAGTTTTTTCCACCAAAAAGTAAAACTGTGTCATCTGCACAAGAATAATGAACACCATTGTATTGTTGTAAGTCAATTTTAATAAGTCATAAATATATATTAAAAATAATTGAAATCGCTCTCCAATTTTCCATTTGGAATACGTGTATATACTGTAGATTTGTGGTATAATGGTTATGTATGAGTAGCCCATATGTATCATGAGTTCAGACGTAGTAATTTATCCTGTTAGTTACTTCAAAGTTTCGAAAGGAATTCCTTTGATACATTACGAATCGACTCACCACTCCTTGCCCTATCTCAACACGTGAAGGCTGTTGCACGGCATGAGTGCCCAATAGAACACGCCCTCCAATTTTCCGTTTGGAATATGACAGATTGAACAGCCGCTGCGAAGTGCGTCTTTATGGCTCCTGTGATAGCTGAGTGAATTATCTGTCACGGGCCCCCGCTCGTATCTCGGCGGTAAATTTATCGTTTGCCATTAACAATTTGGCGACCGCTGGGGCTTATCTATATTTGGTAGTTTGTCCAAATGCGCCGTAACACACACCTTGTCTATGACACGGTGCTTTATCGTCTTTCACCTGCCCTGTTAAATTTTGTAGTAATAAGTAATAACGTTTCTTAGTAACAGAGCATATGTAACCAAAATTGATAATCAATTTAGTAGCACTCGAAATATTAATATGGGTGTCCCACAGGGAACTGTTCTCGGTTCAATTTTGTTTTTAAAATATGTTAATGATTTATTGACAATTACTTTAAAGAAATTCAATGCTGAGATATTTTCGTATGCGGATGACACGGTTACTATTTTTGCAGGTAAAACTTGAGATGATACATACTTTAATGCAAATAATGGAATCACAGTGATTAAAAATTGGTTTGATTCCAACATACTTGTCTTAAATCATTCTAAAACTACGGTTGTACCATTTTCGTTAACATCTGTTGGTATGAAATCTCCTGATTCGTTCTTGTGTTTAAAAATTCATATACATCTAATTGTTCTTCTAATAGTTGTAAGTGTCCTGTTCTAAATTAATCACCTCTAGTTTAATATCTCGGAATAATAATCGACCAAAATTTACGTTGGAATAAACATGTTCTTTTCCTGTGCTATAGATTAAGAAAAATTGTTGTTTCTGTCATCCTACGATATTACTTGACTGTCCATACTTTACGAGTGTTTTATCTCGCTATATTACAATACGGCATTATAAGCTGCGGTACTGCTTATAGTATCTCCCTCATGCCAATATCTCTACTAAAGAAAAGAATAATTGAAAATGTTCTTTAATAAACATCTTGATTATCCTTCAGAGGTGCTGTATTCAGAATTAAAAATATTTGACTTCCATAAAATTTATAACAACGTCTTATTGAATTTCATACATAAAAACCAAAATATATAAAATTTATATTCACATAAATATGAAACCAAAAGATCAGACAACATACGCATGACAGTACCTAAATGTACTAAAACTGTAGCATATAATCACAGTAGCAACTTTGGCCCAAGGCTTTATAACATGAAAATAGCTAAATTCCCAAACATACAATTTGCTTGCGCTCCTTATTTAAAAAAAATCAATAAAAAATTGTTGTTAATAGGGACAATTTAAAGTTGAATTATTGTGATATGTGTTTTCTTCCCTATTTCCTTTTTACTTTATTATTTAACAAAATGTCTTAACATTATGTGGAATGCCCTCTGAGCACGAGTATGTAACTTATTCTTTCTGGGGGTGCTAGAGTGTTCTTATATAAAAAAGTCAGTATGTATCTTTGTCCTGGCAATAAAGTTTTATTTAATACAGTGCAGTGATCACATTGTGAACAATTTTCTAGGAACGGTTTTAGTTTGGCGACCTTGTATCAGTTGGCTGACAAATAAATATAATATATTTTGGGTGAACAATACAATGCGTGCAGTTCTGCATTGTGTATCATTCTTCACTATCCTGTAACTTCATTCCTCTTAGCCCCAAATATTTTTCTTGGTATCTTATTCTCAAACATCCTTAATTTCTCTTCCTCTCTCAAATTGGAAGTTCATTTTTCACAACCAAATGGTAAAGAATAGATAAATAAATTGAAATTTTCAGTAATAACGATGTTAGAGCGATGAGAGGGATGTGAATTTGAAAGAAAAATATTTTTTAGTGTCACGGAATGTTTATTTGGCATCAAATACGTTAATTACTGGTTGCCTTTGGCTCTTTGCAAAATCGATCCGCATCGACGTAGTTCAGGGAATTGCGAGCTAGTTCAGTGCTCCGAGGTCGGGCGTGAGCTTGAATCCCACTTGGACTAATTAACTTTTTTGCCAGCGGTACGTAGTTCTATGACAAATCCTCGGACTTCTCAATACCATCTGTCACCAATTCAGTCGACGCTGGAAACCCCGAAGTTAATAATACATTGTCCTTAAGTAACCAATTTAATACGGTGTGGAAGGAACGTACCTACTACATCTGTTCTCAAATGAATCGCTCCTTTTTTATTATTTTTGTCATTGTTTCATTGTGTATTTCACTTTTGGTAAAGCCTTGTGGCTTTAACTCTACCAGAGTAAATAAATAAACAAACAAATAAATAAATAAATAAGTAAATAAAAAAATAAACAAACAAACAAACAAACAAATAATAAATACATAGATAAATAGATAGATAAATAGATAGATAGATAAATAAATAAATAAATAAATAAATAAATAAATAAATAAATAAATAAATAAATAAATAAATAAATTCCTTTCCAGAAGTGTCATAGTACAAAAATGTTAAATTTGATAAAATCTGAAAAATTGTAAAACTGTTCTATGTCGCTCATGCTCAATAAATGACTTTATTAGCATTGTGATGTCATAGATTTGATAATAATGTATCCATATTATAACATAGAAATGGCAATCAAAATAGTACATTATGCAACGAGCCTAAAATGATAGTAATTAAGACGCGAGTATGTCTGTTTATGAAACGAGCGAAAGCGAGTTTCATAATTTTCATACGAGCGTCTTAATTACCATTATAGGCAAGTTTCATACGACTTTTTATGCTCGACCATATTTCTAACTTGAAATTATTCAGAAGTATTCATTTTATTTCTGACAGAAGATCTGAAGTGACCTTGTTCATAGTTCGTATATTGTGAGATGTGCGCAGACGCGAAAGTATTGATTTTTTCCTAGGAACAACAATGTCATTGATCTTGATGTAATGTAACATGAACTAATTTTGATATAACCTGGAAATTGATTTAGAATTGAAAAACGAGATGAGAAATTGAATTTATTTGAATATTATTTACAACTAACGCTAATTATTATAGTAACAGAGCATAACCTTCTGCGACAGTATTGGATTTCCAGCCTCCGTGACGTTTCCCTCGTTGTCTTTCGATTGCATATCCAAGAATAATCGAAAACCTGAACTTTAATGAATAGGTGTACTTTAATGGCATGCATTAAAGGACTGCTACCAGGTATAAAATTACTACATTTCGGCATGGTCGAGCATAAATTATTTTCTGCTTATAAGTTCCCCAAATCCTGGACTTAGCCCATTTGAAAAAAAAAAAAACATAATTTTTATGAATATGTTTACAACTCGATACATAACCACAATAAAATCGTTAAATACTTTATAATATATATATATATATATATATATATATATATATATATATATATATTATAGGATTATTTTTTGAGATATGTTAAACAAAATTTTTAATACAGTTTTGCTCGTTTTTGCTTCCTTTTCTAGATTAAATTTTTTGTATGGAACATTTCATTGCGATTTTGGGGAAAGCAATTGATGATAATAATAAATAATAATAGCAATAATAATAATAATAATAATAATAGTAATAATAATAATAATAACGATCATGATCACAATAATAATAGCTTTATTTTTTATTTTCATTTAGTCCTAGGTCCACTCTTGTGAAGCTATTTTTTGCTGTATAACCTCAAACCTCACCTTTCAATTTCCAAAAAATGTTCTTTATCGGTTGATATCGTCATATTGTATACCCTGAGTATGGGGAACAATGTACAAGTACGCTTGATTTGCATTGAACCTTTTATTCGCTTCAGTCTCATATAAATGTGTCCATGTCTGTTATAGCGTGTATAATAACAATTAGTTCAACATGTAACTTGGCATTTCAATCCTACCTACACACTTACCGGTTGGAATTTTATTCTTGGAAGGAAGCCGTCTGCCTTTGAATCGGATCGCTTCTTCATGTCAAACCTGACGGAAACAGCCGTCGGCAGTTCGGCTGGAAACGTATAATGTAAGGAATACCGTTGACAAAGTAACCCCACTATCAAACAGCACCCGGATATCAACGTCACTTTGATTTATGTGTGATGCAGAAATGTCACACGTGATGGGGATTATTGTATTCTGTGTAGATGTCACGATAATCTCGCCAGCAGGTATTGCCAGCAGGTAGTATTTTATTTAACGGAGCTTGTAACTGCAGGGGTTAATCAGTGTAGAATGACGATGTGAGCGAGATATGGCCCAATTATACCTTGAGCCTTAATCAGAATCAGAGGCCTTCAACGCGCCTTAAATCTACGGTACTACCCTCTCAGTTCCACTTCATGTTCGGAAGACGCTACCGGTAGGCCTATGCGAAGGATATTATCTCTTCGGACAACATATTATTTGTCTTTCTTGTGTTACATTTTATATTACCTTGTTAACATGTTTCACCCTCCTGTTGACCATCTTCAGAAGTGTTTGTTGCTCGTCTTGGCGCCTTTTGTTTTGTTTCCTGTGGGGGTGCGTGTGTTTGTGTAGTGTAATGTGGAGTTAAAAAGTGTGTTCTGAAATTGAGTTGTGTGTTGAGAATTTCATTTGGATATGTTTTTGTGTGTCTGTATATTTCGTATAGTTCTAGTGTGTTTAGTTTCTGGTTTTTTAGTTGGATGTGTAGAATTTCCATGTCTGTGTTGATGTCTTTGTATGTGTGGTTAGCATTTGTGATGTGTCCTGCATATATGGAAGTGTTTTGTAATTTAGTTATGGCTGTGATGTGTTCTTTGTAACGTGTTTGAAATGAACTGTCTGTCTGTCCTATTTAGAAGTTTTTGAGTTTGTATATGCTAATCACACAGTTTCAGTCATTTCCACAATTCAGAACTACAGCAGAATGATTGTTATAGTCAATTAAGTTGTTTGAAGGTATATTGCAACATACCAACATTTTCCTTATATCGAAAAATAATTATGTAGGCCTATACTATAGTTACATATTGAAGAAGACAGTTTTTCTTCATTGCTGTTTTTTCCATGTAAAGAGAGGTATCCTTTTTCATAGGAAAGTGTTGCTAAACTACTATTCGTTTTGTAGGCCTATATTAAATTTCAACACTACATAATTTTCAGTAAAATGTTTCATTTCTTACTATGGTCACCAGAACTTTCTTTATCTATTGCATTTAACTTCTTGTAATTGGAGGATTCAACTTCCGTCACGTTGAAAACCGCTCATTAAACTGTAAAACTCCGCTGCGAATGTTAGCAAGTAATGAAGCTTGCTTATCTGCTGTGTATATAATTGTAATGTGACGACTAAAGTCATTCACCTATAGTTGCGGATGTACTGTGAGTTGTTTATATGAACATAGTATGATATGCTATTGCGATAGGTAAATATGTTTGGCTGCAGTCAATCTAAAAGAAATGTTTTGGTACGAAGTTCCTAAGACAGGTTATTAGCATTCAAGGCTGTCAGACTACGTTCCGTGCCTGCGCTGTACCTCACATTGCAACAGGAAAAAAGAGCCCAGGCCGCTCCCTACTCCTAGTGTGGAAAGATAAAACGTATACATTGTGGATCTGAAAGAAGGAAACAATAATAGGCAGAGGTGAAATTCTTAACAGCAACAGCGGGTAGATAGCACTACAATAGAAACTTCAACGTAAAAGACCGCTAGGAAGAACAAAAAGAAGATGAAAAGATTGCTTTAATTTTCCTGATGTCGAAACAGGGCGATAATTTTAAACCTCAAGGCCATCATTACGAGATGACGAATATGATTATTTTTTTTACTTGGGTACGAGTATTTAACGACACTGTATCAACTACGAGGTTATTTAGCGTTGATGGAATTGGTGATAGCGAGATGATATTTGGCGAAATGAGGCCGATGCTTCGCCATAGATTACCTGACATTTCCCTTACGGTTGGGGAAAATCTCGGAAGAAACCCAACCAGGTAATCAGCCCAAATGGGAATGAAACCCACGCCCGGGCGCAACTTCGGATCGGCAGGCAAGCGCCTTAGCTGACTGAGCTACGTCGGTGGCCATGATGATGATGATGGTGGTTTTGAGAAATCCTGTAAAATATGAAGAGAGTGTATGCGATATCATCGCGAAACATTTTTCTCAAATAATTTTGTATTCGGTAACTGGAAACTCCACTCCAGCCTGCACTGGGAATTGGTTAGGCGGGCTGCACGTCTTTCTCCTCAGGGAGTCATCGTCGCAACTCCACCAAGAGAATCTCTGTCACTAGAGAGGGAGGCTGAACCCGTGTTTCATGCGACTTCCTGAATAAAAGAAACATACACCGCAACACTGACTTACCGTTCTACGAACAAATCTCCGGGGAATTAGAGTAACAGGGTTCGATTCCAGACGACGCCGTTTCTGATTGAAATTTATCTCTAGCTGTCTCAAAGACGACAGTCGATATATTACCATAAATAAATTACGACCACGATTGTTTTGCCCCACAGCTCAAGTGGAATTATTTATCGATACAAATACAGGGTAACTTGGTTCGATTTACAGTCGGAAATGAAGATCTATCTCTTATCTTATGACAGTCTTGCATAACTTTACGCAGTAGAGCAAGAAGTACATCGTATAGGCCTACAGCAGGAAGTTGAATGTCAGAGACGATCGATTTTGGAGGCGAGATATAAGAAATGTGGAGTGTTATAAAATATAGCCTACACATCAATATTGGAATAATCAGAAGACAGTCAGTGTCCTTCTTCTTCTTCCCTTCAAGTATTAGGAAATATGGCTTGTTACGAGCTCACAGTTGAATTTTCAATCCAGCGATTTTTTGGGCGACCGAGAGATGTCTTCCCGTTTGGACGATAGTGGAGCATGACTTTTTGGATTCTATCTCTACGCATACCATGCGTATTGTTCACTGTGTTCAGTGAGACTCGATTAAAAAATGACAATATTACTTACGTTACGTACGTTTTATGTAACAAGGAAGTTTTTATAAAATAATAATAATAATAATAATAATAATAATAATAATAATAATAATTGGTGAAAAGGTTAATTAGGATTTCCTGGTCTCTGATCAAATCAAAAACAGTGATAGAACTGATATTTAACCCTTGCGGTGAATTTCGGTGAAGTCCGAAAGGCCTAATTAGTCAAATTCACTCTCCTCAACTCCACGCTGGTGCCACGTGGAATCATTTAAGAAGGGAAAGAGAGTGGTGTGCGGAACGCACGGGAAGCTACCGCATTTATCTTTACCAAGAAAAACTGCAAACATGGCATGAACGGGAGAAGAGTTCGGAGCAGAAGAAGATATCAGATGATAGACGACATTAAGATATATGGATTATATGCGGAGACAAAGAGGAAGGCTGAAAATACAAAGATGGAGAAAGCTGGGTTTGCAGTGAAAGACCTGCACTTGTGCAGAACACTATGAATGAATAATAATGATAATAATAATAATAATAATAATAATAATAATAATAATAATAATAATATAATTTCTAAATAATAATCTCGAAGTTTTTGGACATGAAAAAAACACTTTAGACAAATTCGCCACACTGTCTTCAACCGTATAAATTAATTATGGTGAATAACTCTTCTACTGGTATGGTACAATTGTTCAGATTTCTAGGTAGTAGACGTACGTATTTATGAAAAGTACGTATTTTTGGAATAAAATACTTCTAAATCTACAAAATTGCTCCTTACATAATTATCCTCCTTTTGCTATGCGAAATATATACATGCCATTAGTATAAAATGTCTGTATGAAAACGGCACTTTGAAACCACTCTAATCCGACATCAGAATCTCGCGTTTGTAGTCTTCGTCTGAAGCCAAATCCTTTAGAAGTTTTTGTTGCAATTAAAACCTGTATGTAACTTGAAGATTCATTTTATTTTAAGCGATCTCTGTAGAGTTTGTTTTTCATCATCTGTATAAATTTTAGACAGAGTGAGAGTCGCACTTCATCCTCTCGTAATTGCTTCTTGCGAGGTGATTAAAATATAGTGTAGTCCCTCTCTTCCATAACTGTAGCAAATGGAAAGAATCTCGCACGGCGCAAGTCCAATATTACCGCCTTCTTGAGCACGACTGCAAATTATGAAACTTATCCTCTTAATACGTTTGTTGACCAAGTCAGACAGAAGTTAAGGATGCTTTATTTTTCACACTTCACTAAATATATGATGAAACAGAAGAACAACTGTTTCCACAACTTTTAGAAGAAATGCTCTTGAGAAAGTATCTTTATTCTTGGAGAAATTAGAGACTTATTTCAGATGATTAGCCTGCTCTTCGGACATAAAAAGAGGTATTAATCTTGTACGCTTTTTCTTTGCTTTCTTGATTACTTTCGTTCTTTTTCTCATGACAACTGGGAGAAGAAAAACTTATGTTCGCTCTTAAAAGATTTAGCAGTGGTATGTCCAAATGAATCTAGATCTATAAACTTTGAAATAGTTCGCTAGTTCTGAATAGATGACTTTGTTATTGAGACGGTAAAAAAGTATTTCGGAAAATGTTGATATAGATTAAATATAAATTATTGTCGTTAGCAGTTTCCCGCTAAATCTAGAGATTTTTTTTACAATCATTAGAATGGGACGAACATTTGAATTTTATAATTTATTTACTATTGGCGACACTGACTGTTACCTTCGTCATCCATTCGTAGAAGTAACAGCGTATTCCGAATCTCACCGGACCGGTGGACAACAATGACGTCACGCTGCAGCGGAATAGGAACAAAACTGCTGGAAGGATCGATGTCTGTCATGGCGACTGTGTAAGTTGTTATCTGTGCTACGCTAGCAAAATTTTGCGAAATTTCCGTACTGCTATCTCGTTCAAAGAAAAGAGATCATAAACAACTTATTTCTTGAACCGGTAGTAATAACTGGTCCGTTGACATGTTCGCTCATAAGCCATTAACATATTGTTTTTAAGTTGTGCTCATTACAAACAATACAGAAGAACTAAAGCAGAACACACCGTCATGACACAACAGTGCACGATGTTATTCGTCTGCTAATTCCCGCCCTATACAAGAACCAATCAGATTCACTGATGGCGGCTGATGGAGACTGCCACCACCTCTGAAGGCTGATGTCACCGGTACGACACCGGTGGAGCATCAATGACGTCATCGATGGAATTCGGAACACCGTGTTGCCATCGGATTGCTCACCGGTGAGATTCGGAATACGCTCTTATATTTTACGAGCAGCGATATTATTACTAACTTATTTTCACAAAAATCGAGTGAATTTTATAACTGAAAAACATATACATAACACCAGAAGAAATGTCCCAATTCTTTTGGCAGAACCTAAATTCCACACTACAGCTGGATTAAGACACAGTAGGAATTATGGACCAAGACTATACAATTCAGTATTGAAAAATAATCCAGACCTAAGCAATTTACGCATTTTTAAGTTTAAAAATAAAGTGAAAATGTTTGTATCATATTTGATAAATTTCATTATTATTTTAAGTGTTACTAGCATTATATGTTACTAATATTTATTGTATTTATCTGATGCATGTACCCTATAAGATAAAACATTGTAATAAATATAAACAGATCATTTTCTTAATTAATAACAGTGTATATCTCCAATAAATGATTTTCTTAGCATCGCCACAGATACACTTGATTGTACTTGTCACTATATCTTGTCACTAGAAAGTTTTTGAAATTTATATTTTCCCCGCCATTCATAAAATATTTTGATATGATACCTCTTGCACAAAAGGATCTATAACTGAAACTCGATTAATATATTTCAGTATTATTTGTATTTATCCCGGTAATAATGAACAGTTTGACTCGTAGACATTTTGTTTTTGCAGCATTAACTTCCCATGAATGTACGAGAAGATTCGAAGAGAACGGCAGTTTCGTAGACTTTCAGCTCCCCCCTACTACCATTAATGCATAACACAATGTCAATACGACGGTTGCTGTCGCCTGCGATACAACGAACTTTTCTGTTGATTTTCGAGTTCGTCATTTTTTCCGGTTAATATATGCTTATTTAAGTTATGTTAACTCTCGTTAGTGGTTTTATATTGTATTTTATCCGACTTAGTATTTATTTTATTATTGTAAATATTTTTGTTTTATCACTATTATTATTATTATTATTATTATTGTTATTATTATTGTTATTATTATTAATGAATTATTTTGTATTACAATCTTTGTATCATTTCTATCACGATTATATTATTATTATTATTATTATTATTATTATCATTATTATTGTTACTATTATTTATATCATCAGCATTATTATTTGAACCCTGTAAAATTTATGTAGACTACTGGACTGTACCCGAGTACGAGCATTATGCTCATTTCGGGTATCTATTCATATGTATTCAATTCAAATGTAAATTGTAAATAAATTTGAAAAAAATTTGAATTATCTTGATTTTTCTGATTAAGTCCACACAGAATTGAAAGGAATTATACAGTACGAAATACGGGGGAGTCTGTTAGGTTGCTAAAGTAATATAATGGGTGGATAGCAACACTATTTGTTCTTGCTAGTACAACAAAGTTTGTATTCAAAAAAAAAAGTCCTCAGGAGCGTCCGTGCTCGCGAGCACATCTTTACTCTCATGACAAGAGCACCACATATCATTAAAAGAGCGTAAGGTTGAGATTGCCTGTTCTAGAATGATTGTATTGCGTTTTCAATTATGTTGGCCTCTTCTTATAATAATATCAACCCTAAGTTCAACTATATTCACTTTACCCCAAGGATAGGGAAATTTAGGTAGGCCTATAATGTGTGTTACTGAAGTAAAACATGCTCTAAAGTCCTTATAAAATCGAATTACCCCCAACCATAGGTTAGTGTACATATCCTAGAACAATGCAGAGATTAGATAATATGCATTTAAAAATTTTAATTAAATTTAACAAGATAAAAGAATCAGTTAATGCTTAAGTTCTTGATAAAGTTTATTTTGTAAATTTAAAACCCAGGTTAGTTACCAATTATACCAAAATTACCCCACGTTTGTAAATCTATTAATGATATATTAATAAATTTATTAAAACGTGTTCTTGACGTAATGTACACATACAGTATATGAATTTGGTTACTATTCGATGTTCAATTCAAAGTGTGTCATGACGTCATTGTTGTGACTCAGCGATTTGAAGCGAGTTTCAGCTTTTATGTCAGAGAAGTTGCCTATTATTCAAAGCGTTCAATCTGAACTTGAGAACGTGTGCGGTACAACTTGAACGTCGTAGCAACAGATGGCGGTCTGTACGGTCTGTGTGCTACCATAACCTAGTTCGAACTGTATTTTGCGCTAGCAAATCGTACGCAGGATATTTGTTATCATCGGTAACGGAAACATTCCATAACACAAATCAAATACTCCGTGTCCATGTTGACCGTCGGAGTTAATGTCAACAATACGTAAGTATTCGTCTTAACCCTCTCCCCATAAAGGAAAAAAAAAACTCACCTCAGTACGTGTTTCCAAACAGTTCACATTCCTGCCACTAACGGCGTTACCGTACGTATCGTTAAGTACCCTTCAGAATGAACGCAGTACTTGCCAGGCAACTTCTCTGGCACATAGGTAATACGCCTTTGCGGAAGAGTAGAGAGATTGAATTCTCTAGGCTCATCGGCTAGCCACATGACGTCATACGGCGTGCCATGCCACACTTTGAACTGAACATGTAATATAGCTCTGCTGGTTTCTTAACAATATTGCTTTGAATGTGACGGGTCATTTCGTAGCCTAGTAAACAAGAAACAGATATTTATACCACGCAGTATCAGTGATTTCAACACACATTTTTAACACTCCATGATATACAGTTGTCAAATAGACAGTGTATATTAAATTGGCATGTGTTTGAAGATTAGGTAAAGTTTTATCCAATAAATTGTAAATTGTACCCATATTACCCCGACCCACCCTGTAGGACTTAATCCAAAATCTTCTTGATCTTACAAGTAAACCTTCAGGTGGGGTAAAAAAACAAAGACTTACCTTTATTACCATTCGATTAAGCATTAAAACCAATGCAAAATACGTAAATTTTACAACTCGAACGCAATGAACACCAGAGATAGCGACCAATCAAGATCAAGTTGGCATGGGCTACTTAGATTGCAAACAACTATACCACGCAGCAATGCTAGACGCGAGAGCGAAGACAGTACTGCTGTCAGCTAGTTTGTACCTTGCAGTTTATTGTGTAATGTTATGTGCAGTGAGCTGAAGAAGATGAATCCAGTGAATATAGTGATTAAAATTTTGGATAAACTAAATGAAGAGGGTTATAAGGAGATAGTGAAATGTCGCGGAAGGAAATTGAAATTGTTGATGATATAACTTATATGACTTATTAAAGAGTTATGAATCGGAAGCAGTTGAAGAAAGTCATACTCTGGACACTGATGAAAATGAACCATGAAATGATGACAATGTCATGCTTCATGTACGAGAATAGGAGACTGAAAAAACAAATACTACGTCAGAAGAGGAATTAAGTACTTCACAAAGTTCCTGTTCTCAATACGCTCCCTCCCCTCCCAAAACATCCAGAGTCATTGACTTTGAAGAAAAATGTAAAGTAACAGGTGTACCGACAAACAAAAAGAAAAAGTTTAACCAAAGGTCATGGAGCAGTGTGAAACATGAATTCACGTGGTTAACACACAAAAGTCTACTGTCCAAAGATTGCAACTCATATGTCGTATTTGGTGGTATGATTTTGGACAGTTTGGACATGTACAATGATGATCAAGTGTTTGATACAGACGAATGTGGGTTCCATAAGGAAATGCCTTTCGGCAGAACATTAGAACGTCAAGGAACCAGTAAAGTGTATGGTGTCGTGCAATCCAAAGGGGTAACTACACATTCCTACTCTATAACGCCGGTGGTTTCTAAAGCTGGAAAAATGATGCCAAAGTTACAACTTATTCTCCAAGAACCGAAAGGTATAAGTCAAAGAGTTGCGGAACGCATTTTCCAGAGTGACAAACTTGTAGTAAAATGGACTTCGTCGGGAAAAATGACCAAAAAATATGGATACAATTCTTACGAGAAATATTCCTTCCTAATTCTGCAACTTGCAATCTTCTGCTGTTGGACTCGTATGGTGTCGACGAAAATACAATTAAGCAACTGTTAGAAGAAGGGGACTATGGTCTTGAAAAAGTAGTAGTTAAATCATACCACCAAATACGACTTATGAGTTGCAATCTTTGGACAGGTACTTTTTTCGAATGTATAAACATATGATTTGACACATTTCTCATAATGTAGATTTTGATGATTCATCTTATATATTACAACAACGCAACAATATACTGAAACTACAGTCGCTTGTTTACCAGCAGTTTCCTTCTCCACGATTCCAACAGGCGCATGGGTATGGTTGGGTGTTAGCTGAATTGGGATCCAGAAGTGTTTTCAAAACACTACAGAGTACTGTAACCGAAATGTACAAGAAATATGTACGATATGTGCAAAATCAGCCTGTATAAAGTGCGGGTGGTGTACTGACAATTTGTGTTTCCAACATTTTGTATTAGCTATCACTGTTGTGCGACATATGTTTCTGGACAAAAACATATCAGATTCTGGAATACGATGCGTTAAGTAACATGATGACCACATCATCGTTTTCCTTCTTATGCATTAATCGCTACTTGAAAGTGTGTTTTCTTGCTGCTTGAAGCCTTGTTCTGCGCTGTGTTTCGCACTTGATAATTGCAGTCGAGTTACGAAATTTTAGGATTATTCATATTTTATTATGCTGATTCCAAAAATGTAAATTTAATTTTCATTGTTTTTTACCCCAGGTGAAGGTTTACTTGTTAGTGCAATAAGAATGAAACTAATTCTTCTTCGCTCGACATCTCTCTAATTATTGTGATACAAGTTCACTTCATGTGTAAAAAATAGGCGTATTCGTTGCGTTTCAACAGCTACATCAATTTAATTTCCTCTACGTATACATCTCTGGAAAGCGAAGCCTTGTGGACCGAGAGCCTTAGTTAGCCGTAGTTAAATATTTCTGCGCTTTGTATTTACATTTCTGCCAGTTACTTGTTCGTCACCCATTGTAAAAGTAAAAGTAAATATATTGTTACCGTACTGAAAAGACAAATACCTGGAAACCATACCTGTTGTGTTACAGCACCTGTGCTCAATTCACAAAGCGCTCACATTATCCGCGTATGAATTTAACAAATTCTAAGTAATTTCTTCATAGTATTCACGGCTTCCCCATTTTTAATTACGTGAAAACATACTATAATTTTTTCACATTTCTTTGTTTATACACACAAATGAAATTACTGTAGAACCAACGGAGAAACACGATTTACAAAAGAAAACGTTTAACCGCATTAAAAATTGGGCAGAAGATGAATAAGCTTAGGGATAAATCAGTACAGAAGACATTCAAGAGAGGAGAATGGGAATACAGTAGCTTGCAAATTAATCCGAACACGATATATTTTTACATTTTCTGTCATTGTTGGCCTCACAGCTGCTCATACCGCTTTAATTGAGATATGTAGTACGTGTAATTCCATTGTTGAAGGTCTGTCATTATTTTTTTTTTATAATATGTGACATTTTGCCTGTCATTTTGTACTTATAACCATTTCAGTTGTGTTGAAAACTTAATACTGCAATCCTGTGTACATTCTGTCGTCTTCACAAATGGATACAACTCCACGAAAAGGTCTAAAATTATAACATTAGCAGAGCATTCTTCTATGACACAGAGGCAAATTGCTGCAGAATGTCACATCGGTTTGGCTACTGTTAATTCGATCATAAAACGATACAGGGAGACTGGATCCATCACACCCCAGAAAAAAAGGAAACTGTGGCCGGAAAAGGAAGACTTCACCTGCAGATGATAGTTTAATTGTCAGGAAAAGTAAATTAAATCCTAGACTAACTGCGAGTTAATGGCTACCACTGGGGCGAATATTCACGTCACAACAGTGCGGCGTAGGCTTTTGGAAGCTGGACGAAAGGCTCGTAAGCCTATTAAGAAGCAACTGCTAATCCCTGTTATGTGCAAAAAACGCTTAATGTGGGCAAAATTACATCAACACTGGACAGTGAATGACTGGAAGAATGTACTTTTTTTCCGATGAGTCTCATTTCGAGGTCCACGGCCACCGTGTTTCTTACGTACGGAAAGGATCCGAAAAAGTAACAGCAGTTCATCTCCAACAAGCACTCAAGTACCCCCCTAAAGTAATGTTTTGGGGTTGTTTTACACATGAAGGGCCTGGAGCATTAATACCTATCAACGGAATGATGAATTCTGACAAATAAATTCACTTATTGGAAACCAGAATCGTACCCAGCTGCAAAAATCATTTCCGGATGGCAGAGGTGTGTTCCAACAAGACCTGGCACCATGCCATATGTCTCGAAAAACTACAGAATTCTTCAACAAGAAGAATATTCAGGTACTCCCCTGGCCAGGCAACTCACCCGACATCAACCCCATTGAGAACTTGTGGTCAATTTGCAAAAGAAGAATGCAAAAAATGGATTGTTCTACAAAGGAGAAAATGATCTCTGCCCTCATTGGTGTATGGTTTCGCGATGAAGAAATGAAGAATATTTGTGGGAAATTAGTGGAATCCATGCCAAATCGTCTCAGAGCTGTTATTAGGAACAAGGGAGGCCACATAGATTACTGAGGTATGTCTTAGATCCTTTTTTTTATCCCGTTTCAGTGTTTTTGCATAAGTAATTATGTTGTTCGGATTAATTTGCACGCTACTGTAGATGGTGACGTGTAATGTGAGCTTTGACGTCGGACTTTGAGATGCTTCATCTAGCAAACTAACTATAATATACTAAATATTATCATAAACTCTAAGCAGTCAGAATGTGGTCTGTCACACAGACGGTGCAGGTTGGAGTCGTGGTCACACTTGAAAATTTTCATTTAAAAATCCGTAGTGACATTTGTGGCGGATAAGGTCACAGTTGAGTTTTTCTCCAGGTTCTGCTGTTTCCCCACGCAGGCCTTAACATTATTCTGTCCGATCTTCATTCTGTTACCATTCCACAGCTTTCCTTGAATTCTGCCTGGCAATGCATGGAGAGGACTGGTCTAGGGACGAGTGGGGTTATCTACTCAAAACCTTGATACGTAGCGAACTTTAGTGTAGTCAGCCGGTATGGATTGGAAATGCATCAAGCTTGAGCGTAAGCGAGATGTTTATATGTATTAGGTCGTAGTGCTTCCCCTCGAATACAATAATTAATAATAGCAATTATATTATTATTTAAAATATACGGACTTGGTTTTCTGAAGTTCTTACAAGATATTCGAAAATAAAAATATATAGCACATAATCTTTATTCAAAATTATATCATACTCATTTAGGGATTCATATGGAAGTACATGACTCAGTTCACGGTCTAAAATACATGTTAAGTCTTACAAATGTCTATATAATTTTCTTAGAATGAAATAAAATTATATTTTGGATGGAATGAGATATTGAGATAATATTATTACGGCAAGGAAACAAAAAGAAGAATATGAAAAATTGAGACTTTGCATAAATAGAGAGAAAACTAAATACTTATGTAGCCTATATGAGAAGGAACGGGAATGTTACTGGAAGCAAGTAAAGAGATAGGTTTGGAAGTAAATCCCGAAAAGATAAAGTATATGATTATGTCTCGTGACGAGAATATTGTACTAAATGGAAATATAAAAATTCGAAATTTATCTTTTGAAGAGGTGGAGAAGTTCAAATAACTGGGAGCAACACTAACAAATATAAATGATACTTGGGAGGAAATTAAACACAGAATAAATATGGGAAATGCATGTTATTATTCGGTTGAGAAACTTTTATCATCCAGTCTGCTGTCAAAAAAATTGAAAGTTAGAATTTATAAAACAGTTATATTACCGGTTGTTCTTTATGGTTGTGAAACTTGGACTCTCACTTTGAGAGAGGAACATAGGTTAAGGGTGTTTGAGCATAAGGTGCTTAGGAAAATATTTGGGGCTAAGAGGGATGAAGTTACAGGAGAATGGAGAAAGTTACACAACACAGAACTGCACGCATTGTATTCTTCACCTGACATAATTAGGAACATTAAATCCAGACGTTTGAGATGGGCAGGGCATGTAGCACGTATGGGCAAATCCAGAAATGCATATAGAGTGTTAGTTGGGAGGCCGGAGGGAAAAAGGCCTTTAGGGAGACCGAGACGTTGATGGGAGGATAATATTAAAATGGATTTGAGGGAGGTCGGATATGGTGATAGAGAATGGATTAATCTATCTCAGGATAGGGATCAATGGTAAGCTTATGTGAGGGCGGCAATGAACCTCCGGGTTCCTTAAAAGCCAGTAAGTATTTGAGAAGGAAATGAAAATTTTAATTTTGATAATGGACAATAATTAGAACCATCTATTGAATGTACTTATTTAGGTACAAAGAGAGACCATTCAGGAGATAATGCAGTGGAAATTAAAAACAGATTTGCACAAAAAAGAAGAAGAAATAAATCTGCAGTTCCTGGGAAAAGTGATGTAAGTCAGTTTCCACAAACCTTTTTTAATAATTTATTCACAACCTACGGAACATCTGCTCGCTTGGAAAAAAGAGACATAAGTATTAATTCTTCCATTACAATAATTCATGCAGAAAAAATCAAATCGACAAAAAGCTGTGTAAGTTGTCAATAAGTTATCAAAATTTGTTTGTGGAAACTGATTTATGTCACTTTTTCCAGGCACTGCAGAAATAATGCCCTAAATTCTATTTGGTACAGCAAAAAATATTACAAAAAGAAAAAGTACAAAAACCATACTCCAAAGTATTCTAACATATGGAGCTGAAGTTTAGCAAATTCGAACTACTGAAACAAAAAGGATTTTAAGTACAGAAATGGATGTCCTGAGAAGATCAGCTGGGAAGTCCAAAATGGAAAAAATAAAAAAAAATATAGATGAATAAAAGAAATTATGGGAGTGCAAGACGAGACATACATTTTAGATATAATAGAAAGGAAAAGGTTAGAGTAGTATGGCCATGTCAGAAGAATACCAGAACAACGATTACCAGAAATAGTTATGGAATGGATCCCACCAGAAAGAAGGAAAAAAGGACAACCAAAGAAGACTTGATGGAGAGTGTACTAGCAGTTGTGAATGCTCGAGGATTAGTCAGGCCAATGGATGATCAGAGAGGAGTGGCGTTTGGTTTCCGGAAGACGGTGATAGCTGTTATGAAATCCGATTGATGAATTATTATTATTATTATTATTATTATTATTATTATTATTATTATTAAAGCTCCACTTTACTCCTAATTTTCCGTCCTTTTCTCTTTCTATTTTTATATTCTATTTAAACTTTTCTTTTCTACGTATTTTACGCCTTCTTTATGCTACAAGTTTGGTTTATTCATGATGCATATTGTTGCTTCAGTTGCGGTATAGAATGAATGGGAATATGTACCTCGGTTTTATGAATCCGTTTATTTTATTTTCCTCTCTGAATTGTATTGCAGGAGTGATATATTTATTTAAATCCTGTCAAAATATTGATACTCGTGTCTGATGTTTGTAAACTCCGGCTTAGGTTACCAGTGCTGCTCAGAGAGTTATTTTTACATGTGAGCGATCGATGTTGCAACAATAAATTTCATTGCATGGCCAGAAGCGATTTTCTGTACCCGGTACTGGAGGCCGAGCGAGTTGGCACAGTTGTAACATGTCCACATGCATGTATGTCGTCCCTACTCATAACATAGCTTCTGGAAATACCGGAAACTAGTCAGCTTGTCGCCGGCCGTAGTGTTCCGTACTGCTGAGTTTTTTCTGCAATACCATACTTGTCGACACAATTGCCGTCGACTCGAATTCTTCTAAGGATATGAATTCTACCTGTTCCTTGATATTGTGAGATTCTATTTTGCTTCAGATGGAAGTTTCGCAGGTTCCTCTTCTCGGGATATCTTTCGCGAGTTCTTATGCTGCGTCAATAATTATTAAACATGTAATATTTTACCAAATCTCCTTTAAGAAAAGTAAAGGAAGCTAATTTTGCAGTCTAAAATTTTATAACGAGAATCGTATTAAACTTGTATTCAGAAATATAGTCAGATCCGTTTAGGAAGACGTAAAATAAAATTATTAGACCTTACAACATTATTTCAGTAGTGATACAATAGTTATTTATGATACAAGTTCTTAAAGGTTCTCTTTTTAGCACGAGGACCAAAAATACAAGTTTACGAATGTGTGTCATACAAAGCTTTTTCAACAAATTTATATTAAATAGCATTTTAAGTTGGAGAGGTTATAAGATCACGATTCACCGCAGTCTAAACTTAGAACAATTAAGAAGTAAGTATCCATGAAATAACAGCGTGTTTCTTTTGCATGGTCACGATTTCATGGCCGTCTAAACCGGCCATATAATTAGCAAAGCTCTTAGGCAAATTTCAAAGTAGTATCGTGTTGCAATGAGTACTAGAGATGCAACTTCAGAATATAGGACTAAAATGTAAATATAAAATATGTTAAATTTATTACTTATAGTATTTGTGTTAGTGTAATATTTACGTCATGAAAGATCGAGGTAATGGATTCATTTCTTATTGAATAAAGTTTTTATACTGAATATTACACTTTCTTTGGCAGGTCGTAAAATGAATAGCAGTGCGTAATGTTATTACTTACATTTTCTACGCACTAGTGTTTTAAAGGCTCACTTTACGTGCTGATATCAGTAGGTAAAATGCAACTTTACGCAATATCGTAGAAAAAAAGTTGGTTGACGTAAGATATAACGAACCCTTAAGTTGTCGTTTGGGGGTCAAAATGACCCATGGGTATTTCAATTTAGCAGTATTTTCATTATTACGTTGGCCTTAGTGTTCTATATTTCAATGCCTTCGTAAAACAAGCATACCTTTCGGTCATTGTATCTTCGGTGAGTTAGGACGTGTTAATTTGTCACTGGGTCAGACTGACCCCACGCGACTAATAGTGTAACTTTTTGTTGGCGATCACATTTTCAGCTGAGAGAATACTGAAGCCTTCATCTGCATAGGTACTTATGAGGTGAAAATATGTTTATTTTATGTTCTTTTGTTTTTTCTACATTTAATTACATTAATTATTTAAATTATACATTATAATGAATAGGCCTAATTCAGGTAACCCGCGTTTGTTTCAAATGAAAAAGGTAACGAATTACAGTCATGACATCTAATGATCCTTATGTACAAGAAAGAAAGGTGTTTTGAACAAGTAGAAACAGAAACAGAGGATGATGCCAGATGGTGACAGTGAGGTTGAAGAGATGAATGCATCTGATCACAACACAGAGAGCGAACAAAGCTATACGTCAGATAGTGGAGAGTATGCAGGGCAGGCGAATGCAGGATTTTTCATTTTAAGGATAAGGTAACTCGTTGAGCAAGAAGTCCTTTTACCAGAACTGTGAGAACTCGACCAGAGAACATTGTTTTCCATCTTCCAGGTCGAGAACGCCTGTTCTAGAATGATGGTATTGCATTTTCAATTATGTTGGCCTCTTCTTATAACAATAACCTTAAGTTAAATTATAGTCAATTTACCTCAAGAATGGGGAAATTTGGGTAAAATGTGTATTATTGAAGTAAAACATGCTCTAAAGTTGTTATAAAATCGAATTATCCCAACCATAGTTTAGCGTTTGTTATAGTCTCTATCACCTTCGTTATAATATTGTAACATTTACTCAGCTTTTAACCACCAAACCTTTCAACAATGTGACTTTTATTCTTAATGATTCACCCTATAACAATGGGTATTCCACTAAACACAGCAACAGAGTAGTCGTTATTGCACTCCACAGAGCGACAATGACAATACACGGGTATTATTGAGAAGAACAACAATGTACTCATAATTTCAAATAATATTCACAAGCACTATGTGCAGAACAAAATTTCCAGTTCACAGTTCGTTCGCGTTGGCTAGTTCTTGTAGCTCACTGTTCAAGTTCACTGCACATCGAACTCAGGTCTTCCGGACACGCCGCACTCGCATGGACGCTGCCACAGTTACGGACCCACTCAAGTTCACTGCACGTCGAACCCAAGACTTCTGGATACGCCACATTCGCCTGAACGCTGCTACAGTTAAGTACCCAACCAAGTTCACTGCACGTCGAACCCAGATCCTCTGGATACGTCGCCGCTGTCCAAGACAAGACTTGAAGGACGACTGAAAACTACGTAACTGCTGCGAAGACTGCTCGCGCTTTTATTACTAAACCGTAACATCTCGAATTTTCGATTCGTGTGGCTTTCCTAACCTTCAGGAGGGATACGCTTCTAGATGTTCCCCCTCCTCTCCGCTTCGCGCAGTCACCATAGTCTTTTTTCCCCTCGCTCCGTGCCGCGCTACAGCGCCTACCGAAGCTCGAGTTCCGCTTCCCCGCGCCTTCCTTCTCGCTAGATGCGCGCGCAACCAGACGCGACCAGAACTTTCCAGACGGGTGCCACAATATCTACCACCACCACCGTCATAATATCTACCACCTTTTTCATAATTTCTAGTACCTTCATCATAGGATATACCTCCTTCGTTACAGTTCCTACACTCTTCGTCATATTATTAATTCCAGTCTTCCTCAATTCCTTTACCTTCAAAAAGGTTCTGTTGTAATGTCTTCCCATCCTCCATGACATTCTTCTCCGCCTCCTTTATATTGTGCCCAATCTCATTTACCTTCTTCCCATCTTCTGCAATTTTAGTCGTCGTTCGTACCAATTTGAGCTGTCCAGGACTTATTAGTTTTGGTCTTAAGTATTTCGAAGCATTTTTGGTGTATAATTAATCTAGATGTGACGTTATATGAAACAATTTTTTTTAGATTTTATCGGAAACGTTCTCAGAATATTGAGAATACTCTCGGAATTACATTTTCATGATTTTCTTGTTCAAATGTTAGGTTTCTTAAGCCTATGTTATTATAAGAGGAAATAACCTAATGCCAAAATTTTAGCAAAACATTTGCTTTAACTGTCCATATTTGAAACGTACAGTGGTTCATAAATCGTTGAAACATATGACTGTAAGCCTATTTGACCTATATTATTGAGACAAAAAATTAAATTCTGGGCTATATGCCTGCTTTATATTTGTTTAATATATATGCGTTTATATTTACCTGGATTTATCAATGTCTGCATTTGTAGTGCTTTCATTATTATTAATTATAATTCATGAATGAAATATTTTACTGATGTTTTACATTAAATATTTGTTAATAGGGACATGGACCGTTACGGTTTCAGGAACACGTTCTGCATTTCATAACTGGGTATAGAACAAACATGTTATGCTATTGTTTCGTGGGTTAACAGACGTACTCTAGTATCCAAATGGTTTATATTTGATAGCAGTCGTTTTGTGCCCACAGCCGACCGAATGGGTTGAAACAGCTGCAGAATATACTAGAAAATCCTTTATGATGAGATTCGAATGCTCTCCAGTTGTTGTAATGCCACAATATTCTAACCGCAGGACCTTTATTTCGAACAGGTCTCTTCGAATTACCACCCTGAAATTAGAGCACTTCATGTAAGCGTAATCGTAACACGAGTGTGGTGGTTAGGAAAATCTTACAGCATCCAAATAAGCTATCAAATCATTTGAGTGAAGATGTGTACGCTAGATTTAGTATGGTCGTTTAGGCCTGTATGTTCTATGCGTCATAAATATGCCACTTCCCTCAAATCCATTTTAATATATCCACACATCTAAAGGCTGGTTCACAATAAACCGGGAACGGAAATGACAACGAGAACGAGAACGGAAATATTGTTAAAATAAATGTATTTAAATGTAAGCATTCACAATTAAATTTTGCGAATGCCCACATTTAGATACATTTATTTTAACATTATTTCCGTTCTCGTTCTCGTTTCCGTTCCAGGTTTATTGTGAACCAACCATTAGTCTCGGCCTTCCCAAAGGTCTTTTTCCCTCCGAAAAGTATTTCCTTTAAAGGCACTTGTGGGGGCATGAAAGTAGAGTCTCATGCTTTCCGTGACCTCGGCACTGGAATGAGGTGGTGTGGTACGCACCACTCTCTGACCGCCTTTTACCCCCGGGAATGACCCGGTACTCAATGTGACAGGAGTCTGAGTGAAGTTCGGGCCTTTCTGTACGAACTGAGCTACCCGGCGCCAATAATAGTAATAAAATAATAATAAAATTAATAAATGTTTTACAATAATTGTGTACATTATAAATATATACGTTATTTAGATGTACCGTAATTCATTACTTTTTAAGATGTATTTTTTAATGTATTTGGAAACGGGTGAAAAAGCTTCAATATTTCTGTCTTTGAAAAGAATATAATTTCTCGTGCTTATTGTAAGAACGCAAACCCTAATATTATTTATTTATGTATGTATTTATTTACACTGCAAGTGGGCAAGCACCCGGTGGCAGTGGTACAAACAATATAAACAATACACAATAAAATTACAATACACAATACAATTATACAATACACAACACAATTAGATACACAGTACAATTATATACACAATACAATAAGAATACACAATACAATTATAAACAAAAATTACAATTAATAATAATAATAATAGTAATAATAATACATAAAATAACCTAATTAATAAGTGAAACTAATTTTACATTACAACCTACATATGTATAGGCCCTACATGAATTCCACATTGGTACCGATAATAATCTTTCACTTTACTCTCATCTCACACACTTCACTGACACTATGACACATTTCACTGACACTTTAAAACATTACACTGACACTATAAAACACATTTCACTTACACTACAGAACACATTTCAGTGACGCTATTTATAGATTATAGGAGATTCACAAATTTAATAACCTTTAAACACCTTGGAAAACATAGAATCAAAGTTTTGGAGTAGGGAATGCAAATTTAGACACTTCAATTAATCACTTTTTTTCCCCGTAACTACTATTGAATTTACTGGAAAGAAATTTACACCAATATAATGACATGAATTTTCGTTAGATATTTTCTAATTCAGCTCAATCGGGAGTCAGTCTAATGTGTCTATTTGATCATGTTTTTAAGTGATAGTTAAAGAGAGTAGATTTCCTCGTAAAGTTTACGACATGTCATGGAAACATTAATACCCATACCACCCCTTTGAGAGCGCTTTGCGATTGCTAATAATAATAATAATAATAATAATAATAATAATAATAATAATAATAATAATAATAATGTACTGTTTCTTAATCTGCAGAATAAATTTTTAAATAAATTCTTTGGTAATATATCGTCCATTGATATTCTATTCGTAGTGTATTCGTATTTCCCAACTTGCTTCATTGCTGCAGACGTGATTTGAACCTGGTCTCCTCGAAGAATAGAGACGATAATGCGACAAATTTGAGGTGTTCGTCGATGACGACTGCCTCCATATGTCAAACCCTTATGTCTGAATCGATGGCTACATCCTCTTCAGTTGACAGGGTGTCTTCTGCAGTTTGAAGAACCAACAAATCCAACAATGTTCCGGCGGACTCAGCATTTACGTCACTGGATTTCCCTGTGTCAAATGGGGTCGAGAATATCGAAAATCGATACCCACTCCCCAACGTTTCTAAAATTCACTATTTTATCTAACACACGGTTTCTAAGGAGCGTGGTCTCAATCTCTTCAGCTATCTCAGAAGATATTTTCGATACTTGCGCACGTTTCTGTGCGTATATAGAAATTTTAATAATGAATTCAATGAACATGTTGAATTCCGAGTAAAATTCAAAATTCAGTTCTTATTCTACCTGCAAGGACAGTGTCCTGTTTTAATGGGCTATACTTTTATCACAGCCTAGTACATACAGTCACGAAGATTGGAGTGTTTTTTTTTTTTTTTGCATTTCTTGCGATTACAGCGCTCCAAGCTGCTAGCTACTATAAGTACTAATATAATACTAATTTAATAGGGACAATAGACTATGACAGTACTGTTTCGCTTTGTTATTTGTGAAGACAAGTTGTTAAACTGTGAAATGTTCGTTAGCGGTTCTGATAAATGTTAAATAACTAAAATAAAATAATTGAAATAATTATATGGGACAAGGGGGAGACGTTTGTAGTGGTATAAATTGTAGCAACAGTAAGAAAAAGAGGCCAGGGTTATCCTTCTTCCGACTTCTGAAAGATCAAGGGAAATCATTATGTTTTTAAATGTAGCTATTAAATTTATTATTAATTTTAAGTGTTATTTTACTAGTGATATAGAAAAATTAAGCTTATTGTAATAAAACTGATTGATAATGACTTATTTTCATTTCTGGTGTGATTATTACTGCTTAACCTTATCCTACTTGGAGAACTAGACCTAAAAGTACCGGTACATATTACACTCATTAATTAATTCAGATTACAATTATTATTATTATTATTATTATTATTATTATTATTATTATTATTATTATTATTATTGTAATGGTATGTGCAAATTTATGTTTTATTAGTTTCGTAATTGATGTTTGCCCTACTCATTCAAGGTTATGATAAATTTCAGTTCATTTTGCGTAAAAATCCAGAAACAATATTAGTACTGTTTTACGTATTTTCCAGTTAATTGTGGAATTTAACATATTTCATTAATGTAATAAACAAAATCTGCTGTATTTAATATTTCAATAATGAAAGGAAGACATTTATAATTAAAAAAATTATATAAGCAGAAGCGATTCAGTAACTTCCAAATAGTAGGAGCGACCTACATTTCTTAACGAAACAACTGGAGCTATCTCCGTTAGTCGACAGTATTATCGAGATTTCAAGGTGATGGATGTGTTTACAAGCAAAACAAAGAAGCATCACCTCTGCACGGATGTACATTAGTCGAGCAGCAATCCATTGTGCGATTTTTCTGGGCAACACATGATATTCCTTAAAAAAAAAAAAAAAAAAACTGATCGTTTATGTTGGACATTGGCTGTTATGTCAAACTGTCTACAAATGGATGTAGAAATTCTCTGAAGGGATGTGAAGTATCGAACACAGGGTCGATGGGCCAGTGGAGATTGTTACAGAGGTAAATATGCGAGACACTGCAGCTTGATCGGAGCAGACAGGATGAAGAGGACGATATGCCAAACAGAATAATAAAATTACAAATGATGTATTTTGGGTGCATCATTGCCAGCCTGAGATAAATCTTGCATCTAAGCCCGGATCAAATTACCAATACTGCACTCGTGTGTCGCTATATTGCAACTGCCGCTTCTTCGTTTCGCTTATGTCGGTGATAGCTATGTATTCAGAACTTCGCGTATGACATAAATTAATTATTTGGAGAATTGTTCATACCTTTGTGAAAATTCCAACCCATAACGCTTGCAAACCAAACGAGTTAGCCAGTACCCTTAGTGAAGAGGGATCCATTACATTACAGGTAATACGATTAGGAACCCTTTTCATGAACGCATTATTTGTTACACGTGAGTGAATCAAAGAGAAGTCAGTATACTTCAATATTCCTGTCACTTTTAAGCACAGAGTTCTCGTAAATAGCCTACAACAAAACATTAGAAATTATTATGTCATCGGCGTAACTATTTCATGAAAATTTGTGAAAAATTAATTATTGCATATGCCTACTTAATCAGTACAGTTCAAAATGAAAATAAATATCTTCGCTTTGTCTGTATCTCTTATATCCTTACCTCTGTTTATTCATTACTTTTATTTTCTTTCTTTTGTTTGTTTCTTCCTTTTTTCTTTTCTTTTTTCCTTTCCTTCTATCTTCATTTCTTTCCCTCTTTTCTCTTTCCCTGTATATGCACTTTGTGAATAAGCTATTCATTACGTTCGGAATTTTATTGTTGCGTCCTTTTATTACTGGACACGAATGTTCCTACTATTACTTCCGTTAATTTATTAGATAGGGCTACATCTTACTATGGTTTAATGTCGGATTGCTTATGCGATAGTTATCAAAAGGCTGCAAATTTATATGCAGTAAAAGTAATGAAAATATGCATAAAAATTAGGAAAACATATTTTAAAAATAGAAAATATGCACAGAGTAAAGTAATTCATTTTTTAAATTCTTATTCAGCAGATGCTAAATACTCTTTTTAGATAGGTTTTTATATGAGATGCAGTCTGTGTAACAACGTGCCTTCGTAAAGGATATAATTGTATCCTTGGAGATACTCAGAACATTATTTGAAAGTATGTAACGAAAACTCACTTGTTTCGAAAAAGAAATAGACAAAATACAGATTTTCCCTCTGATATTAAAGTATTCTAACCTTCAAACTAGCTTTTCAGAAGGGAATTATGTGGGCTTTTATTTTCAGATAGGCCTATATCGTTTCTAATATGATGCTAAAAGAATAGACGGTGAAATCAAACGGGAGGAGAGAGCCGACAGCAATAAGCCTAGGCCTATACGATAATAAGTTACCTAGTGATTTATATATTTACAGGAAACTTTATGTGGAAAGGCCTACTATTATTCGTCTTAGAAGCTTGTGTCATCCAGTCTGCTTTCAAAAAAAACTGAAAGTTAGTATTTATAAAACGGTTATCTTACAAGTTGTTCTGTTCTCAGTGTGAGAGGGGAACAGAGGTTAAGGATGTTCGAGAATAAGGTACTTAGGAAAATATTTGAGGCTAAGAGGGATGAAGTTAAAGGAGAATGGAGAAAGTTTGACAACGCAGAACTGCACGTATTGTATTCTTCACCTAACAATTTATTAGGAATATTAAATCCAGACGTTTTAGATGGGCAGAGCATGTAGCACGCGTGGATCATTCCAGAAATGTATATAGAGTGTTAGTTGGGAGACCTGAGGGAAAATGACTTTAGGGGAGGCAGAGACGTAGATAGGATAATATTAAAATGGATTTGAGGGCGTTGAGATATGCTAGGAAATGGATTAACCTTGCACAGAATAGGGACCTATGGCGGGCTTATGTGAAGGCGGCAATGATCCTCCGGATTCTCTAAAAGTCATTTGTATGTAAGTATAGTAAAACTATAACAATTTCTGAATACGACTGTGCAATAATGTGTACTACGAGCAATACCGTATTGTTAGGAACAATATGTACCGGCATAGCAATTAAGTTACAGTGGAAGTAGTATCATAGTGTGGAATGCTACTGTACACCATTGTGTATTGCGATCAGTTTGGAAGAATATTGCATAGCACCGTGTAGTGCGGGCAGTATCTCACTGTCACTGGCTGTCCCAATAGGCAGCCACTCGTTATTAGCGCTTCTTCCACTACATCAGTCCAAGTCTCGTTGACGCCGCTTGCTCCGTCGTTAGTTTCGCCCACATCCTGCAAAAAATGACAGCGGCAATTTTTAAACTTAGGGCTGTGGAGAAGGGGCAGGTTTAATTGCGAGAGCAAGATGGGATGATTCTTATCTTCTGGAACCTGCCACGCTTTCCTTTGCAGTTCTAAGTTTTTCTTTAATTTCCTTTGAATTTATTCACTTTTCTCTTATTTCTTTTCCTTTCATTTTTTCCCTTCGATTACCGTTATTTTTTTTCTGATTGAATTTGCTTTTCTTGGTTCTTTTGTTTTTCGTTCCTTCTTTCACTATTCTTTTCTCTCTTGGTTTCTTTGTTATTCTTCGCTTTACTTCCCTTTTGTTTTCTACACAATGCTCCTAGACTTCAATTCCTGATCCTTAATTCGCTCTTCGGTTATAATACAATATGTTGTTTCCCTTTGATTCTTGCAGGTCTAAAGGAGGGATATTTTGATACAAAAGATCATTATTTTTTATGTAATTTTTCTATGAATGCAAATACGAACTTGAAAAAATTAAGTCATATGCTACTTTATACATATAAGAAAGATTAGGAGTTAAATTTATTTTTATTTGTAATAATGGATGAAATTAAAACAAAACCAGTGTATATTAGCCTTCTGTGTGGACTGTTGTGATACATTTAGAGCAGTGGTGGCCAAACGGGGTATCGTGATTACATCGTGTAATCAAAGAATAGTAAGGGGAGTTTCCTGTACATTGCTCTCTATCTCGCTCACGCACTGAAGGTAGGCAGTGTCGGTACCATTGCTCTCTATACGAGCAGGAACTGAAGGTTTCGTACAGAATGGGAAGAGGAATTTATTCACAGTTCTGTCGGAGAAAATGTAATATGTTGCTTTGCTTAACGGTTCAATTAGTAGTAGTATATAGAAACAACATTATAGGGTATTACGCCGAATATACAGGCAAACAGGTATCATTATTATTATTGTTATTATTATTATTATTATTATTATTATTATTATTATTATTAATCCGCAAGTGTTACCATAATTCTTATATACGTGCCTCAATATATAGGCCTACATCTTCCCTTAAATGATAAAATAATTACTACGCCATATCTCCATTATAATTAATTTTTTAATCTTTTGATGACTATTATCAGTTATTTACTAGTAATTGATTTAATAATAATGACAATAATAATAATAATAATAATAATAATAATAATAATAATAATAATAATATAAAGAAACAAATTTACATAGGCCAAATAGAAATTATCGGGACGAAATTGAAATACAAACTGCTGAGCCATTTATACCCGAACCCACACTTTCTGAAGTCGAAATTGCGATAGAAAATCTGAAAAATTATAAGTCTCCAGGTATCGACCAAATTCCAGCAGAATTAATAAAAGAGGGTGGAAGTGCATTATCTAACGAAATTTATAAGCTTGTACTTGCCATTTGGAAAAAGGAAATTGTACCAGAACAATGGAAGGAGTCCATAATCGTACCTATCTTTAATAAAGGGACAAGACTAACTGTAGTAACTTTCGAGGAATATCACTTTTGTTGACGTCGTACAAAATTTTGTCCAATATTCTTTTGAGAAGGTTAACTCCATATGTAGATGACATTATTGGGGATCATCAGTGTGGTTTTAGGCGTAATAGATCAACTATTGACCAGATATTTTGTATTCGACAGATAATGGAGAAAAAAATGGGAGTATAAAGGTACAGTGCATCAGAAATTCATAGATTTCAAAAAGGCATATGACTCGGTTAAGAGAGAAGTTTTATATGATATTCTTATTGAATTTGGTATTCCCAAGAAACTAGTTCTATTAATTAAAATGTGTCGCAGTGAAACGTATAGCAGAGTTCGTATAGCTCAGTTTCTGTCAGATGCGTTTCCAATTCACTGTGGGCTAAAGCAAGGAGATGCACTATCACCTTTACTTTTTAACTTTGATCTAGAGTATGCCATTGGGAAAGTTCAGGATAACAGAGAGGGTTTGGATTTGAATGGGTTACATCAGCTGCTTGTCTATGCGGATGACGTGAATATGTTAGGCGAAAATCCATAAACGATTAGGGAAAACACGGGAATTTTACTGGAAGCAAGTAAAGAGATAGGTTTGGAAGTAAATCCCGAAAAAGACAAAGTATATGATTATATCTCGTGACGAGAATATTATTCGAAATGGAAATATAAAATTTGGAACTTTATCTTTTGAAGAGGTGGAGAAGTTCAAATATCTTGAAGCAACAGTAACAAATATAAATGATACTCGGGAGGAAATTAAACACAGAATAAATATGGGAAATGCGTGTTATTATTCGGTTGAGAATCTTTTATCATCCAGTCTGCTGTCAAAAAATTTGAAAGTTAGATTTTATAAAACAGTTATATTACCGGTTGTGCTTTATGGTTGTGAAACTTGGACTCTCACTTTGAGAGAGGAACATAGGTTAAGGGTGTTTGAGAATAAGGTGCTTAGGAAAATATTTGGGGCTAAGAGGGATGAAGTTGCAGGAGAATGGAGAAGGTTACACAACACAGAACTGCACGCATTGTATTCTTCACCTGACATAATTAGGAACATTAAATCCAGACGTTTGAGATGGGCAGGGCATGTAGCACGTATGGGCGAATCCAGAAATGCATATAGAGTGTTAGTTGGGAGGCCGGAGGGAAAAAGACCTTTAGGGAGACCGAGACGTTGGTTGGGAGGATAATATTAAAATGGATTTGAGGGAGGTGGGATATGATGATAGAGAATGGATTAATCTAGCTCAGGATAAGGACCAATGGCGGGCTTATGTGAGGGCGGCAATGAACCTCCGGGTTCCTTAAAAGCCAGTAAGTAAGTATATAGAGAAACTGATTGAATATTACGTGCTAGTGTAGTAATGAAACGAGCTATAAAACTCCAAGAACTGAAATCAGCCTTAAATCATTGTCATGAAGCGAAAGATGACATAAATAAATGTAAAGAAGCCAGCTATCTAGTGCCGAACGAAATAGCTCGTTCTTAAGCTTCCCAACGGAGGAGAGTTTTATAAAAGCGTAATGATCAAGTTGGCTTAAATAATTTGTGCAGTGAAAGTTGTTAATTAATTTTGAAAAACTGCGCATTTCTCGACTAATTTTCCAGAAGAGAATTAAGGAAATTTCTCATTGTGTTCATGAGGAATATTTATATTTTTATTTTAGTAGGTTATTTTACAACGCTTTTCAACAGCTTTGGTTATTTAGCGTCTAAATGAGATGAAGGTGATAATGCCGGTGAAATGAGTCCGGGGTCCAACATCGTAAGTTACCCAGCTTTTGCTCTTATTGCGTTGAAGGAGAACCCCGGAAAAAATCTCAACCAGGTAACTTGCCCCGACCGGGAATCGGACCCGGGCCACCTGGTTTCGCGGCCAGACGTGCTAACCGTTACTCCATAGGCGTGGAAAGGAATATTTATAAAAATAAGAAAATTTGTATATATTTTTAATTGGTTCTCGATGACAGTAATGACATTACTGATACAGCAAGGCTGCGATTTTTATTTGTGCTGTTGATGAAGAACTCAATGTTAGAGCACGAACCACCACTGGTTGTAGTTTTCATGCCATGCACCTCTCCCCCGTCTCTTTACTTCTTAGACTGTCTCTCGCGTGTAGTCACTGGCGTTCGATCTAGAGGGCCATTCTGATACAGTGCTTTAAATCTGGCCTTGTTATATAGAGCAGTGAAGTAAGACTATTCACACAGATGCTTAGTGTATCACATAAAAGTTTGGTTGAAATTACATTAAAATTGACTATGTTTTAATAACTTTTTCAAAGATATCTTTTCCCAATTTGTACAATTTACTAAAACTTTAACACTTAGGCCTACTGCCAGTGCTAGAAAATTTCTGTATGTCCAAATACAGTGCTTTTCTTTCACACTGCGGCCAGCGCACGGCGGCTCGCACGCCGGCCGCAGTAACTCTGACTCCCGCCGAAACAGTTATAATATCCCCGCTACCGCTTCACGTTCTCATAGTTACAGTTACAATTACAATGATAATAAGCACATATCTTATCATACGAGATGTTGGAAATGTTGCTCTTCTCTATGGAGACATTTGTCATTTTCTCAGGAAATTAAAGCTTAAAATTCGTACATTTATACGCGTGGAACAGGAACGAAACAAACTAGACAATGGCTTCATATCCGCTAGGAACAGGAACCAAACAAACTGATAACACTCGTAACTTAATTAGCACTTAAAGCTCGTACATTTATACGCATGAAACAGGAACGAAACAAACTAGACAATGGTTTCACATACGCATGGAACCAGAACGAAACAAACTGACAACTAGAGAGCGGAAAAAAAGTAAAATAAAAGTCATGGTTACTGTTTACAAGTACTGTACGCATAGACTATAGCATGAGGTGTGCACGCATCCCAAATAGGTACAACTCGGTACCGTCCGCAGAGAGCACCACGCTAACACCGAAAACAACTGCCACTCTGCTTTCTCAGTCAGTCCTCGTCCGTACGTGAACAGAGAACATTGAGATACATAAACGTATTCTTCATTTGTGTTCGGTGAAGTGATCATAATGCCGAAGACAGATGTTAAAAACCATAGAGTGTATTCTTTAATACAAGAATATGGTGTCGAGAGTTTTAGTAGTGATACTGGTGAAACAATTAGACTAAATGTGGGTTATGTATGTGTGCATTAAAAAAGATAACAAAACAATAGATAGATCATCATTGTAATACACAAAAACACATGAAAAACGTTGCTCTATGTTAGAAGAAAATAAGGGTTCAAGTTCAAATTCCGCCTCAAATATGAAATATGACTTTTGCCAGGATTTGTGTTGAATGATGATAAGTTGCAATATTCCATTCAAAACGTTGGACAATCCTCACTTTAAAGGATTTATACAAAAGTACACAAAATATCAGGCACCTTCTGAATCATCGATTCTAAAACAAGTTCTTACCTCAACGCGCCTCTAGTATGCCTACTGTGCTTACGTAACAACAACCTTCTGACGAGACAAACTACTCGCGTTGTAGTTACCTTCACATCCGAATGACATTTTCCGCTATCTACTGATAACATTCGTAACATGATTAGCATTTAAAACTCGTACATTTATACGCATGGAACAGGAACGAAACAAACTAGACAATGACTTCAGTGCGACTGCTGTTCACTCATACACAGTTGCGTGTCACAAACATGCGCAAATCTTATGCGCGGGGGGCGGGATTCGAAAATAACTCAGGTTTAGTTCCATATAAGTCTCTATCAAGCTCTTCAATTATTTGCTGTGAACATATGTAATGAATGAGCATGTAATATTGTACCTCAATTTCGATTAATAATACGTCCACAGTTAGAATGCAAAGAGTGCTCGACCAGTATGAATAGAATGTGCACGGCAGAAAATACTCGCTGCGTGGTTAGAATTGAAGTAAGGTACTTGGGAGGGAAATAACAGCTAGTCCAATCAACCGGAGTTTAGAACCAGACCAAATTGTCATTAGTTGAGGTTGGGAGCACCAGAGTGCACTTTGAGCGCTGGCAAGGGTTAGGAGGGGAAGCATACCATTTCAGAAACTCCGGGGTCCCATAAGCCATAACGCACATTCCAACCCTCGCTGCACAACTCCCCCAACCCATCCGTTGTATGTTCGTAAAATGTCATAATAATGCCATAAGGTATAGCATAGAGTATTATACAGCAATGACCACCATAAATAATATAATGGTGTTGTGGCCAACAACATATTTTGCGTACTTAAATTATGATATAGTGCTTGTATAAAATGAGGGATTGTGGGTTATTTGTATGGCGGATACGCAGGAAGAATAGTTATTCCTTTTCTCACCTTTTTTCTGAATACCGGTGCTAGATTCAGTTTTTCTTTAACATAGTTCTGTATGTTACACAACATTCATTATCTGTAATGCGAGGTGTACAGCTGGATTAAAAATATTAGACTAATATGCTTTCATATCTTTTAGGTAATAGTGTCCTATGGTCCAATTTGGAATGATGTCTGAAGTTAAAATTATTACGCGATGCATTTATACTCTCCTCATTTGCTAGAAGTCCAAATGGATAAAACGTTACGGAAACTACAACATTTAACGTCACTTGCTTTCAAACGATAATGCGATGCGTTTATACTCTCCTCATTTGCTAGAAGTCCAAATGGATAAAACGTTACGGAAACTACAACATTTAACGTCACTTGCTTACAAACGATAATGCGATGCTTTTAGACTCTCCTCATTTGCTAGAAGTCCAAATGGATAAAACGTTACGGAAACTACAACATTTAACGTCACTTGCTTACAAACGAAAATGCGATGCGTTTATACTCTCCTCATTTGCTAGAAGTCCAAATAGATAAAACGTTACGGAAACTACAACATTTAACGTCGCTTGCTTACAAACGATAATGCGATGCGTTTATACTCTCCTCATTTGCTCGAAGTCAAAATGGATAAAACGTTACGGAAACTACAACATTTAACGTCACTTGCTTACAAACGAAAATGCGATGCGTTTATACTCTCCTCATTTGCTAGAAGTCCAAATAGATAAAACGTTACGGAAACTACAACATTTAACGTCACTTGCTTACAAACGATAATGCGATGCTTTTAGACTCTCCTCATTTGCTAGAAGTCCAAATGGATAAAACGTTACGGAAACTACAACATTTAACGTCACTTGCTTACAAACGAAAATGCGATGCGTTTATACTCTCCTCATTTGCTAGAAGTCCAAATAGATAAAACGTTACGGAAACTACAACATTTAACGTCGCTTGCTTACAAACGATAATGCGATGCGTTTATACTCTCCTCATTTGCTCGAAGTCAAAATGGATAAAACGTTACGGAAACTACAACATTTAACGTCACTTGCTTACAAACGAAAATGCGATGCGTTTATACTCTCCTCATTTGCTAGAAGTCCAAATGGATAAAATGTTATGGAAACTACAACATTTAACGTCACTTGCTTACAAGCGATAATGCGATGCGTTTATACTCTCCTCATTTGCTCGAAGTCAAAATGGATAAAACGTTACGGAAACTACAACATTTAACGTCACTTGCTTACAAACGAAAATGCGATGCGTTTATACTCTCCTCATTTGCTAGAAGTCCAAATAGATAAAACGTTACGGAAACTACAACATTTAACGTCACTTGCTTACAAACGATAATGCGATGCTTTTAGACTCTCCTCATTTGCTAGAAGTCCAAATGGATAAAACGTTACGGAAACTACAACATTTAACGTCACTTGCTTACAAACGATAATGCGATGCGTTTATACTCTCCTCATTTGCTAGAAGTCCAAATGGATAAAACGTTACGGAAACTACAACATTTAACGTCACTTGCTTACAAACGATAATGCGATGCGTTTATACTCTCCTCATTTGCTAGAAGTCCAAATGGATAAAATGTTATGGAAACTACAACATTTAACGTCACTTGCTTACAAGCGATAATGCGATGCGTTTATACTCTCCTCATTTGCTAGAAGTCCAAATGGATAAAACGTTGCGGAAACTACAACATTTAACATCACTTGCTAACAAACGATAATGCGATGCGTTTATACTCTCCTCATTTGCTAGAAGTCCAAATGGATAAAACGTTACGGAAATTATAACATTTAACGTCACTTGCTTACAAACGATAATGCGATGCGTTTATACTCTCCTCATTTGCTAGAAGTCCAAATGGATAAAATGTTATGGAAACTACAACATTTAACGTCACTTGCTTACAAGCGATAATGCGATGCGTTTATACTCTCCTCATTTGCTAGAAGTCCAAATGGATAAAACGTTACGGAAACTACAACATTTAACGTCACTTGCTTACAAGCGATAATGCGATGCGTTTATACTCTCCTCATTTGCTAGAAGTCCAAATGGATAAAACGTTGCGGAAACTACAACATTTAACATCACTTGCTAACAAACGATAATGCGATGCGTTTATACTCTCCTCATTTGGTCGAAGTCCAAATGGATAAAACGTTACGGAAACTACAACATTTAACGTCACTTGCTTACAAACGATAATGCGATGCGTTTATACTCTCCTCATTTGCTAGAAGTCCAAATGGATAAAACGTTACGGAAATTATAACATTTAACGTCACTTGCTTACAAACGATAATGCGATGCGTTTATACTCTCCTCATTTGGTCGAAGTCCAAATGGATAAAACGTTACGGAAACTACAACATTTAACGTCACTTGCTTACAAACGATAATGCGATGCGTTTATACTCTCCTCATTTGCTAGAAGTCCAAATGGATAAAACGTTACGGAAATTATAACATTTAACGTCACTTGCTTACAAACGATAATGCGATGCGTTTATACTCTCCTCATTTGGTCGAAGTCCAAATGGATAAAACGTTACGGAAACTACAACATTTAACATCACTTGCTTACAAACGATAATGCGATGCGTTTATACTCTCCTCATTTGCTAGAAGTCCAAATGGATAAAACGTTGCGGAAACTACAACATTTAACATCACTTGCTAACAAACGATAATGCGATGCGTTTATACTCTCCTCATTTGGTCGAAGTCCAAATGGATAAAACGTTACGGAAACTACAACATTTAACATCACTTGCTTACAAACGATAATGCGATGCGTATATATTCTCCTTATTTGCTAGAAGCCCAAATGGACAAAACGTTACGGAAACTACAACATTTCACATCAGTTGCTAACAAACGATAGTGAGTTAATTCACATTACTCTGATGTCATTTGCTTAGTAACGGATCAGCATTGATATGGTGCTTGCTAGAATGATATACTGTAGGCCTACTTATTTATCATAGACCTACGCTGACTATTCGCCAGTAAATCAATTCAGACAAAAAACAGCAATATCTTTTTGAAAAATATATATAATTATATGGTGTATAATCGGTACATTAATAAAAGGAAAATAGTCATAATAAAGAACACAGAAGTTACGTTATATTCATTTTACTGTCAGCCAATTTCTTAAAAAGCTAAATATCACGATGAGAGGCATACGAGAGCAAAAAAGTTTCAAATAATTACAGGAAAACTAAATAATATGTCACCTTTTCTGACGAAATTTATGAATATCTCTTACCTTATTAATAGATTAATAGGTTAAAAATTAATACTTTCAATCAGAAATGTTTTTCTTCTTAACTTAACGTAGTATTAGTTTTAAAAGTCCTTAATATACACAGTACTGTGCACAACTTAACGGACCTGTTTAGACTTCGTCAAAAAGTTTTGAATATCTGATGATGCCGTACAGGCGAAAAAGTTAATAAATTTCTATTATAAGATGTATTAGTAAATAATAAATTTGCAAAAATTGATAAATCATATGATTGAGCACTTTAAATAAATTTAGTATCTTTAATAGATTTATCTGAATATCAAAAATGAATAGTAAGAAATTTCAGGAAGTTTACAGCAATTTTTGTTTTAATCGATTCACTATTTTTATGACAAATTGAATATATAAACTTAAGGAATTCTAGATAATCTTTAATCGTCAAACTGCAAACCCAGCATAATCGAGTTTTTCATATTTTCTGCCTTCCTCTAAGTCTTCGCATTTGATCCATATATCTTCATGTCGTTTATCATCTGATATTTTCTTCTGCTCCGAACTCTTCTATCGTTCACCATACCTTTTAGTGCATCCTTTAGTAGGCAGTTTCTTCTGAGTCAATAGCCCAGCCAGTTCCTTTTTCTCTTCCTGATCAGTTTTAGCATCATTCTTTCTTCACCTACTCTTTCCAACACCGCTTCGCTTCTTATTCTGTCTGTCCATTTTACACGTTCCATTCTTCTCCATATCCACATTTCTTCTAGTCGTTTCTTTTCACTTCATCGTAATGTCCATGTTTCTATCCCATACAATGCCACACTTCACACAAAGCACTTCACTAGTCCCTTCCTTCTTTTTCCAGAGACACTACAAGATGCTCTTTTCTCTAAAAAAACTTCCTTTGCCATTGTTCTCCTCCTTTCGACTTCTGGCAGCAGCTTATGTAATGCTTATAGTACACCTCAAGTATTTGAAGCTCTCCATTTGCTTTACTGCCTCTTTTAGAACTCGCAAGTTAACCTTCTTCGTGTTATTTTCCTAAGACGTGGTCTTCGTTTTGTTTGCATTTATCTGCATCCCTTAGTGCTCACAGCTGTCTATTATCTTCAGCAGCATGTGCATTAGTGTCATCTCCTCTTCTGTTAACATCGCCATATCATCAGCAAATCTTATGCACTTTATCCTCCTTCCTCCTATTATCATTCCGAAATAAGTTAAGAGATGTTAAAATGAAGTTCCATAACATCTTACCATATCTTAGTTACTAAATGGTTTTGAAACATTAATCTTAACATTCGAAGATAGAAAGCGTGTAGAAAAAAACACGTATGAAATTTCTCAGATCATTTTACAATGTTCACGATTAGATAAAATCAATAGCCTCTGAAATAAGGGATTTATAACTTTGAGGGAATTAAATATTATTAAATACAGTGGCAACGTCATCTTAGATAGAATGTTCTTATGTTACCACGGCAAGTATGTTATTTTTTTAAGTAGGTTATTTTACGACGCTTTATCAACAGCTTAGGTTATTTAGCGTCTGAATGAGGTGAAGGTGATAATGCGGTGAAATGAATCCGGGGTCCACCACCGAAAGTTACCCAGCATTTGCTCATATTGGGTTGAGGAAGAACCCCGGAAAAAATTTCAACCAGGTAACTTGCCCCGACCGGGAATCGAACCCGGGCCACCTGGTATCGCGGCCAGACGCGCTGGACGTGGACAGTATGTTATCAAACTATGGGAAATCGTGACCTTCTATGACCAACGACCAGATGGAAAGATTCAACCAGCCTTGCAATGGGACAAATGACCGAAGTCCACACCTGTGGAGTAACGGTCAGCGCGCCTGGCCGCGAAACCAGGTGGCCCGTGTTCGAATCCCGGTCGGGGAAAGTTACCTGGTTGAGGTTTTTTCCGGGGTTTTCCCTCAACCCAATACGAGCAAATGCTGGGTAACTTTCGGTGCTGGACCCCGGACTCGTTTCACCGGCTTATCACCTTCGTTTCATTCAGATAATAACCTAGATGTTGATACAGCGTCGTAAAATACCCAATAAAATAAAATAAAAATCAATGACCGAAACTGGACGTGGGGTAATGCCTTCATTACTGAGAATTGTAAGATTTAAATATTTTTTTAGAATTGGTATATATCAGCCCCCTAACTGCCCACTGTGCAATTAAAAAGAAGAAATGGATTTGGAACACCGCAAAATCTGTGCTTCAATAGCTGACCATGACAATATCTTTGAAAAATTTTGGAGTGCAAGACGTCAAATGACTTTATTGCCAAACGCATGGCATTAGAAAACAACAACAACATTTAAACATGACTACATGACTAGGCTACTGTCATTACTTACTTACTTACTGGCTTTTTAGGAACCCGGAGGTTCATTGCCGCCCTCACATAAGCCCGCCATTGGCCCCTATCCTGAGCAAGATTAATCCATTCTCTATCATCATATCCCACCTCCCTCAGAATAAGGTGCTTAGGAAAATATTTGGGGCTAAAAGGGATGAAGTAACAGGAGAATGGAGAAAGGTACACAACACAGAACTGCACACATTGTATTCTTCACCTGACATAATTAGGAACATTAAATCCAGACGTATGAGATGGGCAGGGCATGTAGCACGTATGGCGATTCTAGAAATGCATATAGAGTGTTAGTTGGGAGGACGGAGGGAAAAAGACCTTTAGGCTACTGTCATTAATAGTTGTATCTCTTAAGAAATTATTATGAAGAACTGGCTGGAACGTAACTATTATAACATTTATAATGGATATTGCGGAAGTAAAATCTTAAGATAAAGCACAAATAAGAGAGATGTAAATACTTCAGTTTAATCCTCATGCTGAAAGAATTTCATTGTAATCTGAACCTTACAGGTTTAAAAGCAGAGACAAAGAAATCTCGTAGCAACATAGTTTATTTTTTCATATTCTCTTTTTATAAATTTTTAACTTTCTTTTTAGGAACCAACTGTGGGAATTTCGAATTTACCAAGCCTGGATGACAACTGACAATCGCTGAAAGCGCATAGGATGGGGAGAGGGAAAGAGAGAGGGTGTGTGAGGGAGAGAGGAATTTTATTAAACGTCTGTGCTGTCTGGGAGCTAGCACGATAATTGCAGTTCGGAGCCGGAATCCCAACAAGAAACGTCAAGTCAGAAGGAGGGCAAACTCCTTTCAACCCTCCGCCATCCATTCTGCTTCGTTCAAACGGATCGTGGAACTACACACCTCTCAGAATAAAAAGAGAAAACGCATTCAACATATGTTCATTTCTGCTGAACACTGTTTACGAATAGACGCATACCAATAATGTGAGCGTAAATAAATAAATTAATCAGTAATATTAAAAATGTAATATACTCGTAGATAGAATGGTAGGCAAACTGCTTTATACTTGTATATGTTTAGGTAAGTTCGTAGGCACACATATGGATCGAGCCACATATGTTTATATTTAAAAAGATGGGTTATGAAGTGGATGGGTTAGGTCAGCGATGTTATTCCAGTCTGTTGCGTGCTGTTCTTCAATTTCGTTCCAGCAACAGCACGCGCTCAAATCTTGCCTCCCCTAATATTCCTCTCCTACCTGCAGTCCTATGCTAGACGTGATAGAGTACAAATTTAATGCAGTGCATCGCTCGACCTCCTACTAAAGAGTAAAGAGCATTGAAATCATCACAATATTCTTAATTAATTCAATTCAAACGTAAACTTACTAGGCACTTGGTCAGTAATTGAAACTCGTTTAGACATGGTTTCTAGTAAATAGTTTCCTTAATCTATCCCAAAATATTTCAATATCCGGTAATTTCATCACTGTACAATTTTGTTATTCTAGGTTTAATTTGTAATTCAGTAAATATGAAATATTCTTTGTTTTTCTATGATATATTATCTAGCTTTCATTAGTCGGGAAATCTTTTCGTACTTTGTTTTTTATTGTAATTGTAAATTTAATACTAATTGTAATTTTATTTGTAATTGTAATTGTAAATTTAATACCAATTTTAATTTTATTCTTCATATTATAGATGGAATCTCCTGGTAGAGGGGCAGAGAAAGCCTGAGGGCCTTATCTCTACCAAGTTAATTAAATAAATACTAATATCAGTGTTCGGCAGTAAGTATAGATGTAAACTGTTTTTTTTTCATGAAACTTAACCTATTCAGGCTAAGGAATAGACTGATAGATAATCATGTATGTTCAGTTTTAAGGATTGCAACTTATAACGTAATATTATCTGATATACAGAATGTTATAGGCCTATCTAAAATAAATAATAATAATAATAATAATAATAATAATTTATTTTACCTGGCAGAGTTAAGGCCGTAAGGTCTTCTCTTCCACTCAACCAGCAAAAAGTGTATATACATATGCATGAACTTACAAAGAATTCAACAATTTGATTTAGATGAGAGTTACATGTATACAAGAGTTATTTACGAATTAAACAAAAAAATACTATGAACTGTTAATTAAACACTGAAATAAACTGTGTAGCAGAATTAAGCTACAGTACATAGAATGTTAATATATTTCAAATAATATTAGATAATAGAAAGAGATTATTATGAGACAATTTTGAAAATACAGCACTATCAGGATGATGTCTAAAGAAAGAAGTAACATTGTAGTCAGTGATAGTTAAATCAGTATGATTGGAGTGAAATGCTAATAAGGTTATCTTTTAAGCTGTTCTTAAAGGTGTTTATTGTCTTGCAGCCCCTAATACTTTGTGACAAGGAATTCCATTGACGCGAGGTGGATACTGTAAAAGATGATGAATAGCAAGCTGTTCTATGAAGAGGTATACTTAGCGTGCCACAGATAAGTGATCTGGTATTTACGTCGTGGTTAGAGTATAGATAAGAGAAACGAGACGAAAGGTAATTTGGTGTTATGGTGTGCAGAATTCGAAAGAGTAAAGACAAAGAGTGTAAAGTTCTGCGTTCTTTAAGTCGGAGCCACGAAAGATTTGCGAAGGACGGTGATATGTGATCATATCGTCGGATGTTGCACACGTATCTGACGCACATATTCTGAGCTCGCTGTAACTTGACTAACAGTTCAGAACTTAGGTCACTTAACAAAACGTCGCATTAATCGAAGTGCGGCATTACTAGGGTTTGTACTAGGGTAAGTTTTAGTTGCTGGGGCAAGAAGTTTCTCAAGCGACTAAAACAGTGAATGGAGGAACAGATTTTTTTTTATCGTTTCTTTAACTTGAAAATTCCAATTTAGAGTATTATCAAAAAAGAAGCCAAGATTTTTTACGACAGATGAATAAGGGATTAGCATGTTAAGGGTAACAACTGAAAGATTAAATGTCAGACGTCTGCAGCAGGTCCTTCAAGTATAAAAAAAAAACTCCTGTAATTAAAAAAAATGTGTTTCGACATTATAAGTGCACATTTCAATTGCAAGAAAGCAGCATTTAAATAAAAGGTTAGAAAATAACTTCTTTTGTTCAGTTTGTATATTTATTTACGTACCAGTATTTGTTTCTTTTTTATTTAATGATTCGTGACACAATATAATTCAAATACAGTAGACACTGTTTTCCCTTAGTAGAAGTGAAGTGCTGTTAATTTATAAGTAAAAGATCTAAATCATAATTATATTTCACAAATATTCTAATTTTGAAGTAATATTTGTGCCTTATTCATTTGTCTGTTGTAGAAGTTGTTATATAAATTCAATTAAAATGTATTTACTGATGCTGATAAATATTGTGCATGACGTATCTCAGGTACTTATAGCATAAATTGTCTCATTTGTATGATTGTGATTTCCCCTACAACTACAATCCTTTACTTACTGTAACACTTTCTACATCCCAGTCTGAACGCTTATATGCTGTCTAATACAGCGAAGCACACGGCATTCCCGGAATTTGAAAATCGTAAGTTGTGCTGATTTCGTGACAGCGCCGAGTTAGATTCATATAGCTCTATTACACTAGGCAATCGATTGCATGCAGTTTAGCGAGCGTGTCAGAGTGAATGCGAGTCAAGCCAAGGTCCTCCGCATATACCGGGGGCCTCGGTTATGCTCAGTCGGGAAAATGTCGACGAGTAATGCAGAACTACTGCTTCTCGCCTTGTTGATTAAGAAATAGAGAAGGAAGTTACGAAAATTTTATGTTCATACAATGTTAGTCTTCAGAAGGGAAAAGAGATTGTATTATACATTATTTGAGAATCTCTGTGTGCATGAAAACAAGTTCTTCATTTACTACTTGTGGTCGATTCTCGTGTGATACGAATCTCACTGTAGGGTCTATGATGTAATCTTCAAGAGAGGGAGGTTTCAATGCAATTATGTCGACTCTTCGATTACTGCCCTCACTGGATATACCATGTAATACTTCATATACTGATTAACCTCTGTTCCTTAAGACAGTTGCTGTTATAGCTCTTTAATACCGCATATTTCGTACAAGTCGAATAAATAGCAATCAGATTAATTCGATTTACGAGCGTATACAATTTATCAGTCAAGCTATACAAACATATACCATACATAGTAAGCAGATTAATTCAATGTACGAGCATAACCATTTCAAGAAAATCTTTTTATAATTAGCAATTTTATTAATTTGATTTTAGAAAACATTCCGAAGTGAAAATATAAGGTATAAAATTTAATTATGGCACCTACATGTCTTTAACATAAATAAAATTTAATGGGTATTATTTTAAAAATTCTGAATCAAATTAATTGAAAAAAAAAAACCTTGCAGTAACGATTACTTGTGGTCTATAGAATGTCGGAATTAAAATTAAGAGATATAAATTATTATTATTATTATTATTATTATTATTATTATTATTATTATTATTATTATTATTATTATTATTATTATTATTATCCTGTAAGTTTAACAATAAATATAGCTTAGGAAGTACTAATAATTTTTTCACAGATATGAATTTATTTTGGTAAATTTTCTGAAAATGTCTTACAATTCCAATTACTGTTACGGATTCAGCCGAGTCGCTCCTACTTTTGTTGCTAAAAGGAAATTAATTTTGTCACGTAGAATCTGTCATAAAGTCTTCCAGAACTCGTACAAGATTCTATACCGTGCATCAACTCTTGAGGTGGCCTTCGCCTTACACTATATTTAACTTATTTTATTTTCTGTCATTATTTCTGAACCCAGGCATAATCTTCACAAAGTCGCATCATGATTAGGAAATCAATTGTGTCCACTGTAGGCTTGAAGAAAAATCTTTGAATCACTTTATTGCAAAGGCAGTCTCAGTTTCTCCGTTCAGTGTAACCCCATTGAAGACTTTGGCTCCCTTGGGAAACCCCCTTTATCTTTATTGCTGATTTCCCTCTTCTTTCGTTGTACGAAATCCTTGGGAAAGCTTAATGGATTGGACTTCTACTTCCTATACCGGAGAGTCAAGCTTCAATCCCAGAGGCATCGTGTCTTCATCAAAAATTTTTTTCTTAATCCCCCCGAGGAATTCAATATATGGCGTAATCCACACAATGCCGATACAGCATTACATTTAGTAATGCATTATATACTATTAACGGGCATGCTTTTAAAAACACGGCATCTTATGTCTATGCCAAAAGACTCGTTTGCAATCCAGACTAGTTCAGTTGGAAATTATGGTAGATGGAAACGATCTTCTCTGCTTAGCATCATCCATACAACGAGGTAAATGGATAAAGCCACGGCATGACTGTCAAGCATAATAAGCTTATGCGAATTGTCTTAGAAAATTTTCTGTTCCTTATATCATCCCTATATTTCACTCTGTTTTAATATCAACATAAGTGGCCAGTGATAGCTAAGAATACAACGCAGAATTAATAGTACATTATGCAACGAGCCTATAATGATAGTAATTAAGAAGCGAGTATGGATGTTTATGAAACGAGCGCAAACGAGTTTCATAATTTTCATACGAGCTTCTTAATTACCATTATAGGTGAGTTTCATATGACTTTTTATGCTCAACCATATTTCTAACTTGAAATTATTCAGATGTATACATTTTATTTGTATCTGACAAGATCGGAAGTGACCTTGTTCTAGGTCGTGAATTGTGAGATGTGCGCAGACACGAAAGCATTGATTTTTTCCGAGGAACAATAATGTCATTGACCTTGATGTAATCCCGTTAAACTTGATATAACCTTGATTATTGAATTCGACATTAAAAACGAGATGACAAATTGAATTTATTTGAATATTATTTACAATTAACGCTAATTATTATAGTAACAGAACATAACCTTCTGCGACAGTATTGGGTTTCCAGCCTCCGTGACTTTTCGCTAATTCTCTTTCGATTGCATATCCGAGAATAATCGATACTTGCGGTTTTATAACGGTACGAAGCTGACTTGTCATTGGCTGAACACCTGTAAGCTGAGTTGTTATTGGCTGAACACATGTACTTTAATGAATAGGTGTACTTTAATGACATGCATTAAAGAACTGCTACCAGGTGTATAATTACTACATTTCGGCATGGTCGAGCATAAAGATTATTAAGTATCTTTACTTCAAGGTGCAATACGACAACAATAATACGAATATTAATGTTGTTAAAATTTATTCAAATTATTGAATTCGTGTAATGAAGACTCATATATACCTTCGGACTAATCTTGCTAAGATGCCTTGTCTGTCGCTCAAGCACTAGCGCAATGGTCTTCTGTCTAGGCGGCCTGCATTCAGTTTCCAACGAGTCGTGATGGAATTTCTTTTGAACAACGCACACGTTTCCTATCATTCCGTCAACACTTTCCATTTTCCCGTAATTTCATCTGTTACTTGATGTAGTTAAAGATAGGCCCAGGTGAAGTCTTGGAATTAGTGTTGGTTTCCGACGCTGATATATTTTTATTTTTATTTATTTATTATTTTGCTAATAATTGTAACATAATTTATAAAATATACAGAGAAATTTTAGCTCGCCCCTGAAAGAGTAGAACTCGTGCTCAAGGGCGGATTCCTGAATTGAAATTAATAATTATACATTACAATTATAATTAATAATTATACAATACAATTTGCAATTATAGTATATAAATTTAAATTTAAAATTGTTCAATTTTTATAAACTCCATACATAACTTTTTAATTTAATACTAGAACTATTAGAATTGACAAGATTAGGATATTTAAATATAAATTTGTTATATATTCTTGGGCCTATATTACTACTATGATTAAGTACTGTAACAGTGTTGCATTTTGGTTCAAACAGTCTTAAAGAATTCATACCTTTTGTTTCATAACTATGAGAATACAATTCAAAATTATTTCGATTTTTATGTATGAATTTTATTAATACAATATAATAAATTCGTCTTACGTTAAGTACATTAAAGTCTATAAACAAATTTTGAGATGGAAAATCAATAGGTTTTTGAAGACATATTTTAAGGCTTTATATGAGAAGGCTTTGGGGCCTCGAAGCTTATGGCTTATCAGGTACTCGTGTAAGGATGGTATCTAGCTCTGTCAGGACTCAGGTAGGATGATCCACCTGTCAGCATTGGATTCACGAATGCTTCTTGAACAATCTTCACGGATATATGCCACACAATGGACCAATATAAATCTAAGTTTAAGGATCCGTCCCTTGTTCGACCTTCGAAAAGCCAAGCCAAGATACCATTTCGCTAAGACCAGTTCCACGTACGTCAAAGTAATAGCCGTGCAATACAGCGTCGTTAAATGGTCTATTGAATAAAAAATATTCATTAGTAAGAAGAGGAGTGATAGGGTTGAGACTTATTGACTTCGTTATTTAGAAAGAAAGCGACTTGAAAGTTTTTTCCGGGCCAAATATTTCAATGCGCAGAAAGTGAGGTGCATTCCCGTATAACGTATTATTTGTTTGTCCCGAAAATATTGCTGGAATTTACTTGGCGAGTTTCGAGATATTTCGTTGTGATCGCTATTCCATTATTTCTATGTGTTTTTTTTTTGTTTGTTTGTTAGTTTGTTTGTTTCTTTTTTTTTTTTTGCTTAAGATTTTTTCGCTTCTAAATAATCTGAACTACTGGAAAGACAATAAAGAATATGTATGTAATAAAATCTTCATTTTGTTGTAATCATGTATTCACCATTAAATGGTAACGATAATGCAAATAGATTGAGATATTAAGGGGTTAGGTTCAGCTTACAGCAGTAAAATTTTTGGAAATAGTCAACACTTTTTTCCTCCATTACTGTATCTTGCACAATAATGAAAATTGATATGTGTAAAACACTGTACTTCTGCTATATGAAAAAAAATATTTTTACAATTTAAAAGAAATTGTTTATATATATATTTTTTTTTTTCAAAATAATTCATAATGGTGGTAGTTCACTGTGCAGTGATGAAGCGTTTCCCTTATAACTCATGAACTTGTTAACTTTTTTATATTATCTCTCTTTTATTTTATTGCTGAAATTCGTGTTTAAAATATCATGCTCTTTCAGCTACATTTATTAATAAATAATATTTTTTATTTTGTGTTATACGAAAATACTGATATTTTACCGTTTTTAAATGAATTTATTTTTATCAGACAATCTATCAAAGGTAGAGAAGTGGTCTTGCATCATATTGTAGATATGACATGCATAAATACAGACAAAGACCTCATCACAGAATGTTGGACAGTTCTTGAGTTACGTGGGAAATGCTTCATCACTGTACAGTGAACTGAATTTAAAAAAATGTAAATAATTTTTTATAAATCGTTAAAATATTTTTTTTCATATAGCAGGAAGACAAAGTTTTACATATATTAATTTTAATTATTGTACAAGATACAGTAATGGAGGAAAAAATGTTTAATATTTCCAAAATTTTGCTGCTGTAAGCTGTACCTAACACCTTAAATTCTCTGACGACAAATTAAATATAAGCGAAAATGTAGGAATATAATGACTGTCATAAAATAAAAGTACTGTAAAACATTCTAATTTTATTACTGTTTTTAAAATATAACAACATGAAATTAAATTTGAAGACACATTAAAATAGATATATTTCACAAGTAGGCAAACATAGTAGATGAAAAGATTTACACTAATATTATATAATTATATAATATTGTTTGTATGCATCTGAAGTCTGACTAGTGTAATATGTAGCTAGTCGACGATGTATGCACTCTACCTTATTGCCTCATAAGTGGTTCCTTCTTGGTAGACATTTGTGAGGTTCAGACCTCTCTTCGGATAGTTGACTAACAATAATAATTATATAATAATAAATATCGTCGGCTTACAAGTAAAACACGTTAAGTCAAAAATACTATCTCTGAGAAAAAGATGTTTTGAAAGCTTTCGACAAAACTGAATCCTCAAAATATTATTGTTAGTAAGTTGTTTCACTTTGAGTATTAAATTTTACAATAATTTCTAAGTTTATACACATACATTATGTACGAGTACATTATACACGCCTTTTCTTAGGAGTGATATTTTTTATTTATTGTTTTGCTTGTAAACAGAAGATATAATAGTATGTAACTAATACCATTGGAAGTAATTTAACTGCCAAAGAAATTTAGTAAGCAAAATTTAATAAAGCGGCTATGCAATATGCTAATAACGGGATTTAGGCTTTACACTAGGATTGCCTGTTGTTCAAACGCGATAACTGTGTTGACTCTATATTGAAAGGGAAGTGGGCTTCATCTGTTTACTATATTCGAGATAATCATTCCTGTTCAATTTACATGTGAATTAATTCTGTATAAATTCACTTATTTATGTAGTGCTATGTTGTTTTTAGATCCGTGTTGTACACTTTTATCTATTAGTTTATTCTACGAAATACAAAAATGGAGGAATAGATTCTCTATATTTTGTTTGGCCTTATTCATAATTGAGGGGTTTGCCGGAAGAAAGGCGGATAGACCTATACGCCCTTCTTCGGGAAAACGGTTTAAAATGTAGTGAATAATTCGCCAATTATAGTAGCGAAATTTTGTTTTGATTGTACTGTACATCAGGGACTGCCCCTCCTTATGTGCTACAGTGCTACAGCACAATGATAATTTTTGCTCAAATAATGTATTTGTAATACCATAGTATTTGATCTGTCATTTGACAATTTCCCGTGGTTATGTTCATGACGCGTTATAAAGTGTTTAGTCTTCGCTCTTCGCTCTTTGGTGCCTCAGGGGGTTCGTTGTGCTACTCAAAACTCCACATGAGAATGTAGACAGTTATGCCCATGTGCGAAGCTGAAATCACTGCTCTGATTGGCTATTTTTACGAGAGAAAGTGCTGTAGTCAGCTTCAGCACTACACAGCTTGGAGATTGCAAAAGTAAAGCGTAACGAAAGAATGCTTGTTTGTGGAGGAACTCTGAACTATTTACAACGTATCTGGTCATTCAAGTATCCGACTGCTGCTGCCATCTACCTGTTGAAGTTGCTGTCAACAGCTATACTATACTGTACAAAAGAGTGTTCCAGATACAACTAGGATTTCTATACGGAAGACCTGACTTCCGAAATATAGATGGCGGTTCAATTGTTACAATACATAGTCTCAACAATTTACAGGATCCATTCTGTGAAGTAACGAAGTTGTTAATTATTTTGGTTACAACACCAATGACCACTGCTGAGCCAGAAATATGTTTTTCTTCCTTGAAACGCATAGAAACGTTTGTAAGGAACACTATGTCCCAGGATCGTCTCACTGCTCTTGCAATACTGTCAATAGAAAAGAGTATGTTGTCCAAGATGGAGAGATTTAACACCAAATGAAAAGTTCTGCAGTACGAAAGAACGTCGTATGGACTTCATATTTCATCACTAGGCGAGACTCAAATTAAGATAAATACATATAAGTGTATACAGTAGGCCGGTATAGAGATTGTAGCACATTCATTATTTTGACCACCAACCGCTACTGCTGTACATACCTGCAGGACAGGCCTGCGTGCGTGCGTGCGCGATTTAGTCAGTCTACAACTAGTGCTACGCGTTACGCATACTGTACTGTGTGTGTTTTCTCTTGGTAGAGACTAAGCAAATATGGCGGGACGGAAGCGGCTGAGGATGGACAAGACGAACAGGAAGAAAGACACATAAAAAGGAGTAAGATTAAGGGAGAACAGCACGTTTCTTGAAGTGGAAAATTTGTACCTGGTAAGAAAAATAACGTAATTGAAAATTGTTGCAGTCAGAAGTGCTTCGAAAGAGTAAGTACGTCTCGGCAGAGGGAGAATTTTCAATATTTCTATAACACCGAAGACTGTTCAGCGTGTGCCCTTGAAACCTCGAAAGGAAAGTCACGTGAGAGATTTGTTCCCGTTTTTTGGACCAAGAAAGTCGAGAATGATTTGAATGACAAATTGAAGAAAGTCATCCATAGTTCAATTTAGTCAGTCGATTTGTCTCCTTTGACTGCTGTTTATGTTCATTATTGTCCTTGCTTTAAGAGTAAACAAACTTATGAAACTCATCGATTCAGACGGAAATATTTTATGTTCAATAAAGAGATTTGTTACAATATTAAGATTTTTGGGCTTATTGTTATCAGGATTATACTAAAGTATAAATTTTATTTATTTATGTTCACACAAAATGGAGATTTTCTTTTTCTGTTATATTCAGAGATTTTGCTTTGCGTACTTAATGTCTACTTACTGTATCTGAAATAATGTAAATTCCTTTAGAAGTAGATGATAAATATCATAAAATGTATTTTTGTTTCAAGTCCGTGTGAAATTTAAATCTGAAATCTACGTTAAATCCCCTAAGTATATCATTATATGGATAAAGGGCGTACAGACCGAAGTTTTATATTGTACAAATATAAGGAAATTTAATAATATAAATTGTCTAAATGCTACAAAACATTTATACTCGCTAAGATTTTTAATTTAATGTATAATTTTGTTCACACTCTGTATAACATTTTATTCAGGTGCGTTTTAAGATCTTAGATTGCCTGTATCTCAATTCACCATATTGACGTATACGCCCTTTTTGCGGCAAACCCCTCAATTGTATGTTTGTGTTTTCTGGAAGTATTGTTTTATTTTAAAAAATAAAGAATAGATTCCTGAATTTTTGTATTACATAGAATATAAACTAATATACATACACATTATTTTGTTTGAGCTAAATCGTCATTTTATGTGTGGTATATAAATGAAAATCTGTTACAATATTAAATAACTGCTTATAAAAATTCCAATTCATTATTGATTCGACTGTTCTCAATACAAAAGTGATTGCTTTCAAAATCTTAGTGATTAAATAGAATCTGATGTTGACCTAAAATCCTAGAGCGAGGGGAAGAGGTGGATATGTTGACGAAGAAAGAACATTAACAGAGAAAGAAGATGTATTAGATGACTAGGATTGCAGTTAGCTAATTAACTACAGTCTAGGTTTACTTAAAATCACTTAGGTTGTAGCAGAGAATATTGATTTGATCTGTCGATTTCTTTTTATTTTAGCTTTTCTTTTTGTATGGCTGTGATGACCAGGGCAACAAGAGCTTGATACAGGAAATGAACCTCTGCGGTCTCTGTAGAAGACAGCAGACGTTGATAGCAGACAAATGCTGTCATTCCAACATCTTGTTGGCAGGATGATCATTTCCTACTTTCGGACTAAATTGAAACAACTGCAGTCGTCGGTTTGTTTCTAGGATGTCATTTCCTCTCTTTTTCTCAGTAGAATGCTATAAATACCAACATTCTTGAGAACTTCTAAATGAAGTGTTTCACCTTTTATAGTTTTGTTCTCGATCTAGAGCGGAACGTCATTTTATCCGCTCTGTTGCCTTCCCTGTACTCTATTGTTACAGTACGAAATACAATACGAAGTAATATTAAGGCTGCATTCTTCCAGACCTGTTACTAAAAGAGAATAACCACGAAGTCTTCGCTAGATCTGTATCTCAGGACTGTTAACTATGTACTGAACTGTGACTTGTAGTTAGAAATATTATGATAGAGCGAAAATAACATTGAACAAAAAATGTTTACTTTTTGTGTTGCTCCCAAATAAAATAAGTGAATATTACTAATATGTGTGCCCTAAATCCGAATTTAAAATCCAAATTACCCCATAACGTACCATTTTCCGGGAAAGTGAATGGAATATTTTTTGTGGAAAACGTCCTTCTTTTTTTAATTTTTCACTGCTACTGATAAAATTACAACACGCTAGGGATTCAAAGTGCCTCATAATAGTTGAAAAATGTGTACTGAATACAAAAATGATGTTACATAGTTTAAAACACAAAAAAACACAACAATAAAAGTATTTCATGTGTATAATGAGAAAAATCTCTGAATATGAACTTACCACTTTAAAATAATTTTCTTGATGACTTCCGTTTATAGCTAGACCCAGCACTGTGTTTTACAAAGATCCAACAGTAGTCTGCAAGCATGCTGGATGATGATCTTCCATTATATCGCCTTTCCATTTCAGATATTTCTTGATGAAATCTTTCCCCATGCTCGTCGCTTATGGCTCCAACGTTAGGAGGAAAAAAATCCAAATGTGAATGTAAAAAATATATTTTGAGACACATATTATTACAGCAATTTTCTCATAATATGCACTTAACATGGTTTCCACAAGTTCGATGTAGTTGTCATCCCTAGAATTTCCAAGGAAATTTGTGTAAACATCTTTGAAAGCGCGCCATGCCATTTTTTCTGTAATGGAAAGTTTTTCCTGAAACAAAGAGTCAGCCATAACTTTGTGAATTTGTGGACCGATGAAAATGCCCTCTTTTAATTTGCCTTCACTCAAACTGGTAAATGTCTCTTTTAAATACTGAAAACCACAATCTTGACTGTATATTGCGTAGACCTCACTTTAAACTGTTATGAAATTTACTGAATAGAAGGGACCAATATCTGTTTATTTATTAGAAATACAAAAGAATATGTCAACAATCATGAGATGTCGGAAATAGGTCATAAACTCATAAAATGTTTTGGTTTACAACCCCCAACCCGCGCCAGATGTTCCTGGAGGAGTGCTTATTGAAAAGTGAAATCATAGTATAGCTTAAAAACCTTACGTGATACTAAGAAAAGAGATGCTTTTTCGTTTTCAGCGCACACTAAACAATAAGGGACACCTTGTTTTAAGTCGGAGGAAAATTCTTGTTCAGTGATTGAATGATGGAATGGGAGAAATAAGGGAAAGAGAAATACTCTAATAATCGAACATAGTTTTGTAATACAAATTCTTTCAGTACATTTCTAAATCTAATATCAATTAATTTATTGTGAAATCATTAACTGAGTACGATGAAAGAGTAATGGAACGGAGAAAAATTCTCTCCGGCGCCGGGATTTCAACCCGGGTTTTCAGCTCTACGTGCTGACGCTTTATCCACTAAGCCACATCGGATTCCACCCCGGCGTCGGAAGAATCGTCTCAGTTTTAAGTTCCAACTCTTGGGTTCCCTCTAGTGGCCGCCCTCTGCACTACGTCATAGATATCTATGAACCTAGGACCGAAGTCCACACATGTGCTGAGGTGCACTCGTAATGAGTGACTAGTTGGCCGGGATCCGACGGAATAAGCGCCGTCTTAAATCACGAAGCGATTTACGCATATCATATATGTTATTATCAGGGAACGGATTTATATGGACTAAAAATATATGAAATATGTAAATATATATGTAGTTATTTTTACCAAAATATGGAATTAAATATGGATTTTTACCAAAATATGGAATTAAATATGGACTTAAAATTATAAAAAAAATGACTATGTACGTTAAATATTGGTACATTTTAATCAAACTAAACAAAAAATATAATGGACGTACCTTATCTTCCAATGTAGTTTCAACAAAACACAATTTTTATTGTCTGTTACCATAACAATAGGTTACAAACATTTCTTTCAAGTGCTGAAAAGTGAATCTTCTTCTATTGTCTCTGAGGATAGATTTATACTGACTAAAAGAGCGTTCGACGTCACAAGAAGTAACTGGTACATAATTCAATTTCACAATGTCTGCTGGGGATAAGTCCAAGTTAATCTTCACTGTTGATTCACCACTCATCACAGCAACAACCTTTTGTAGTTCTTCATATCCAGGGTTTTTTGAAAGTACAGTGTCCACCTTAGCTCTTACTGCATCTGCAACTTTACCTCTACCACGATTCAGTTGTTCCACAGTACTATTTATAATTTCAAAACTTTCAGATAGTGAAAGGTGCCTATTTTGGAGACTTTTGAGCGTTTTTATGATGCATGAAAATGTATGCTGAATGTGAGCTAAGTCATTCTTCACACTTATGTTACAGGTAACTGTTTTCGCAGTATCAATTGAGACTGCATCTTCAGAGTCCAATGCAAGGAGAACATTGTTAATAGAGTCTATATGTTCGGCATAATATTCAACTGCTTCTAGCCATGTACCCCATCTAGTTAAAATTGGCTTTGGTGGCAATGGAATTTCAGGGTACATTTCTTTCAACACGTTAACTCTACTGGGAGCTTTGAGAAATACTTTTTTCACTGATGAAATCAACAAATCTACTTTAGGGAAATTGTCTCTGACCACTTCTGCCACACGATGAAATGCATGCGCCACACAAGTAAAATGAGTCAATTTAGGATATACAACAGATAATGCTTGTCCAGCTTTGACCATATAAGGGGCAGCATCGCTAATAAAGAATAACACATTATCGTACATAATACCATTTGGCCACAGGATACCCATAGCTTCGTTGAACAGTTTAACTATAGTTTTGTTATTGCACTTTTCTAGAACATCACAATGTAAAAGAATTCGTTCAGAATATTGTTCACTTAACAAACCGATAACTACATTACCAACAAGTCTACCTTCTTTGTCGGGAGTCTCATCAATGGAAACCCAAATTGAACTATCTTTAATTTCATCTCTTATCTTCTGTATTGTCTCATCGTAGATGGATGGAGCATACGTCTTCCTAAGTGTTGACTCATCCGGGATTGTATGTTGAGTATATTTTTCAAGGAATTCCCTGAAGACCTTATTCTTTAGTTTGTAGAGAGGAATATCAGCAGAGATGAGAGAACGGCACAGGTCGATGTTAAACTCAGATCTTACATTCGATGTTGTTGGTTGTGTTAAAAACAATTGTCTCTGCTTGGAATTTAGTTGTTTGTTGGCCTGATGTTTACTAGTTGTAATGTGTTGTTGCACCAGGAACTTTTGTGTAGATGATACTGCACACTGACACAAATTACAAAATAATATTTTATTGTCAGTTGATAAACCATCTTCTTTAAATTCTGAAATGTAACTTGTTAGTTTTGATTTTAAATTGACTGAATGACGTACTTTTGGCATATTTACCGTCTTTATAGTATGATTTACAAAACTGAACCTATGTGTACTCTGACTGGCATTTAACTGTTGAGCTGCACAACTGAAGTCTGTTAAAAATTTTAAATTAAATTAATACAGTTTTGTAACTTACTTTCCCATTGTTGATAGGACTGCTAATTTTCAAATAACTCTGATGTTAAAGGGATTACTGAACATGTGTTTAAATCTCTATTGTTGAAATGTATTTTTAAAAGTTAATGGAATTTTGTTTTGTTTTATTGTTAAACCTAATATAATATGGACTGTTTTATATGAAATATGGAAAATATATGGAAATTAACGAAAATATGTACTAAACTCTAAAATATGGAAAAATATGGAAAATAAAAGTAGGATTTTTCAACCCTACACACTGTGAAACATAAAGATAATGCAAAATATAAATTATATTAGCTTTATAAGTAAATATGTATTTACATATAAATCCTTTCCCTGGTTATTATAATGTACCGAAGTACATATGATATTTCCATGCATATATTCTGCGTCATCATACGATGAAAGAGTAATGGAATGGAGAAAAATTCTCTCCGGCGCCGGGATTTGAAGCCGGGTTTTCAGCTCTACGTGCTGACGCTTTATCCACTAAGCCACACCGGATTCCACCCCGGCGTCGGAAGAATCGTCTCAGTTTTAAGTTCCAACTCTTGGGTTCCCTCTAGTGGCTGCCCTCTGCACTACGTCATAGATATCTATGAACCTAGGACCGAAGTCCACACATGTGCTGAGGTGCACTCGTAATGAGTGACTAGTTGGCCGGGATCCGACGGAATAAGCACCGTCTTAAATCACGATATAATATATATCATGTGAGGTGACTTTCTGACTCGTCGAATTCTTGGCTCACCGACTTATGCGACGCCGACTTTCTGCTTTGCCACCAACTTTCTGGCTCACTGCTAACTTTGTTGGCTTACCGATTTCCTGGCTCGTCTACGTCCTACTTCGCCTAATGTCTGCTCCGCCGACTTGGTGGCTCGTTTCTGAACCGTCGACTACCTCTTCACCAAATTTTTTACCCGTCGACTTTCTGCTTCGCTGACTTTCTGGCTTGACCATTTCATGGTTCACCTACTTTCTGGCTCGCCGACTTTACGCATTTATCGAATTACTCACTCGTCCTCTTTCGTTACTGATTGTGTTCCTTACTCGCCGATTTTCTTTCTCCATTTCTCTTCTCGCAGATCTCATTTTTGATTTTGCGACTCTTCGGGCTTATGACTAGTTGTATAACTTACTGACAACAAAAATAGGGTGTATATTTTAAAACTTCAGAAAAAAGACTATATTATTTAATTAATTCCCAAAACTAATATTTTAAATAAGCTATTTTCTGACATTAAAAATATTAACCTGGTCTAATTTTATTGTCACACTTACTTATACTCTTATAGTAATTTGACCCATTCACCTACTACCCGTGACTATCAGATCATAGTTTGACGTACATACTTGCGGAATAAATGAATTACTATAACCTGACATACAAATTTACGTTTTAGCAAAAAGGAACATTGATTATTTATTTAAAAATAATTTTGTTTAAATATAAAATATTCTCTAATTACTTCAAATAAATCTTTGCAATAAATATAATCTATTTTTAATTTTAAAAGATGAAAACGAGAGATAATTAAACAAATACATATGCTGATGATTAAAGAGGTAGGGCAGTAACGGAATGAAAGTTGTGTATGAATTTGAAATTAATTTTATTAAGCGTTGTCAGTGAAATTACTTACCACTATTGCTTAAAAAACTTGTATCCTAATCTTTCAAATTTCGATTACATTTTATGTCCAGCCTTGATCCACAAAGTACAATAATTATCTTACTTTGGATCTTAATTATTCAGTTTCACCGCAAAAACATCATTATGTTCCCACTTTCATTTGTTGCAACTATGACCGCAAAAATAATTATCTTCATCATATGACCCTTGCTAAAACTTTCTTTCTTCTACTATCTCTCTATAGAGAATTATCGTTACAGTAAGACAGTTCTTAATATCCAACCATTTTACCATTACTCCACAGAGAATACCTAATGACCTTTACCATACATCGATTTCTAATTCCATTTATTTTGACCATGAGACTATCAAGATGACAGAAAATGTTCCTGTAGTTAGATGTGTACTGGGACGATCTCAAAACGATCACCTCTGTAGGCGCTGCCAAAGGGAGATAGAAACCCTTGCGCACGGTTTGGGATCCTGCTCTCACGGTGATTTATTAAGGAATACGCGTCATTATAACATTCGCTCCGTTATATCTGCAGCATTAAGAGATAATGACTTCAAGGTTTTCGAAGACGTCCACGGTCTAGCAGAAAATGGAAGCCACAGAAGAATCGATATAATTGCCTTTAAAAACAAAAGGAAAGGTTATATTATTGACTCAACCACCAGGTTTGAAAGCCATCAGTCCCAGCGTTCAGAAGTCCATAAAAAAGTAGAGCATTTGTACACCTACCATTTCATATTATAAAGAAAAATGCGAACTCGAAGGTATACAGGTAGTGGGCCTACTCATTGGCGCTAGGGGAACAATTCCAGGCTTCCTAGCAAAATTTTGGAAATCTCTTTTCATCCAAATGTTTATTTTGAAAGAAATAACTATTACCACTATCAAGGATTCTTTACAAACGTTTAAAAACTATTGCTATTTTTTACCTTAATTATTGAACTTTTCAGGATTTTTCACTACTGTAAACTTTGTCTTTAATTGAACATTGTATTTCCCGCATTATACAAATTTATTATTATTATCTGGTATGCTTTCTGTACGGGCAAGCTCAAAATTTGAGGAAGCAAAAAATTATAAATAAAAAAAATACGGTTACATAAATCGATATTTATTTCCATTTATTTTCATCATTATTCCAAGAGAGTAATATTACAGTTACAGCTTTTCCATAATTGAGTTTATTCTTTCAGAATATGAATTAACCAAACCCGAAATTGAGGTTGGGTTCTTAGAAATTCAAATTTGTTTTTCCGAGATTGAGATTAGCTTTTTAAAAATTGTGGTTGAAAAGGTATAGAGATTATTTCAGATAGTGATTCTTTCTGACGCGGACTGTACTCGACGAGGGAGACATAAGTGACTGTATTATGGCGGCGTTTGTGGAGAATTAAAGTGGAATGAATCCCTGTCTCGTATGTATATTAAGGCGGCACCGCATTCCTTCTCTCCTGTAGATCATCAGCTCCAGAAGTAATGAGAGTCGCGCATGATGAAGCCAGCAGTGACGTGTTAGTATGGAGAAGTGGATTGGGTGATTAATGTGACGTCACTTCCGTTGATCTTCCACAGCGGTTCGTGCAGGTCTAGTCGACTTTGTCAGCGCGGTTTCTCTTCTCTAGTGCGGACTTTTCGTCGGCACTTTAAACATCTTTCTGTGAAGGTTTATCACTGAAATACTCCCTATCTCTTCAATGATTCTTTGTGCATTGGGTTTGAATCTGTCAGTAATTAGCTGCTCCTTTTATATACAAATTCCGTATTCCACTTAATCTGTTAAAAGGTTAGGAGCTGATACAACACAAAAACGGTTGTAAAAGTTTATCTCGCTCATTCGAAATAAATCTCACTGCTTTCAATTCCTTTACACTCAGTCACTATTCCGTAAATGTTATACTTCTTACTTCTATGCTTTTTATTGTTTCTCTTTATAAGTTTTCTCTTTACTCAATCATGTTAATTTCTTCATGTTCTTTTCTCTTTTATTATACTTCCTTTCTCTCTCCCTCATTATAGTTCCGTATTTCATTGTTATTATCTTGTAGTTCCTATTCGTGTTTTTATTTTTTTCCTGACCTTTTCTTTCTCTTCTCGCTTCCATCTTTCACATCTTCCTTCTCCTCTGTTTCCAGGTTTTCCTCTATTTGTTTTCCTTCAGGTAACCTTTACGTAAATACATGGAATAAATGAATATAAATTGCTAAAATTTGAAGGAAAAATATACAAATATTTGCAATCATCATTTAATGTAATCTGTACAGAATTATAATCGAACACTTGGAAATATTTCAAAGCGTGTGGCGTATGTTTTAGGAGCATAGGTTTTTAATTACTCCATGTTAAATTCTATGTGAAAAAAAATCTGAAATTTGCATTTAGTGCATACATCTAATAATAAGTATATTAAGTTGTCATTTAAACGACACAATATTGTAAATTATAATAAATGTAATCAAAACATTCGTTAAAATGTTGACAAAGTAGTTCTTTAAATATTCTATACAAACATAGGCTACACAGTATTAATAATAATAATAATAATAATAATAATAATAATAATAATAATAATAATATAGTAATAGTAATAATATAATAATAATCCGTGGCGCTACAGCCCGTGAAGAGCCTAGACCGACCAGCCGGCTACTGGCCTCACGCCCACATGCCGAAGCAGAGGTGGACGATCATCCAACCAGAATGGAGGTATCGTGTGGTTAGCACGATGGTCCTCCCAGCCGTTACAGGTTGCATTCGCAACCGGATTTCGTTAGCTATCGTAGCTCCCCAAGTGCATCACGATGCTGGGTGGGCATCGGCCCCAAACACTGGCCGAAATTTCGAGAACATTTCTTCCCCCATGAGGACTCCAACCACCGCTCATTCTATAACGCGAGTCCCAGGCAAGATGCCTTAGACCACGAAACATTATTATTATTATTATTATTATTATTATTATTATTATTATTATTATTATTATTATTATTATTATTATTATTAAAATGTCTCTCTTATATATTTTTAAAATCTGGCAACCTTATCTTTGTGAGTTAATATTATTATTTAACTTCATTACTTACACATAGTGAGGGTTAATGTTCAAATTTTGTGACAGTACTGTGAATTGAATTGCTGCAAAATCCGTGTAACGTATAATGAAAATAGAACTACAATTTTTATGATAGTTTTTATTTACAAATGTGATATTTTGGTTGGTATACTTTTTGTTGAAATATCAATAAAGCATGAAGTTAAGGATATGACAGAAACGTTCTTTTTCATTAAGTTGTATTTTCTCAGGCAGTCTCTCTTCTGCGGACTTATCTTCAGTATTTAATTCACAAGAAGGTCTTTATAAAAATTGTGTTAGCTAATTAAGTTTTTGTTAATCACTAAGAAACTCCGTAGAAAATTATGAAGAATGTTCTTTATTGGCTTGTATATTTTATCATTTTATAATTACTCACACATTTACAGTTTCATAATTGTTACACTTTAATTTTTACAGATGGTACAGAGCCATTTGAAGACGCATCGTCAGTGAATACATCGACAGATTAAGGTAAGTGCTATGTCTAGTTGTATACTCTCCATCTTTCTTAACCTGTTTTAATGTATGTACACACAGGTAGATTTCATCATTAAAACTCTCATTAAATATTAAACGCTCATAAAGTGTTCACGGGAAAAAATAAAGCAAATATTTAAAGAATTTAAAAAAGAGGCCAGCAGAGTAATGAGAAAATAGCAGTTTCTATTAAAAGTGAGATAACATTTAATGCATTTCACTCAGCGAGCAATTCATCTCTATTACAAACGCCATTACAGATAATTATTTCACGTGAGCGCGCCATAATATTCCCTTAAGCTAACAAAAAAATTATACGATACGGTATGGATAAGCTGTTAGTTTGACACGGAAAAAGATACCTTTTCTAAAAAAAATCATATAAGTTACTCTAAATAATTATGTTTTAACATTCATATTAGGAAAACGGCCATAAAGAAATTCTAAATACTTAAAGAATTGTCTGACTGCAAACAACCCTTTTATAGTGCTTTTCATTCCACTTCTTCATTACACAATCTCCACCTTCATTTAGAAAATTAAATTATAACATAGCATACAGAACACCAAACACTCTAAAAAAAGAATATCAACACAAAAAAAACACAAAGAGATACAACTAAGAAATGTACACAAACTCACACATAATAGTTGCAACAACTTTTACAACGGACAGAGAGATTACTTCAAACACGTTACAAAGAACACATCACAGTCATAACCAAATTACATAACACATCCACATACGTTCAACTGTCTCTTCAAATCAATTTATTTGTTTTGTTTCATTCGGTATAAGCAACGTATCTTTAAAGAACAGACAGCGCAGAATTTAAAAGCATTCTTTAATATATTTCAATATATTTTTAATATGTCACACCTAGTGACACTACCATGAGAATGTCAAAACCTGAGTAGGCCAAGAAAAAAGTTGGATTCAGATGTGGCACACTATATTGTCTTAAGATATATGAGATTCATATCAATCCGCATTGTGTTGAACGTTGTCGACGTAGTTTACTTGGTGGAATATCTTTTATTTAATTTTTCTCTAGCTATCTTTGACTTTTACTGTTACGAGCTTCAGAGACTAGAATGATTGCCGACGGTAGAATTGGAGCTTCATAGCTACTGTTGTGGAACATTCTGATTCGTATGATGTTGCGATGGATTGCTTACTTCCATTTTAAAGTAAGTAGTATTAATTGGAATATTATAGAATCATCTTGGAATTGAAGTTCGAAATTAAAAAGTACGAAAGGAAGGACAAAGAATTTTGTATTTACTTTTATGAAAATTTTGTTAAAATTTTAAAAGGAACTAGGCAAGAATTATTGTTCTCGTATGTTTATCAAAAACATCTTTTCTCTTGTACTTCAATATAACCCTCTCAGGTAGTCGGAACATTCATACGAATACATCACTCTAGCTAAGAGGCGTGAACTTCCACGTGAGATCTGCGTATTAGAAATATTTGTTTCTTTACTCGGTCGCATCGTATGAATTAAGGTATAAATTGGACGGAGTTACGCATTAACAGACCAAGCGTCAAAAACCTGCTTCGAGATATTGGCCATTGAAATAAATCTGTTTTTTATATAAAATATACGTGATACGTTTCCTTGTAGCTGAAGATACGAGTACATAACATACAGAAATCTATCCATGAATGTACAATCAATGTGATACCAATTGAATGAAACGAGTCAGTTTGTGTAAATATTCTATGCAAGAAGTATTATCAGATTCAAATTATTACAAAAAAAATAGTACAAATAATATCAAACAAGGCTAACCGATTTTTAATAAGAGACCAGCAGTTGAATTAATATTTCAAAGCAAAATAGGTAAATGAATTTTATGCAGTAAACGAATTGTTGCTTATAAAATAGCAGCAAAATTCAGACATCGCATTCTTGATTTTTTTCCGAGTTAAATTAGCCTGCCATCAACATATTTGTGCAAATATCTCTTTTTTTTTTTTTTTCATATTGTCGGTTGGTCTATTATTGCGTAACTCCAGTCCAATTAGTCCACAGAATCTACATAGGCTATATATATATATATATATATATATATATATATATATACTACCGGTCAAAAGTTTTCGATCACCTATCACAACTATGGATTTGTATTTCAAGCAGGGATTTCGTTTTGAATATTCTATCATATCATAATGCTAGAGAGAGAAAATATTTATTTTGTTGCTCTATTTAGTTTTTCCGATGTGTTTGTACATTGAAATAAAGTATAGAGTTGTTTTCATAACTGATCGAAAATAATAATAATAATAATAATAATAATAATAATAATAATAATAATAATAATAATATAATTTTAGCTGTTTTTAGTTGTTACTTAAACTAAAATACCTGCGCTACGAGTTAGAGAATTTCAACGACGAGAATTATTGTGAGTCCATCCCTATTCGTGTTGTGCGTGATGCCTAAAACAATTTATTAACGGCTTGAGTCAGACACTGTATATTTGATTACCACACATACAGAAGAGGAGGAAAGTTTCGCAGATCTTCAGTCCGTTTGATGTTCTTTCCTTGTACGGAGGGGGGACCCTGCACTGCAGCCTGAGGCTTTTGTGCTTACCAATCCTCTTCTGTGAATTATTGGGTAGCCGAACGGCCGCGCTCTTGTACAAATACAGCCCGCCGCGCCGTGAACTTAACCCGGGCTATTGTGTGGATGATACGTGAATTAATGATGGCGAAATGAGTCCAAGGCCCAACACCGAAAGTTACCTAGCTATTCTGCTTCAATTGGTTGAGGGAAACCCCCGGAAAAATCCCAAACAGGTAACTTGTTCCAACCAAGATTTAAACCAGGGCCCGCTCGTTTCATGGACAGACGTGCTAACCATTACTCCACAGCGGTGGACTCGTTTGGTGTTACTTGTTTTGGTTTCGTTTGGTATTTTTCATTCGGTTTCGTTTGGTATTTTTCATTTGGTTTCGTTTGGTATTGAGTTGGTTTCGATGGGTATTGTTTGATTTGGTTTTATTTGGTATTATTTTAATTGAGGTTGAATTGGCTTTGTTTATTGGTTTCGCAAGCTCATGTTTAATACGATTTGGTTTCAATCAGATTTGGGTTCGTTCCGTTCGATTTGGTTGTTTTCTAGCTTTCCATTTTATTTTATTTCTTTTCTTTGGTTAAGTTCCATTTCGTTTAGCTTACTTTCAATGTTTTAGTTCATTCAACCTGGTTTATTTTGTCCGAAGAAAGACTAGACTTGCATTAGCTTGACGAGTTTCAGTTTGTTTCAGTAAGTCTGTGACATAATATTAGGCTTAAATGTTACATGAAGTAATGTCTTCTGGAGATGAAGGTACTGTGATAGAGTCATGCGTTTCTGCTGTAGTGGTGATCAGAATTATTATGAATTTGCGAAGGGGAATTTCCCCACCAACTCTGTCTTTGTCCTACAGAAGTTTCCCTCAGACTTCCTTAGAATTGAACTCGGAGTCCATAACGTGTTAAACCGACGCTATAGTCTTTCAACATGAGGAACTCAAATGTTATAAATGTTGAGCTGAGTCTTATGTTATGTTAAGTTTGTGTAAATGGACCCTAAAAGCAGAGGAAGGCATAACATACATTTGCTTGTTAACCAAGTGACCGTGCTGTCTGCAAAACAAGGCAGTTGCTGGTATATGAGGAAGAGAAAACTGGCGCCATTTTGACGAGCAAGAAGACTTGAGTAAACAGAATTTCTCTCTTGAAGTAATTAACTTCTAACGCCGACACCATGACGAAGGGGGTGGGAACATCTGATTGATACACTATGAGCTGATTTCTGTATTCTCTTGCAAAATCCATAGCTTCAAGGCAGGATTACACTATCAGTAACTTTAATGCCCTTCTTGACGTCTCTTCTTAAATATTAACTTGTGAGTTTCAAAGGATATTATTGCGAAACGTTTCAGAAGCTTTGATCATATTGTTGTTGTTTTGATAGAATCCGAAAAATCTGGCAATGATATTTCAGTGATCTGTTTAAGCGATATATAAATGCATGTACTAATAAGTTAAAACTTTAAATCTAGATTAAAATAGCAAGGATTACAGTACAATGAGTTTGAGAAGGAAAGTTCTATGCTTATCGTTGGAAACAGCTTTCTCTTTAATGCAAAAGTACCTGGCGTGGAACAAATATCCTTTATATTTCCACAACAGTGGAGCAGAGTAACAAATAAATAGCATCTCTATAATTAAATCCTGAAACATACTACTGAAATGAGAGAATAAAGGAAAAAAAGATAATGAGTGTTAGTAGGATGATAGAAGGAGAAGGTATTCCGTAACGCCGTACGGCTGATGAAAGTTATCTTCGATTTTCGAAGGCCGGACTCCAAACGTATTCTTGAACTTCGGCTTTTTTCCTCCCATTTTATGTCCTATATACAGGATGTTTTCGAATTGGTGTTACAAACTTTCAGGGATGATGGCGAAGGGCACATGTATCAATTTGAGATAAGGAACCATGGTCCGGAAATGACTGAGTCTCGAAAGTTATAAGCAAAAATAGTTGTGTGGAAATGGAATTGTAATTTGGCACCACGTGCCCTCCTTCCCTTAACGTTTGGAACAGTCGTGGATAAATGGTGTGGGCTGGATGTCTCCTACGTGGATACTGGGCCCGATACAATCTGTGAGCTTGTCTACTGTTCCCATTGGCTCATGCGTATTCGAAAATCAGGTCTGCTTATTCCGCTCTAGTGTACTCCTCCATTTCACTGGGACTGATCGACTGGACACTGCAACTTGTACAGTCGATCAGTCCTAGTGAAATGGAGGAGGACACTGCATAGGAATGAAGTTTTTACACTAAACTCGTTATTTTGTTCTCCTTCAAAATTTTCTTTCACGACTTTAGGTCCATTTTCGCGCAACGGTTCACATATTAGGTTTCACCTCCTCACCAACAGCCATTCCTGCTTTGAAATTTCAAATAGCACCCCTATCTCGTGCTACTTAAATTTGAAAGTGTATTCAATTGTTTATAAATCTCATTGATTTGTTTTCACATCTTTTGTTTTCTGTCGTCGCCTAGCAGCCTGGATTATTGTTATTGTCATTTGATTTTTGGATGAAATAAACCAGTTTGTTGTATTATTATTTTGTGAAATTTCCTAAATTTAATCGATAAGGATTCTTGAAGGGTATACATAACTTTAAAATAATTTTTAATACATGCTCTCTAAAGTAGTAGTTTTTCGGACTTATCTGTCCGAAAACTTGAACTTCAGCGGCCTAGGTCGCTAAAGTCGTCACGGCAACCTTTAGCGGCGTTTTAAACAAAATCAACGCAGCACCGTCTAAACCCGTGTTCGTACATAGTCTTACGAAATTAGGATACACACGGCAGTGACAATCGTCTTACTAACTTTAACAGGTTTCAAACAAAATACTTTTTATAACAACAAATAAAAGCCAAAATTGTTTCATTCTGCTTATCAAAAACGTTACCAGTGTTTTAACAAAAAAGAATAATCATAAATATATAACCAAACATTCAATATTTCTGGCTCCGAATGAAATTTCCTCGGGACTATCATTCATATTTTCACAAAGCTAAACAAAGCCTTTCATAAATAAACTACTTCGTATGTAGGCCTATTGTTGTTTAGAAACGAGTCCTCACAGTATGCACCGCCGTCTATGTCCGTATTCGTACGTAACCTATACGAGATTCGGATCCAGACGGCAGTGACAATCGTCATTCCAATTATAACAGGATTTTAATATGCCAACATTTGTTTCATTATATTTATCAGACGGCGGTGAGAACATGACAATTAATATTAATAGTATTTTTAGGTGGAGCATTGTTAACAAACTCAACTTTAATATTAAAAAATGCTCACACATTACCTTCACTCGTAATACTCTCTGGATTACACGTATAGCATAAATAACACAAAATTAGAAAGGGTCACTTTAGTAAATGATTTAGGAGTGGTAATCTCTCATGACCTATCCTTTTTTAACACATATAAAAGCAATTGCGAATAGAGCCTTCAAACTGGTAGCTTTCATCTACAGAAACTCAAAAGATTTCAGGAATGTTGAAACTGTCTTAAAAATATACCCGTATAATAGTTTAATACGAAGTAAATTAGAGTACGCATCTATAGTTTGGAACCCTCACTATCACTCGCACTCGGTCATTCTAGAGAGAGTACAGAATAAAATCCTAAAACTCCTATATATGAAAAAACATTCATGTTACAGCATATTACAATCTTATGAATCCATGCTGGTTGAATTTAATGTACCATCTCTCAGTAGTCGCAGGATAAGAGCACAACAAATGTATTTGTTCAAAACCATAAATGGCTTAATAGACAACCCTGATCTTCTACAGCTAATTAGTTTAAATATTGGTAAATCAAATTTGAGAAAGCGATCTCTCTTTTATTTACAGACAACAAAAAACACTATCTCATAAAATGTCTCCACTTTTATTAATGCTTCGAACTTACAATCATCTATCAAATAAACAGGATTTAGATTTTTCGTTATCGTACAATATGTACAAGAAAATGTTATGTAAAGTATTACTTGAAACACATGTTTTGTGTTGGTGAGTTTTTTTAATAAATTAATTGAGCCTATTAGGCCTGCTTTGTAGTGTTGTATATTGAATTTATTAACATGGTGTTGTATTTGCTCTGCAATTTGCCAATTATAGCTACGCCTACATTTTGCATTTTTGCTGTGATGTCTGTACTTGGCTCTTTTTGATTTGTTTTTATTTGGTGTTTTTCATTTATATCTGTATCTGTGTCTTTTATTTAGGTGGCATCTTTTTGTTTTTTTTTTCATTCTCTTTTCCATTTTTAATTTTTAATTACACTTGTATCTGTTTTACCTCTTTTTTTCGTGTTGTATGCAACTCTATGTTTTTTTATCTGTACTGTCTATTGTAATTGGGGCTTTGCCCTGTTATGTACATAAATAGATAAATAAATAAATTGACTGGCTATGCCTTTTATACTTCTATTTAGGCCTATATTTACTTTTACTTTATTTCATTTCATATAATTTAGAGAGATTTTACTAACTCTATTGTATGCACCACGTACGCAAAAACCTTCAGCGGACTCATCCCGTATTTTGGACTCGGCTTACTTCTCGTCCAAAAACACTGAATTCGCCGCTAAAACTTTATTTTGCGTATTTGATACATAATAGTTATTAAGACATAAACATGATTATTCATGTAACATTCAGTAAGTCTCTGTAGCTTTATTCTCTTCAACTCCAATCAACAATAACAACAATTCAGGATGCCAGGAGATGATATGAAACAAAAGTCGGAAAAGAAATGAATGATATATATCAACAATTAAATACTCTTCCAAATGTTTCACAAGATAGGAATGCCATTTGAAATTTCAAAGTGTGAATGGCTAGGATTGAAAAAGTGAAACCTAGTATGTAATTAAGACTGGTTTTAAATTTTCATCTCTAAAGTGACGTGTTTTTGTTCAATTAAATTCAATTTAAATTATGCAAGGTATTTAAAATGGGAAATTTTGAAATGGAAGCCCTGTATATATGTATGCACACACACACACACACACACACACACACACACACACACATATATATATATATATATATATATATACACACACACATATGAATGACCTATAACCTTATCAGTCTCGAAAGTTATATGAGTAATATGACGTCATCATTTTCAATGACAGTGTAGAGAGATCCTAGTCTGTATGTGAAACATAGGTGTAATACGATACACGTATTGTAAGCTTATCTAAGCACTTCAAAGGACCGTAATCGGATCATCCATAAGCACTGCATTTCATAGAGTGCAAGGATTAGTGTAAGTTTCATGATAAAATTAATTGACACTCACACTTAGTAATTAAACGCTTCGAACAAAGCATTAAGGCAAGAAATACAAGTTGCAGCATTATAGACCTACGTACTGAAATTTATAATTAGTCTGGTTATTAGACATACTGTCCAAATTTCACGAGAGGATCCCTGCGAGGGGCGTATGGTCCTTTCGGGGTAAGAGGAGAGAGTATGTCAGTAACTCAGCGTTATTGAAGGAGCAGGTGGATGGGAGCGATGTCATTGGTCGACTGGGACAAACAAGGCTCAGTGAATGGCCGGCCGGTACCGTGTCGGGGATAGATTATAAAATTGAGGGGAAAACTCGCATTCCTTGCGCGGATCTTCTCGTGAAGTGCGGACTGTAAAATATCGTAAACCACAACTTTTTTTGGTTTACATTATCGATTCACCATATGCTCTCATTCCACTCTGTACTTGTTAAAATACTTCTATAATTGCAAATAAAGTTATACTATTAAAATAAGATTCACGAAACTGTTTTAAATATAAAGGACTATAATCGGATCATCTATAAGCTCTGTATTTTATAGAGTGTAACGATTAGTGTAAATTTCATTATCAAACTGATTGCTCGAGTTTAGATGACAATTCAATTTCGAAGTCCATTTGTAGTAAAACACCGGTGTAACGAAATAATAGGAACCTCTGAAATTACATTGTTATACTGAAATTTCGTTATATGCAAATACAGAAATGCGTTATTTTTCTAAATAAAAAGACATATTCGTACATTTATATCTATGTCTTAAACTACGCATTTTTTTGCATGTAAGTCTGGAAATATTCTTATATAAAATAAAAAGCTGAATTTAAAAGTGAAAGGCATAGCATAAGTACAAAATTCAATTTTATGAAGCACTTCGTAGGCTAAGAGATGCTGTAATGTTTGGGAGGCCATGTGTGATTAGTGGTGTCTGATTGAAGGCACCATGTTGCGAGATCAGAATTCTGTGATTGGTAGGAGGAAATTTAATGGGGAGAAGAGGGAAAAATTACATGAATAAACTAAAAAAGAATATTGGGGTACATCTGCATCAAAGTAGAAATACCGGTACTGCATTAGCTATGATTTAATGACTGTGGCCACTACGTAATATAATATTATTATAGTATATATGCGACAATTTGTCCTAGGGAATTCGTACTAGTACTTTTCGTACCATGCATTTCGTATAAAGCATAATTTGTACTGTGACAAATTCGTTACATACTCTTCGTTCTGGGCAATTTGTAAAAGCTCGTGGAAAAGATTCCTTTATTGTATTATTTGCACTTAGCTCGAAATCAGTTGAAATAAATGAGAGCGACAACTGCTCTCCGAAAAGTGTATCCACTTTATCTATTAACACACTAAACAGCTCACAATATAACGCTTTGGTTTCTTTCCGAGCAAGGCCATGACTAAAGGAAATCACTGGCCCCTGATATTAGCAGGGATCTTGTATATTTGACAAATAATTTTAGAAGCAGATGCAAAAGTTCCATTACAAATCCAATATTCAGATGTAACAAGTTTTCTCAGATCTTGTGTGACTATGATTATTAATTTACTGTCAGAATTGAAATGTAGCAACCAATCATGATCGTCTTTGTCAACTTGAAATCTTAACGTAACGTTTTTTAATGCACCGTTGTGTTTAAGGTCTTGCCGTTTTCATAGAAACTTAGGATTCTTTGATGCACTGTTGTTGTACATACTGTCCGGTACGAATTAAAATGGAACCAATTGACCGAGACAAACTTGTAAAATGTATCAACCGTCACAGATACGAATTGTTTTCTGGTATGAATTGTCGTAGTGACAAATTGACCGGGACGAATTGTCGCGAAACCTATATATCAACTCCCTATTTGCTGATGACTTGCATTCTACATCGAAAATATTTTTCGTTAAAAGAGTAAATTCTTTCGACAAGGGAGTATAATTTTTATTTCGTTACACTCATATTTAATTCGTTATATTGGAATATTTTACTTTTCAGGATGGTCCTCTCAAAATCAGTAAATTAAGGAAAGGTTGAAAAAATTAGACTGAAATTTAATAGTAATGTAGGTACAGTATAATTATCTAAGTTGTGTTATGTAATTAATTTAAGTTGGTATGTAATTAATTAAGGTGGCTTGTGATTATTTAAGTTTGTAATAGCTGGGTTTAATAGAAAGAGGTTTACTTATAAATTAGATTTACTTTTGCTTATAGTAGGCGTTATTTATAGAATAGGTTTATTGCAGTTATTTATTTTTACGTTTATTTTACACATATTACTTTATTTCTGTAATTATTGTAATGTTATTGTATATTATATAGCCTATCACTGCCACCGGGTGTATACCCAATTGCATTGATAATAAATACACAAATACATACATATGGGATAAGAATAGGAGACAGAAAATAATTTCGTATTAACTGAATATTTCGTTATACTCGCTTTTGTTATTATGATAACATTTTAGTGTATTTAGCCATTCAGAATCTGTCTTTTTACCCATATTTTATTCTGGTTTATCTTGTGTGGTGTTCAAGAACAAAGTGATGGTTGAAAGTCTTAAGCGTAGGCCTATATATTGAAATATTTCTCTGCTAGGCAAAAGAGAATATGAAGCCGTAATTCCATCCAAGGTAATACAAAACTTTTCATTGTGAAAGTAAAAACATTCGTACCTTATGTAGGTGTCTCTGACTTTTTAACTTCACAGTTATGCTTTCTACGTCGACATATGCATATGTATGTACATAATACATTAATATTAAAATACGTGCATATGCAACTGCACATATTGTTTAAGTAGCAAGGATTACTATCTGAAGCTTAAGTGGGAATTCTGGAGTATCTGCAGTGTAACGGAGCCTCCCCGACTTATTTTCGTCCAACATTGCAAGTCTCAGCTTGTGTTACATACTCAAGCTCGGAAGTGATTTAATTAACAAATGAGAGCGTCGTCGCACGCAGCTAGACTGAAGCTTTGTTTACCTCAGCTAGCGGGTCAATGACATTCCTAGGATATGAATATGTATGCTGACTATTGTGACTTGCTACTGGAACATGTAAATACAGTAAGAGTTATTTTCTGTAGCTGAAATTACTTTGCTCGCTGTTACAATTTGCCTGTAAGCTCTAAATCATGTAGACGTTTCTTTGAAGTTGGTGTTTCTCATTACAAGCTGTATGCTACAACAGGCATAAATACAGAACCATTTACACTTGTAAACATACAGTAAAACCAGGGTCTAATACATACAATCGCGCAACTCATACGTATAAAATATGCCAACATTTGACAGCTGGAGCGACAGTATCGCTCTAGCCCAGCGGTGACCGAAACTCGAGCTGCAGTGATTACATGCGACAGACAGTCTATGAAATAAGGAGACGGAAGAAAGTTACTTGGCATGAAAACTACAACAGTGGTGGTTCCTGTACTAACATCTTGATCAATCCCGCGGATAAAAATCTCAAGCATTTGCTGTATCAGTAATGCCAGTGAATAATATACGATTTTTCTTGCTTCTTTTCTTAACCGTTCTATTGAATATAATCAGGAATTTTCTAAATTCTTCTCTCGGTACCTTGTCGAGAAATTCATAGTTTTTCAAAATTAAAAAATTCTTATGGATAAGTTATTTAAGCTATTTTAATCATTACTCTTTCGAGAAATTCTCTTCTATTAAAAGGCTTTAGAGCACGAGATTTTTAAACTTCATTAGGTAGCTAACTTCCTTATATTTATTTATCTTTCTCTTCCTGGCTATGATTTAAGACATGTCAATTCCTGGTGTTTAACAGTTTGTTGGCACATATACATTGAATCAGTTTTTCTGCTATTGTTGAACAATATTATTAAATGAATAACTAATAAATAGTTACCCTCATCTAAAGATTAAGAAGATTAAAATTGAGATAAAACCTCATAATTTTATCCTTCTAGGGAGAAGATCTAAGAATATCAAAATCCATGCACGTACAGAAGTCAGTAATAGTAATAATAATGATAATAATGATAATAATAATAATAATAATAATAATAATAATAATAATAATACGTTATTCAGCGTGGAAATTAATGTTTCTATATTATACTCCTAATTGAACCGTTGTGCAAAGTAAATATATTACATTTTGTCCGATAGAACAATACAAAGTTACCCTTCTCATTCTTTCCGAAACCACCTCTTACTGCTTGTAGAGACAGAGTCCACACCTGTGGAGTAACTGTCAGCGCGTTTGGCCGCGAAACCAGGTGGCAGGTGGCCCGTGTTCGAATCCCGGTCGGGGCAAGTTACATGGTTGGGTTTTTTCCGGGGTTTTCCCTCAACCCAATATGAGCAAATGCTGGGCAATTTTCGGTGCTGGACCCCGGACTCATTTCACCGGCATTATCACCTTCATTTCATTCAGACGCTAAATAACCTAGATGTTGATACAGCGTCGTAAAATAAACCCAATAAAATTTAAAAAAATAGAGACAGAGTATGTAGAGCGATATGATACCGCCACTGCTTGCCTTCAGTACGTAAATGAAACCCATAGCAATGTACAGGAAACTCCTCGTACCCGTCTGAATGTCTGTGATTACACGATGTAATCACCCGCGGCAGGAAAGTTAAAAGTGTGCAGACTACATATGATAACACATCACAAAACGGGTTTTGCGTAATTTATTTTATATTTTTATGCTACACAGTAAACGTATTTAATCTATTAATCTATAAGTTTCAGAAGCTGGGAATAAACGTAATTCTTTCTGCTCCTTACAATTGAATCATGGCCCTGATCACGTAACATGGTTTGAAATAATATAATTGTTCGTACATGGACGGTTAATTCAATTCATTCCTAAATATACATATTTATGCATCATTGGAACTCTATATTTCCTGTATAAGAGTCAAAATTAGTAGCTTCAAAATTGTAGGGGTTAATTGTCTCGTAGGGTATATTGTTGAACAAATAATCTATGTTTTTTTCATTAAATCTGATCTTCTAAGATTTATCAGCCATTTCCTACTCCTGAAAGAACAAATAAAATACAAGATAAGATGGACAAGTAAAGACAAATAACCTGCGTTACTTTAAATAAAAATATACATCGATTGTATTTTAGTATGTATTTAAACTGTCCTTGCTGACATACAAATAGATAACTGTTAACCATCCTACCATCTGGCGTACACCTGGGTTTTCATTAATTTATTCTCCTGATTTCTAAAAAACAATATCATATGAATGATTTACATTAATTTAAAAAAAATTGGTAAGACCGTAACTACAACAAATGGTAGAATATAAAGAAACTTCTCGTTACTACCTGACTTAGAGTGCGTTATAATGGCTATTACACTTTTACTACGTCATACTACTTTTCATCAATGGAACAGCGTGGAGCGACGTGTTTCAACCAATCGTAGCTGCTTATCCTACAATTGTTATCACCTCCCTAGCTTTTATTTTTTATCATCTCCGTAGCATTTGTTTCTCTGTTTGCCAAAATTGTACTTTCAATAATTATTCTACCTTTTAAAATGATCCATGTTTATTTCATCATCCTTAATTAAAATGTTGTATCATTTATCTTGTTTATATTATTTAGGTTATGTTATAGCTTTTTCTGTATGAGATTATGGATAATCACGTATCGGAAATTGCTTAATACGTATTGATAATTGAAATGAAGTGCAACCGTTTGAATAAAAATGAAACTGAATCAACAAAGCCTTCTTGACTAGTAATCGTCCATAGAGTTCAATGTAGATTGTACAGTTGGCACAACTGGTAACAAAACAATAGCACTACCATCTAGCGAAATATTTGTAATGATGAAATGGTAAATATTATAATACTGTATATTCAAAACAGTTTAATATATGGTAAGTCAATGTTTTGTTGAATTAGAGTACTTTATTTTTTCTAATCTTTATATACGTTCTTCTAATCGTGTAATTGTCGATTAAATCCTACTCGAGTTTTGATTTTCTCTAGATAAATCTGCTGGTGTTTCATTCACAGATTTATCGATAAAATTAAAACCTCTAGTGAGATTACTGTAGAGAAAATCGTCGTTGTTCCTGAAATAACTCCTGTGACATATCGATTTTCAGATTTTTGCTCTATTAAATAACTTTAATAGTGATTCAGCAAATAATAAAATCTCCTATATGTAATTATATTTCTTTGTTTCGGAAATGTAAGAATTCACAGTATATATATAGTCCTACTTTTCACTTGCGATATTATTCTTCTCTAGTATTAATATTATATTATATAATTCCATTGCTGCTGTAATTTAAATTTTAGTTCCTATTTTATTTTACTTGTTTATTTTTATGTTCTATATTTCTCTTATATTAATATTGTATTATATAATTTCTGTAACTGTAATTTTAATTATATTTCCTATTTTATTTTATTGTATATTCTCTTATAGGCCTATTAATATTATATCTGAACTGCGACCGAACACGAGCGCTGCTCATTCGGTCTCAAATTTTGTTAATACTACTGTATCTCCTGTTTTATATTGTTTGTATTATTTTATTTCTATTTCTCTTGTTTGTTTGTAATTATATTCTTTATTCTGTATATTTAAATTTAAATAAATGAATAAATAAATAAATAAATAAATAAATAAATAAATCAAAAATAAACCTACAGTATGTACGGCTGCCATAGGATGAATAAATATATTTTTCTTCCTACTGAAAATTTTTATATTTTGCACATAGGAGTTATTGCAGAAACAACGACGAAATGTAATAATTGTCAGAATTATATTTCTCCATGAACTGCAATATGCTGCAGATTGTGTCTTGTAAAAAATGGCTCCAACTTTCCTCGGGAAAGATTTGATTACAACCTTCCCGTTATGATACGTGGTCTTCCAAACACGATCACCTCGGAGAACTTACTTGCCGTGAGATAAGAGACTCCACTTCGAAATTATGGTGTCAGAACTCTCTTGTTGACACCTCGCGTTACGAAGATTTAACACGGAGTAAGGAGTTTCGAAATAACTCTCACACATATATTTTCAGAAATATAGTCTTCCCTCCATGTAATTTAAGAGATAACTTATAATATATTTTTATTCTCAGCTAAGCAGTCCGTGGAAATTGCGAAGTAATACTATATACGTTGCTAGGGAAATAATTTATTGTTGAAAAAGAGGGTGGAAAAAGAGAGAGAGGGAGAAAAAGCTTGGAAGCACAGTTTAAGAGGGTAGGTTCTTTAACTTCCCCTCCCCGTGATGTACGATCACAGCGTGACGTAGACAAAGGTTTCCTTGGCAATGAAATATGCAATTGTTTTGAAAAGTTTGTGAGAGCAGTGGTGGGTTGTCCTGGTTAACACAACTTTGCCACGAAGAGAGAGCATCCTTCTGAACGGATTAATTAGTAAAAAGAAGGCTTCCCAACTTCTCAACTTGGTTTAAGCCATGGCGGGCTTCTTTCCTTCAGCGTCAAGGGACTTACTGCTTAACTGTATAGCATGAAATCCTTATACTTGCTATCTCGTTAGAAAAGCAGTTTTGATACTTGTTCTAGGCACGAAATACATCATATTACGAGTATATTAAGTCATAAGGATATAACACATCACCTTTCATCAGGAATTAAACGTATCTATCTGTTTTGAAGATCTTAGAGGAATGTTTCTGAACGAAGAAAAATTAATATCTGGAGTGAAGTTGACCTGAAAATAATAAAATTAGACAATATATTCGGTGTATGAATTATACCTTTTCATCAAGAAGCCTTAACATTATCCTTAGTTGGTTTGAAACTAGAAATTCTTTAAAATGCTTTCAATTTCACAGAATACATTTTTTTTTTTTTTTCATTTTTATAAGCTGCAAATAATTAAGGTGATTTTAGTGCAAATTTCTTTGTATATTTTATACGATAATTGTAATATTTGCCCAAGTGGAATATTGGCATACTGCTTATTTATATTAAATCATGTTGTCAAAATAAATTGTAGTTAATCATATTACCTATTTTTAAAATACTCAAATAAATTTACAATTGTTTAAAGATTTTGAACTAATTTTCTATACCTGTGGAGTAACAGCTGGCCGTGAAACCAGGTGGACCGGGTTCGATTCCCTGTCGGGACAAGCTACCTGGTTGAGGTTTCTTCTGGATTTTCCCTCAACCCAATATGAGCAAATGTTGGGTAACTATCGGTGCTAGACCCCGGACTCATTTCACCGGCATTATCATCTTCACCTCATTCGGACGCTAAATAACCTGAGATTTTGATAAAGCGTCGTAAAATAACCTACTTAAAAATTGAACGAATTTCAATAAATTACTGAATATAGTTCGTATTTTCCACCAATATATATATATTGGGTGAACAGTAATTAATGTAATTAATTTCAAGAGGTTATTCTTTGAGATATTACAAACGAAAAAGTTTAATACAATTTTGCTCATTTTTACTTCCTTTTCGACAAAATGAATATTTTATATGAAATGTTTCATAGCGTATTTTGGGAAAACTATCGAATTAATTGCCGATATGCTGAGTCAATTAAAACAGTAATGTATTGAGATGATGCATGATTTAAAGAATTTAATTTTGTCCTTTAAATGTGCAGAAATTTGATCCCAACAAATATAACTCTTGTTCTGCAAAAGAATTTTAAAACTTGATGCATTCTGACAACCCAGTAAAGGTTATTGCCTGTTGAAGAGATGCAGCTCATGTAATGCGAGAGATGGATGAGACAACGAGAAATATAAACATAACACTTAGCTACAATTGCTCTTAAGGAAAATTTTATTGTATGTAAGATTACCGGTTACTACTTTAAAAATTATAGTGGGAGGGAACTATTTCTACTTGGCTGAAAAAGTTCTTGTAGTACCACAAACGGAGAATTTTTTAAACAATAATTAGATTTGTATAACGAAGAATAAGCTTTCCTTTTTGTCTTTGTTCACCGAATATTTAATTAAAATTAAATCTAACAGTTCAAATATAATATTTTTAGTTTCGTTTGTTTAAGGTTAAATAAGCATCCGTATTTTTTTTTATTTTTTCCATTAGAGTTTGCCCGTATTTTTTTATTTTTTCCTTTAGAGTTTTAAATGTTTTAAAATTCTGTTTTTATAACGTGACAACATTATTGTTTGCATTCTCTAGAATATTAAATTGAAATGAAAGAGTAGAAATATGTCTTAATCTTACCAATTTAGTTTGAAATAAGCGTATTGCATAGTCTGCGTTTTCTGAACATTTAATTAAACTTAGGTTGTAGAGTCTATTTTAAATTTCCAAGATTTTATTTAACGATAAATGAACAGTGTTCATTCTCCGCTCTCTAACACAGATTAAAGACAGAAATTAAACTGTTTATAATCTCTATTTTTACAAGTATAAAAACAATGTACGTGGCAATAATCTTAAATTACCCTTTTCATAACAAGCCAGGTGAAGGGGTTGTTCAGAGCAACACAGTCTTATGTGCATTCCCTGCTGATTATACAGCGTTGCACGATCTCGTAATTCATCCACATTTTGTCTGGAAAACTATTCAAAATTCAGCAAAATGGTATTTGACTCTTTGCTGTCCTTTACTAGAGGAACCAACCACCAACATTAATGACATTACTTACGGGTCATTCTATATATATGTATATGTATACTGTATGTATATATGTACACACACACACACATACACACACACACACATATATATATATATATATATATATATATATATCATGGTTTCAATGCCTTTGCCATCTTCCGATTGCCCTTCTCGTTTTTCTCTATCGCGCCACAGATCATCTTCCAAATTCCTTGTTGCCATCACTGCTATTATCCCATCTCTCCCCGCTTCCTTCTTCCCAATGTTATGAAGTAAATGTACAAGTGGCGAATCCGAGTCCATTTGCCGCGAATTTCTAGCTCAAGAGAATTTTAGAAAATGGCAGTTTCTCCTAAAGAAAAAAAAAACAATCTGAATCACAATGCTTGCACCATTTCTTTTAATGAAAAGCAATAATTGCAAAAGATGTCTTTTTAGGTATGTCTAACTTTACCCCAAAATTCACTGACCTAAGGGAAACCATTCTGGAGTAATTACTTTTTTCCTACAAAATATGTAATTTTACAATAAGTTTCATAACAGAAAAATTGTTATATAATCCACAGTTTGGAAGATAGACAGATTTGATTTTCAGTAAAACCTCCACTTTTCACAGGCTTTTCGTACCTGTATAAATTAAATTAAATTATGGTTTATTTAACGACGCTCGCAACTGCCAAGTTTATATCAATGTCGCCGGTGTGCCGGAATTTTGTCCCTCAGGAATTTTTTTATATGATAGTAAATCCACTGACAAGAACCTATCGCATTTAAGCACACTTAAATTCCATCGACGTGGGCCGGGATCGAACTCGCAACCTCGAGCACAGAAGGCCAGCGCTATACCAACTGCGCTACCGAGGCTGACTCCTGTATAAACATCAGGGAGTTTCACATAATTATAATTGTAACATTACTTATGGAGGAGTGTCCTTATACTTTTGGTCGGAACTGTAGACATAAAATTAAACTCTTGCTGATACATATTTCAAGCAATACAATAACAAATATAAACAAACAAGCTGTTGCCTGCAACCTTAAAGATAATTAAGTAGAACATTGAAGGGAAATTACTTTTGAGACAACTTAGTATTTTAAGTTAAACCATAACGTAGGTTTTGTCGTATGTAGTACTTCGCTAGGTAACTCCACTTGTGTTAGTATTCAACACGAGACTTCAAAGAGAACACGTGGGTGCGAGGTCGTGTATGGTTGTGCTGCGATGTTGGCTGCATTGAGATGGATCAGACGCCCTCTTCAAAGTGTTACATTTGTCATGCGGATTACGGCAGCTTTCAGCCAACTCATTTTCTTCACCTCTTCGCCTAAAGTTCTATCTCTTCTTCACCTTAATTTCCTGCACTGGCGGAATGGCTTATTTCATAGTCTCCGTAGCATGTATGACTTCTTGGTCGTTAACACGTCTTTTATATCAGTTTCTGCTTAAAGTGACTTCAAGATCTTAAATGGGATTGCATTGTTCGGAGTGAAGCAAGTGACCATCGGATTTCGAGATAACATCACCATTTAATCAGAGTAAGGTCTCTTGCGAGAACGTGAGAATCTCGGCCATCTTCCAAATTTTTGTCACGTGCTTTTCTGATTCTCTATTTCCTTTGCACAGCATCAAGAGGTGTCAAATAGAGGGAGGTAGAACTATCTACTTTGTGAATCCTAAAAATAATTCAAAGAGTCATCAACATCCTTTCAAGTAGTAGGCTTAGTGGCCTGTTACGGTCTCCAACCATCTCTTGTGAGGTCTTCCTTTAAGTCTTTTCCCTCGTGGTGTTTAGTGAAGCGTCTGTCTATGTAGTCTAGTACGCTCCATTATTTGCACATACTGAAGCCTGCTTTGTCTGCAGTGTTAATGTTCCTCTTGTGATCTAGAAGATTATAGCCAGCAGTTCTTCCTAAAAATCTCATTTCTGAAGAACTCAATCATCTCTCATCTTGGAGTCGAATAGTCCACACTTCACTGCCATAGCTGAGAACTGATCGTGCCAAAATGTTACATAATTGAAGTCAAGTATGTTTTTGGACTTAAAGACTCGGTTAATGATTCTCCAAAATGTATTATAATTTTAAATTTTGTTAGAAATATTACACTCTTCAAGACATGTTAGAGTCTAACTTAAATATTTTAAGGAGTTCACCTGCTCCAGTATGAAATTATCGCTGCAGATCTTGCTTCTCAATGGCTATTAATCTTTAAAGTTGTTATTTTTGTTTTTATTGTTGAAATTTCTTAATTGTATGTTTTTGCTATGAGATTTACGTGGTGAATAGAGTACCGCAATTAATTTCGATATTGCCAAGAAGGACTTGATTAACAGCATATAACAGGTAAACTAGGTTAATATTCACTGTATTTGGAGTGTGATGGATCCATGTACTCTCAAACGTCAATGTCGAATGTTACATTGAATAGCAGGAGTGACGGAGGGAAACTGTGTCGGACAGCATAATTTATTGGTTGCCAAGTAGAAAATTCTGATTGAACGATTATTGATATATTATTTTTGTATAGTTACATATCGCAGATATAATTTGATTTGAGGTGTCATCATCAGCCAAAATTTGTAAGAGTATCCTTTAGTCAACTCTGTCAAATACCTTTTTCAAATCTATGAAAACTACGTGTAATTCCTTGTTAAATCCCCTTATATTTTTCGATAAAATTTGTAAAGTAAAATAACCTTCATCACAGGATTGTCACTTTCCAAAGCCGTTTTGCTTTTCGCCTAGTAAATTTTTATAGTGAGTTTGTAATTTACTGGCTATAATTCTTGCATATATACCTCACATCCGCTGTTGAGAAAACTGATTGCTTATTAATTTTCGCAGTCCTTACGATTGAATTTTTTATATGACAGTACTTTTTTTGCCGAGAACTTGATGGCTTTCCATTATTAAATATTTTGCTTAAAAGATTGAGATATCTTAATTTTTAAGTTTTACCTGCGTACTTAAAAAGTTCGATATTTACTTTATCTTCGTCGGGTGCGTTATTGTTTCTAAATGCCTTCAGAGTGATGTCTAATTCCTCTTATAAAAATATAAAAAAAATAATTAGAATAGTGGCCACTAAAATCACAGAATAAAACTGTGTTTGAAACATAATGTATGGAAGTGTAATGAATGGGACAAACTATTGAAAATATAGAGTTAAAAGGAAGCTAGGCTATTAAAATATCATATTGTTCTTGCCAAATTTAAATTACTTAATCGAATCTAAACTTAGATCCGATTCACTATATTTACAATTCTTGTAAATTTCGAAGTGTGTTTGTAAATTGTAAACTTCTGTTTTACAATCTGAGCTGATAAAGTTTAACTCTACTTAAAATTGAAGTACCCATGAAAATTTGCATACTTTACAATTCATGTTTTGTTAAATCAGTGGATTTTTACAAATGTGTAATTTTCACTTCTTATGCTGGCACATTTACTGCAATAATGTCCTAAGGCGAGTGATTTTTAATAGTGTAAGAAAATATGGATAAGGGAAATAAATATATGTTTATTAAATTCATATCATAAGCAACTGGATACACACAAGAGTTAAACTATAGGAATTGTAGTGATGTTGAACAATATTTATAATATCTATAATGAAGATATTTAATTTAATCAAAGAAAACGTTACATTTTCCTTTGAAGACTTAACAACAAATCCATATTACTCTATGAATAAAATGAAAAGATCCAAATGAATCCCGATACAACAGAAGAACTATTGTAAGATAGAGGACATCATATCCATCATCCAGCAGGCAAGATTTGAGACCAACCTCAAAACATCCTTCTATTGCTTTCAATCGCATGGTTTCTGAGTGTTATTTTCACGCAGTAGCAGATATTCGTAAAGCTTCTTAACCTTCAGTATGTAGTAGATAATTCTTTTCTTCCTATCTCTGTGAAAATTTCAATTTTTATTCTCTTCACTAGCACGAAATGGAGCCATGATGAGTAACTCTCAATCTATTCAATTTTGACGGTTCCTAGGGTCGATTATATTAAAAACCAATCAAATCATTAGTATAATCGACCAATCACATAACAAAATTGCAGATTCGCCAATACAGTGAAATCTGGAGACTTTTAAATCTTTCCTGGCGATATACATACACGTCAAAAGAAGGATAGCAATGGGAAAGGAAGCTTTTAATAAAAAAGGAACATCTTTTGCGGACCACTGAAAAAAAAAAACTAAGAAAGAGACTAGTGAAGTGCTTTGTTTGGAGTGTGGTATTGTATGGAGAAGAAACATGGACATTACGACGAAGTGAAGAGAAGCGACTGGAAGCATTTGAAATGTGGATGTGGAGGAGGATGGAGCTTGTAAAATGGACAGACAGAATAAGAAATGATGCTCTGGTGGAAAGAGTGGGTGAAGAAAGAATAATGCTGAAATTGATCAGGAAGAAAAAATGAATTGGTTGGGTCACTGGCTGAGAAGAAACTTGTTACTGAAGGATGCACTGGAAGGAATGGTAAGCGGGAGAAAAATTCGAGGCAGGAGAGTGTACCAGATGATTGACGATATTAAGCTATATGAATCATATTCGGAGACCAAGAAGAAGGCAGAAAGTAGGAAAGATTGGAGAGTTCTAGGTTTACAGTGAAAGATCTCGCATTTGGCAGAACACTATGATGCTGTAAATGTTTGAAAAGAGAAAAAGAAATTGTTCTATTGCAATTGTTCGAAAAAGTAGATTGATTATATTATGGTGTTCAGAAAAGGCCTTCTTTTCATACGCAAAACTCTATAGAAACCCCATAGATATTGTTAAGATTCTAAATAAAAGCAAGAAGAGAAAATTTGACAGTTTCACCTGTAGTGAAGGAAATAGGCCTGTAAGTCTGTCACAGAGCATAACAATGTCGTAGATGAGGACGAAACAAATGTTTATGGAGGAAATCACATTTTATCGCCGTGCGAGAAAGTGAGCAATATGTAAATAACTGGATGCAACAATTCAATTAGCGACGCAAATCGATATTCCTTTATTCTATTATTTTTGTATTAAAACCAGGCAGAATACGTTTACTCCAAAGACCTGCTCTTCATGAGACTTATTAGATAATTATCCCATTACCACTAATTAAGTACCGGTACCTCATAATCTCTAAATAGCCTCTACACATTGAGAGGGTCATTAAGTAAATAATTACAGTTATTAACATCTTCCGATCGCTTTCAGCCACGAGCGAAGAACCTGCCACACTTTTGAGTGCTATAATAAAGCGTATACGTACGGCATAATGGCCTGAAATATGCTAATGTAAGCTGACGACTGAAAAATGAACATGTATTTTATGTATATATTTTCTTGATACATTTACGGTCTTTTGTTTGTGTAAATTTCAATTATTGGTAAGGCTTCTATAAATTGTTTATATATACACACGGCTCCGCATATTTAGTAAAATGCGTCTGAGTCTAAAGAAAGGAGGAAAACAGCACAACGCGATCTGTTATTCTGACGAAAAACCAAGTTTCCGCATATCTTTAAGTAATCATGTCACAAACGTTCACGTATGAGTATTTCTCACAAAATAAGTATTACTCAACGCCGTGAGAACGGCGAAAATTTTAATAATATTGCTGCAGAGTTTAAGATAATATTTATTTATTTATTTATTTATTTATTTATTTATTTATTTATTTATTTATTTATTTATTTATTTATTTATTTACTTGTTTGTTTGTCTTTTTGGTATCTTCATTTAGTTGTTTGTATGCTTGTATATTTGTTTTTTGTTTGTCGGTTCATTCGTTCATTCATTCGTTAATTAATTCATTTACTCATTCACTCGCTCGCTCATTTATTTAATGGTGTTTGAGAATATGGTTCTTAGGAAAATATTTGGGGATAAGAGGGATGAAGTTACAGGAGAATGGAGAAAGTTACACAACGCAGAACTGCACGCATTGTACTGTGTATTATTCACCTGGCATAATTAGGAATATTAAATCTTAACGTTTGAGATGGGCAGGGCATGTAGCACGCTAGGGCGAGTCCAGAAATGCTTATAGAGTATTAGAAGACCGGAGGGGGAAAAAAAAACCTTTCGAAAGACCGAGACGTAGATGGAAGGATAATATTAAAGTGGATCTGAGGGAGGTGGGATATGATGATAGAGACTGGATTAATCTTGCATAGGCTAGGGACCGATGGCGGGCTTATGAGGGCGGCAATGAATCTGGGAGTTCCTTAAAAGCCATTTGTAAGTAAGTATTTTTTTTTCATTCTTGTATATTATAATAAATATAGAAAATAAAATTAGTTTCTATTAACGTTGTGTCAGATTTACTTTTTATAAAGAATTGACAACTTTTAAATACCCATTACCGTATGATCGAATTTTTACTGTCCACACACATAGACAGAGAGGGAGAGAGAAAGGGAGGGTGAGAGAGAGAGCATTAAAATTCTACTATATCGATGGAGCAGTATGTACAAAATATGTTAATATAATTGATATAAATTGAGAAGTAATTTTAAATGAAATTGGAAATACATCATTGAGGTATTTTGCAGCTTACAACTCATTCAAAATAACAAATACAGTGAAACTTCCCTTAACGGACACTTTCCAATAGCGGATTCCTCTCAGTAGCGAAAATTTTAAAATTCCCCTGCAAAATAACATTGGCCCTTATGATAAATTTCTTCCAAATAGCGGACATTCTCAATAACGGACGCGGACATTGAAATGTATCTCCCAACAACAATTAAAACTTCCAAATAACGGGCAGCGTGAAAGAAAAAAAAGAAAAAACGGTTGTAAATTAAACGGAATTCTAACGGAATTCTTTGCTTCAATCATTACCGTGCATTTGAACGTTGTTGTACTTTATTGAAGGTAAGCAGTACAGTTGTTTCATAGTTGTGATACTGTACGTGAGCAGTCCGTACTTTCTTAGTTTGTCAAGTTGAGTGTTCGGAAGTACAGTCACATTAAAAATGTCACAAAAACGTGAACGTTTGTCACTAAAAGAGAAAGTGGATATTGTAAAGCATAGTGAGAAGGAGAAATTAAGTGTTCCTGAGCTACAAGGAGAAATTAAGTGTTCGTGAACTGGCCACAAAGTTTAATGTGGGAAAAACTCAGGTTAGTGAAATTTTGAAAAACAAGGATGTTATTTTAAAATCATACACTGAGAATGCAATTCTAGATTTCTTTGTGTAAGGTGAAGTGGTACAGTGACTGATGTTTATTTCATTTACAAAACATTTACTGGTACGATCTCTCTGGATGAATACTGCAAGCAAAATCTCACAATCTCACTGTCTACTGTACTATACTGTAAAATATAGTGTTGAATATGTATGAGAAGTTTTGATGTACTGTATACATACTAACGATTTTCTAAATAGCGGACACTTCTCAAGAACGGACATTTAATTTTTCCCCGGCGGTGTCCGCTATTGGGAAGTTTCACTGTAGTTTCTTTACACACAAGGAGATTTTGTAAATATACCTGGGATTCTAGAGACAATATTACGTTTTAGTGAATAGGAAAAACACACCTTTCATTATGGACACGCGCGTAGGTCTATATACAGCAAGCGACATGCAATCAGATCATTATTTTTAATAACGAAAGTGGCACTCTAAAAGTTGGAAAATATTCAAAATTAAAAAAGGTTGACTAAGAAAACATATCCTTCAAGACCATAATATTAGGAAGTTATACTGGGAAAGATTAGATTAAAAAATATATCACAGAGCACTTTCAATGGATGTAGATCTTGAATGAAGTAACTTGCAAAATGTAATTAAGAAAGCAGCCGTGGAAGCATTGGGAGAAAGGCGAAAGGGAATTAGGGAAAGAGGTTTACCAAAATAGGTTAATGAAATAAAGCAATTAATATATTAAAAGAAGTATGCTTATGAAAAATATCTATAGTTAAATAATGATTAGTAGAAGTGAGTATAAAAAGAAATTTGCACTTAAAAAAAAACAAGGAAAATATATAGAAAAAGCTGAGATCATTACACTTCAAATTTTGAATCTGGCGTACAGTCTTAGAAAAATGTTTAGTAGCACACAGATATTTTGTAAGTCCCAGAAATGAAACAGTGCGCATGATTAGACATACGACACAAAACTGATTTTATTATGTTAATTAGTCGTTCTCTTGTGAACCAGGTTGCTCGTTCTCTGATCATGCGCACTGAATCCTAACTGGATTTATAAAGTATCTGTGCGACAAAATTATTCTAAGACAGTACTTGGAGCTGAAAATAATGCGCGTAAATACTGAAAGAATTATTTAATAAGGAAGAATTGGACAAAGCAAAACTTTATGTTATTACAAAAGAATAATAGTTGAAATATTTTAAACAGTTGTTGACAAATCCTAATGAAAAGAACGATATTTCCAAAATAGTTAGTATAAAGGAAGACTTGGATCCAATTACTCTTGATGATATGGAAAACGTTCTAGGAGAAAGTAAAAATCGTAAAGCTTCAGGAGATGAAAATATCAATGTTGAATTAATCAAATATTCTTCGGAATTAGTGAAATTTAGACATTTCAGTCTTCTCAGTGTTTGCTGGAAGACTGCACAAATAACCACAGATACAGATACGAAATATATAAAAATAAATTTAGCTTCCCTTATGAAAAGGTTCCCAGATTTGACAAAGCGTATTACATATAATTTGGACACACACCTACAAGGTAAAATGATATACATTTGAAACGGTTAGGGAATATAATCTACAAAATGTCAGAAAAATTTATACCTAAGTAGCGTTTGTGCTCATTTACAGTTAAGAAAGGGGGGGGGGGAATATCATCAGATATACAGCGAGAAAAATAATAGTACGAATTTATTGGGATTGATATCTAAATCAATTAACAGCCATCGGTGAAGATAACTTGAAATTTCCATTATCATTCCCATACAAATGATTTCTCAATATCTGAACCGACCCGTTGAGGGCATTAATGGCTATTTCCTTCACAATGCTGTGTGTTAGCCCCAGGTTTTTACATTTGCTGGCAAAGAAGGAGGATATGGTACCTTGTGCTCCCACCATCAGACTTATTACATCAATGTGGGACAGGCTATATTTATCTTTATAGAACGGGATTGTTGGTTCATAGATCCATTTCTTTTCACTGTCCACCTCATGCGGTTGATCTGCATGTGTCTCAAATCTGATGGTGGGATCGAGAATATATGCCGAGTTGTTCTTAATGGCAATAATTAATTACAAATAGAAATACAAATTCAAATGCACATACATACATACATACATACATACATACATACATACATACATACATACATACATACATACATACATACATACATACATACACACATACATACTGTTGTCACGCCAGGAGAAGGCGGCTGAAGTACTTAGACGGGGCGGAGGGGAAACAGTCGCGCATGCGCACCGCGCTGTTCACTGCAATATTCCTGTTTCACAAACATCTACTGCACGTGTCTATGAATCTTTGCGACTTTGTGAAAATAATAGTGGGGTTTTTACTGTAGTGTTTTATTAGTTTCAACAAGACAATTGTTTTCAGTATACCACAATTCTTGTATTGATTTAGTTATTCTTTGCTTTTCGTGTTAATAGTGTTGATAATAATATAGTTAATAGAATTTATGTTATTATATACTGTTATTTAGGTTTATAGCAGTTTTTTGTTTATTGTAAATATGTCGACAAAGAGGAAACAAGGACTGACAATCTATAGCGTAGAAAGGAATATTATTAGAAGTGCAAAATATTTCTTTGATGAAGAAAAAGAACAACAGTACCTTTGCATTCCTCTTACGAAGCCTACAGCAAAGGTAGAAAAGTACTCTAATCTATCCACAAGAACAATACAGCGTATAAGGAATGAAATGAAAGACTGCACAGAAGAAAGTGCGTTGTCGACACCTGAGGGAGAAAAAAAATGTAAAAGTCCAGACTACCGAAACGCAAATGTAGATAACTTCGACGGGAGATTGACAAAAAAGATATAATTGAGAATTTTTATTTGAAAAAGAAAGAGGGCCACCGTCGTAGCTGAGGAGGTAGCGCGTTTGCCTGCTGATCTGCAGTTGTGCTCGGGAGTGAGTTCGATTCCCGTTTGCGCTGACTACCTGGTTGGGTTTTTTTCGAGGTTTTCCCAAGCGGTAGGCGAATGTCAGGTAATCTATGGCAAATCCTTGGTTTCATTTCGCCAAATACTATCTCGCCATCTTCAATTGAATCGACACTGAAGAAGCTAGTAGTGATTACAATGTCGTTAAATAACAAGTAAAAAAATAGTACCAAGCTGCAACAAACGTCTACCCTTTTACAAGAGAAAATTGATTTGAAATGAAAGACAGCATTAAGAAGAATACTGAAGAAAAAGGATTTAGGGTGGAAGAAGTGTGCAGCAAAAAAAAAATTGAGGAAAACACTGTAAATTAGAATACGTGAAGATATCTACAGCAAATACGAAAGCTTAGGAAAGTGGAAAAACCGATTTTGTATCTGGACGAAATGCGGATAGATAGGCCTACCAATTTAACGTTTCCCAAGTGCTGGCAGGATAAAAATGTTACGGGAGTTTTCACTACCGTAAATGTGTCCAGAACACTCATTGTTGTCCATCAGGATGGGGGCGGTGGGGCTAATGGCTTTGTTGAGAGATTCGAATTAATATACACGGCTGGAACATAAACAGACGATTATCGTGGACAGATCATACTCCAGAAATTTTGAAAAATGTGATAATGATAGTCATAGCGACAGCACCGAAGATGCGGAATCTTTTATGTCTGACTCCGTTCCCTTGTAGCCAAGTAAGTGGACTGAAGTTTTCAGGTCAGAGTGTAGCGTGAAGATCCCCCGTCCCGCCTATCTACTCCCCGCGCCAACTCGTAGCGCGAAGACAGTACATACAGTCGGCCTGGGTGGCGAGTTGGTATAGCGCTGGCCTTCTCTGCCCGAGGTTGCGGGTTCATTCCCGGCCTAGGTCGATGATATTTAAGTGTGCTTAAATGCGACAGGCTGATGTCAGTAGATTTATTGACACGTAAAAGAACTCCTGCGCGGCAAAATTCCAGCACACTGGCGATGCTGATATATAACCTCAGCAGTTGCGAGCATCGTTAAATAAAACATATCATTTACACAATACATACATACACGTACATACATACACACATACATACATACATACATACATACATACATACATACATACATACATACATACATACATACATACATACATACATACATACATACATACATACAAGTAGGACATATTAATACAATAATCCAGTAGTTCAACAGAGATCTGTGTACAATAGCTGATGAAATTAAATTTGGGCTACCTAAAAAGTATTTTTTCCGTATAAGGATACTTACAGTAAGTCATTAATTTCCCAGAAAATTCGAAGTTAATTTTTGCTCTATCGGACTACATAATTTCATTTCTTATAATTAGCGAGAGAGATTTAAGAAATAAGGAAGACAAAATATATGTCATGGTGCTAAGTGTTAAGTTTGCTAAATGTCAAGTTATTAAATTCGCTAAATATGCTAGCCTGTGCGGCAAATCTATTTTACATTTTTTAGTATCCGTTTCTTTGCTGAATAGTAATTAATACTGCAGTCATTTTCAAGAGAACTGCATCTTTTAATTAATAGTGGTAATATATTATTTTGACAATTCAGTCCGTAGCTTTGTACGTCAAACATTCTGGTCCGTTACTAATTAGTTCATATGTTTCTAATAAATGGACCAAAATTCGCTAATGAATGGTCGCATCACTCATCTGTATATTTTCTCATCTACCAGAAATTAATTTAAAGCGAGATATTGTGCAGACGCATGCGCTGTTTAGTTCTTCTCCGTCTCAAAGTTTTATGAACATTTATTACCATGAAAACGGATAGTGTGACATTCAGTTTTTTAATATCGCTCGCATTAAGTCTCTGACTCCACTCGCTCTAGAACCGGGAGTTTTAAGTTACACTCTGTACCAAGACTTGAATAAAAGAGATGGATTTTGATACTTACGTGCAACAAAGAACTAAGTGAAACTATATCGCCTACACTTGGTTGGAGAAATTCCGGCACTCGGGCTATTCATGGCATAGGGAGTTAATAAGAGTATATTCTGCACCTCTGAAATAGTACATTATGCAACGAGCCTATAATGATAGTAATTAAGACGCAGGTATGGCTGTTTATGAAACGAGCGCAAGCGAGTTTCATAATATTCATACGAGCGTCTTAATTACCATTATAGGCAAGTTTCATACGACTTTTTATGCTCGACCATATTTCTAACTTGAAATTATTCAGATGTATACATTTTATTTGTATCTGACAAGATCGGAAGTGACCTTGTCCTAGGTCGTGTATTGTGAGATGTGCGCAGACGCGAAAGTATTGATTTTTTCCGAGGAACAGTAATGTCATTGACCTTGATGTAATCCCGTTAAACTTAATATAACCTTGATTATTGAATTCGACATTTAAAAAACGAGATGACAAATTGAATTTATTTGAATATTATTTACAATTAACGCTAATTATTATAGTAACAGAACATAATCTTCTACGACAGTATTGGATTTCCAGCCTCCGTGACTTTTCGCTAATTCTCTTTCGATTGCATATCCGAGAATAATCGATACTTGCGGTTTTATAACGGTACAAAGCTGACTTATCATTGGCTGAACACCTGTAAGCTAAGCTGTCATTGGCTGAACACCTGTACTTTAATGAGTAGGTGTACTTTAATGACATACATTAAAGGACTGCTACCAGGTGTGTAATTACTACATTTCGGCATGGTCGAGCATAAAGTAAATAATAACACTTGAGATGTTAGGTATCAAACACCGGTAAAGCAGACAACACTCACGCCCGTAACTGCCTGCCGTAAGGCTTGGGTTCGTGAAGACCTGTAAAATGTAAAAAAGTTTTTCGTTCTTCGGAATATTGACTTTCTATTTAACTTCTTTTTATTTATGAAGTTTAAAAGTTTCAAGAGTTTGCATTACATTTATATTATTATGACGAAAAGGAAATCGTAAGTAATTCATAATAACTGTTGGCATTTAATGGACATTATGCTGACGAGAAATAATTTTCTTTGTATTTATGACGTTTCAGAAGACAGTAAATTAAGTTTTCAATATTTTGTCTATATCTGTATGCTTCCTGTCGGGTATGGATGAGACTTGGTTGATATTTATCATGCACCTGAAAGCAGCACAGTCTGGCGCAGGTCGGCGGAACAAAACCGTCCTTTCGGGTCACTATTAGAGTCACATACAACCACACTGCCTGCCTGCTTGTGAGGAAGGTTGACGGTAGGCGATACCGTGCGTTAGCCCACTCATGAAGGTTAAACAGTTATGAGCAGGCCTGGATGACTTTTGCCTGTCTCTGCCAGGTATTCGTGTACTTAATTTTGGCACAAGTGATGATATAAGTGTTTACAAATTAAGGCTATTCCCAACAAGAATAGAGAGAGAGTGACTTTTGTATAGTTTTTTTACGTGGAGTGTTTTTATTCGTACCACTCGAGAAAAATCGTAAAAACAATTACAACTTTGCCTCTTATTTTATTTATTTATTTATTTATTTATTTATTTATTTATTTATTTATTTATTTTACTGATTGATTTAATGATTTATTTATTTATTTATTTATTTATTCTGGCGTAGTTAAGGCCATCAGGCCTTCTCTTCCACAACACCAGGAATACAAATACAATAATATAAAAAAATACACTTACAAAGTAAAGCTACACAAGAAATAAAGAGAAAGAAAAAAAAACACTATAAACAAAGTAAAGCCACACAAAAATATTCACAGGTTGCAGTCACACAAACTTTAAATGAGTGATTGAGCATCATAATTAATCGTATCCTAACTAATTAACTAACATAAACAAGAAACTTAAGGCATTTGTGTCGATGCCACCCGCAATGCATTGATTAGTTAACGGGACATGTGGATAAATATGACCAAAATTTCGATTTTTTTTTTAATTTAATTTAATTTTATGTTGTTTTCTGGTGTTTAAATTTCAGGTTGCCAAAATTTTATTTCGAAATTTCATCATAAACTGCCCCAAAATAATTATAAAATGACATGGTACCACGCCAGTCTGCCTTATAATCCTAAATTTTAGGCTTCATTATCCGAAAGTTACAAAATTTCTACATTAACGAGCATTTTCACGAAAACAATTTGAGAGAAAGTAATGAAATTTCGCACACCGCAATTAAAGCAATTTGAAGTTATTTACTTAAATAAAGTATGAGGCGCATCCAGAAAGTAAGTTTCCCTATTAAAAAAAAAAAGAACACACACTTTCAGGAAAACATTTATTGGTAACAGGTACAGCAAAGTTTCAGCTATTTTTCAACATAGCCACCATCAGAATTGAGACACTTGTCATATCGTGGGATCAACTTTTGTATCCCTCTGTCGTAGAACTCTGCCGATTGTGAATGGAACCAGCGTGTGACAGACGTCTTCAGCTCTTCGTCGTTGCCAAAACGCTCACCGGAGGACTGCGTCCGTTTGAATTTCGTCCTGACCGGAGATCCACTATGCCGCCAATGCATTGACTGCTACTTGGTTTCCGGGGTGAAGTGCGAAATCCAAGTCTCATCGCCCGTGACGATCCTGTCGAGGAACTCGTCGCCGTCATCGTGATACCGTTGCAGAAATGTCAGTGCTGCTCCTAAACGTTGCATTTTGTGTTCGGGTGTCAGGTTTTTCGGCACCCACCTGGCACACACTTTTTTGAACAACAGGTGCTTAGTGACAATCTCATGCAAAAAGGATCGCGATATCTGCGGAAAATGGCTGCTCAGCTCCGTAATAGTGAAGCGACGGTTCTCCATGATGCACTGCCGCACCAGCTCAACACGATCATCATTGATGAGGGACGGTCACCCACTGCGCTCTTCATCATGGACACTTTGGCGACCTTGGGAAAACTGCCTACACCAGCGACGCACCATCTGCTTACTCGGCCCATAGACCTGACAGAGCTTCCGATGAATTTCAATTGGCGCAATGCTTTCTGCATCAAAGAACTTTATCACCGACCGAACCTCGCAGGTGGCAGGAGAAAGAATAAGAGCTTCCATTTCGGACCACTGCTGCCACGCTATTGGCACCAGGCGGGACCTGTCCGGCTGGCATATGATTGATACGTCGTAGATCTGTTACGGATGCGCAATTGACACGGCTAATTACTTTTAATTTCAAGGGGGAAAAATTGGGAAACTTACTTTCTGGATGCGCCTCGTAGTACGATGTTACACATTTTTATCAATATATGAGTATATTTAAAATTATGTAGAGAACTAAATTCTTCTTCTTCTCCTCCTCCTCCTCCTCCTCCTCCTCCTCCTCCTCCTCCTCCTCCTCCTCCTCCAAGCTTTAAGCCTTTTAAGGCTTGTTGCGGCTCCAAATTAGTTGCACTCATTGATTGATCCATCTTTTCTTAGGTCTACCGATGTTTCTCCTTCCTTTAGGTATGTAATGCATAATCTGCTTAGAATATCTATTCTCGCCCATTGTCTCTACGTGTTCCAGCCATTTTTGTCTATAACTTACTATCTGTTCATTTATATTATAAATTTGTAATTAGTGCCTTATATTTTCATTTCTAAGTCTGTATCTTCTTGTTACTCCCAGTACCGACCTCAGAACCTCATCTCTGTTGCCTGTAATCTACTTTTATGTAAAGAACTAAATGATACTATAAATTATCTTTGCGGGGATTTGTTACATAAAACATAATGCAAATGTGTACATAATTTTAGATCTATAACTCTAATAGTTTATGAGAAAATATTTCTTATTACATCGTATTGTATTGTATTGCAAATGTGTTCATAGTACTGTACGAACTAGTTACAAGTCAACCATTAAAGTTACCAGAAATGTCTTTAGTGAACACCACGAATTTCACTTTTCAAAGTACCGCTCATACAGCCTTGGTAAATCCACATCTACACAGTCTCTGTGTTCTTGCAGTACGACACAGCTTTTCCATTACATCGTTTCACAGATTAACTGCGACAAGAAGTCAACTTCGAGTGAGAAACTGTAGCACTGACTTGATGGGAATTATTTAAAAGTCGCTTCTCTACACTCATTCGCTTCAGTTGTGTCGGAAACTTAATCTTCAGTTCTGAAAACAGACGCAACTCATTTTTTGAATAGGTGTACATCCTAGTGTTTGAAGAATGTGATGTGTAATAGAGAACAGAACTATACATATGTTGGCTTCACTTGCCATCCTTCACTACTGAGACAGATGATGCCGTGTAATGCTTTTTTAATTAGAGAAACAATACTTTACACATGAATTTCCTTTAGCTCATAATACGATGTTAAATTCTTATGTTTTAAGAACAAGTGTTTGTTGGGTATTACTGTTTCGGCCTAATCATGCTAAAAACAGTAATAGTGTTAATTTTATAATACGTTCTAAAATATACAAACGCCTTTAAAATTATGATGTACGTAGATTTCATAATAACGAATTAAAAGTGAAAGATGAACTTTCAGTAGGGCCTAATAGTTTTTCCCTAGAAGTATTTGAGTTCCTTGTGGAAACATTTTAAGCACATTTTTAAGGACTATTACACTTTTAATACGTCATACTGCTTTTAACCAATAAAACGGTACGAAATGACGTGTTTCAATCAATCGTGGCTGTTTATCGCTACAATTTTATCACTTCCCTAGCTTGTTTGTTTTTATCACTTTTCTAGCATGTGTTTGTTTTTATCATTTCCCTAGCATTTGTTTCTATCTTTTCCAACATTTCAAACTACAAAAATTCTTTACGTGACATGCTTTGCGATCGTCATTTGCTTACCGCATAGATAGTCAACTGAAAATGGCGACTGCGTTCAAAGTTTTGGTGAAGCTAACGTTAGTGAAATGGAATTTTAGTAAGTCAATTAATAGCTATTTTATTGTATTAGTGTACTTTTTTTCCTTCCAATCTTCATATACGTACTTTCTTCTGTATTAAATCACCTTCCTGTCATTTGTTTCTTTGTTTGCCAACATTTCAAACTGCAAATTCATTACCGTATTAAAGAACATGCTTTCCGATCGTTATTTGTTTATCTCATAGATAGTCAACTGAAAATGGCGGCTCCGTTCAAAAGTTTTGGTGAAGCTAACATTAGTGAAATAGAAAATTTTGTAAGTCAATTAATATTTTATTGTATTAGAGTACTTTATTTCTTCTAATCTTTATATACGTTCTTCTAATCGTGTAATTGTAAATTAAACGTCACTCGAGTTTTTATTTTTTCTAGATAAATCAAAACCTCTAGTGAGACTACTGTTGAAGATAATGTTACAGTGGATTTCATCAAGATTTCACACAAGACTTAGGCCTACAGTATCTTAGTTCATTAAGTTTATTATGTCCATTGATAGGCCAAATACTAAATAATATTATTCTTTCGATTAATTGAGGCAGAAGAGTTTAAATAGACGAATTACGATCTCATATGACAAGCCATTTCGTAATTGAGAAGGGATTGGTTTCAGATTGAGGAAATACTGCACGTTTATAGGTGACAATTAAAAATTCCTTCAGCACTTATTTCAATTTAATTTCAAACACAATTTAAAGGGACAATTTGGAGAACAAAGTGATGTTTTATTAATTATGTGACTGAAGAAATGCCTCCAGGAGTTTCAATTTCAATCGCCCTGTACTATGTCCGACACTGAAATTAATTAAAGATTCCTTTAATTAGATAAGGAAAGGCCCGCATCCTTAAGTAAAATTGTTATGACTTAAAATTCTTGGATTTCTCTGAAGTAATAACACTTCCAATTCAATCGATTGTGAAAGAGAATAGAAGAGTCGGTAATGAATTGCATTATCAGTTCACAATGCCGCCGATTCTTCTATAAAAGTCGTGTCGTGTTAAAGGAACGGAATGGGAAAGCTTTAGTATAAAAAAACTTTTTATTCCTGCTCTATCTTCTACCCTTCAGCTTTGTTCTCGTTTTAACCATTATTGTCATTTCTTACTCTTCATATTCTTCCTCCTTTGATTGTCGACATTTCCTTTATCTTCGTTTTCAAGCATTTTGTACCTTAATCTTCTTCGGACTGTTTCTCCACCAGTTCCTTCTTAATCAATCAATCAATCAATCAATCCAATAAATCATTCAATCAATCATGTTAATTTGTCAGAATTACAATAGCACAATAGCATAATTATAGACATTGGTCAACAAAAAGAAACAGATTAAAATTACAAGTTCATATGGCTGTTAAAAAATTAATATGGTAAAAAAGATTATCTAAAAGTCATGTTTACAAAACAACTTTAAATCTAAATAAGCCAACTCAGTGGACATTCTTAGGCAATATATAAAAAAAAACTAAAGAAATAACATTGAACCATTTCTTCGTCTTTGTCAACCTGACCGTAGGTGTTACAATATAATGATTATTTCTAGTACAATATTTGTGAAGCTGGGGTTGAGAAGCATGACTATTTAAATTAATCTTGGTATACATATAATGATTAATTATAGTAAGAATATTACAAAATAAAGTTCGGCAATGAACATTAATACATGAATTAGTAATAATACTTAATGGTTTTTTCTGCAAGATTAAAACACTATTAACATTAGCGCCGTTACCTTACAAACAAATACCATAGTGAAATACACAATGGAAAAATGCATAATAGGCTTGTTTCAAATATCTACTAGATATAAGAGCTTTTAATTTACACAAGAGATAAAGTACACAAGATAACCTTTTGCACACAATCGCAATGTGAACCACCCAAGTAAGCTTTGAATCAATGTATTACCAAGAATTTAACTTCTGAAATCATTTCATCAGAAAGATGATTTAATGAAATTTTTCTTTTATATTTATCTCATAATAAAGTTGTTATTAGACTTCTTACTCTTTCTTTTACGATTTTCCTTCAACAAATTTCGTTACTTATTTTCTTTCATCTTCCACTTATTCTTCTCATATACCTTCTTATTTCGTCCATCTTCACTTCTGCATCTTACGATATTCCTTTATTCCCATCATTCTCCTTCCAAATTTTAACCACTTTATTATGCTCTAGCACTTTACTATCCTACTCTTCAGTATCCACATACTCTTCCTCTTGTCTCTCTGTCGTGTGACGGATCTTAATCTTATTCTCCTGCTTATCTATTTAGCATGCTATTTACATCTGAATTATTCTTTCATTTTCGTCTTTATTCTCCTCCTATCGCGTGTTCTATATTCCACTTACATTCATTCTCATTTAACGCTTTTCAATCATCCACATTCTCTTCTTTTCCTTATCATGTCCCATAACATCCACTAATTCTCATTCTCTTATACTATTTCTACCCATTATTCGCATTTATTCTGAATCTTATCATCCTAATATATTTCTTATCCGCCAGTTCTCATTCTATCATGCTCTTTGTCCAACAGTTATTCTCATTCTCTTCATCCAACCATATTACTAATTCACTGAATCGCATACTCTTCATTCCATCGTGTTTAATATCCACCAATAATTCTCAATCTCTTTATTCCACTATGTTCCTTATTAAACAATTATTGTCATTCTTATCCTCCTGTCACATTTCTTATCCACCAATTCTCGTACCGGTACTTTTCTTTCCATCATGTTTATTATCCAACAAAATTTCTGAATCACTTCATTCCATCATGTTTCTTATTCAACATACTAGTATATTTCTTATTCCCAAGTTCTCATTCTCATAATCCCCTTATTGTTGTTGTTGTTGTTGTTGTTGTTATTATTATCCAGATATGGAGGGTAGCTGCGAATATATTGAATAAGCAGTCGTGGACAGCCGATAAGGGGTGGTCCTCCAGCTTGGGGGTTGGGCGAAGGGCTAACAACCCATCACCGTAAAAAACAGCTTGTTACGTATCCCTATAATAAGCCTCGGAATAGGACTGATTCTCTGGCACGACCACAGCAAAGAAATAAGGTTTTGAGATTTGGCACTTGGAACGTAACTAGTCTTTATAGAACAGGAGGGGTAACATTAGTAGCAAAAGAACTAGCTAGATATAGAATAGACTTCGTAGGAGTACAAGAGGTTAGGTTAGATGGGAATGGCATATCACAAATAGGAGATTACTTGTTGTATTATGGGGAAGGAAACAATAATCACCAATTAGGAACAGGATTCTTTGTTCATAAAAGAATAAAATCAGCAGTAAAAAAGGTCGAATTTATCAGTGACAGGTTATCATATTTAGTACTTAAGGGTAGATGGTGCGACATCATAGTTATAAATGCTCACGCCCCTACAGAAGAGAAAGACGACCATATAAAGAATAGCTTCTATGAGGAATTGGAACATACTTTTGATCAGTTCCCTAGATATCACATGAAAATTTTATTGGGGGATTTCAATGCTAAAGTAGGACGGGAGGATATTTTTAGACCAACTATTGGAAAAGAGAGCCTACACGCAATTAGTAGTGACAATGGAGTTAGATTAGTCAACTTTGCCACATCGAAAAATTTAATTGTCAAAAGTACAACATTCCCCCATAAGGATATACATAAATATACTTGGACTTCTCCAGATGGATTGACACACAACCAAATAGATCACATCTTGATAGATAAACGGAGACATACTAGTATAGTAGATATTCGAACTTTCAGGGGTGCAGACTGTAATTCTGACCATTATTTGGTGATTGGAGAATTAAGAGAAAGATTATCAGTAGCCAAGCGAGTAGAGCAGCAAGTTAATATTACTAAATTCAATATTTTGAAATTAAAGGACGAGGAAGCTAAGCAAAATTATCAGGTCGAAATTTCGAATAGGTTTGCCACTTTAGAAAGTTCCGACGAAGTTGAGAAAGAATTAGATGTTAATAGCGTGTGGGAAAATATCAGAGATAGTATCAAAATTGCAGCTGAGCAGAGCATAGGTTATTATGAAACTAAGAAAAAGAAACCGTGGTTTGATGAAGATTGTTGCATGGTAGTAGAAAGAAGGAAACAGGCAAAATTGAAATTCTTACAGGATCCAGTTGAGGAGAAGAGAGATAATTATTTCAATGAAAGACGGGAAGCAAGTCGTACACTTAGGAATAAAAAGAGAGGTTACTTGAAGGAAAAACTGAATGAGGTAGAAACAAATAGTAAGAATAAAAACATTCGAGATTTATATAAGGGTATAAAGGAATTTAAGAACGGATATCAGCCAAGGGTAAACGTGATCAAGGATGAGAATGGTGACTTGCTTGCAGACTCTCCATCAATCCTAAACAGATGGAAAAACTATTTTGCGCAACTACTAAATGTACATAGGCCAAATAGAAATGATCGGGACGAAATTGAAATACAAACTGCTGAGCCATTTATACCCGAACCCACACTTTCAGAAGTCGAAATTGCGATAGAAAATCTGAAAAAGTACAAGTCTCCAGGTATCGATCAAATTCCAGCAGAATTAATACAAGAGGGTGGAAGTGCATTATATAGCGAAATTTATAAACTTGTACTTGCTATTTGGGAAAAGGAAATTGTACCAGAACAATGGAAGGAGTCCATAATTGTGCCTATTTTTAAAAAGGGGGACAAAACTAACTGTGGTAACTTTCGAGGAATATCACTTTTGTTGACGTCGTACAAAATTTTGTCCAATATTCTTTTGAGAAGATTAACTCCGTATGTAGATGAAATTATTGGGGATCATCAGTGCGGTTTTCGGCGTAATAGATCGACTATTGATCAGATTTTTTGTATTCGACAGATAATGGAGAAAAAATGGGAGTATAAGGGTACAGTACATCAGTTATTCATAGATTTCAAAAAGGCATATGACTCGGTTAAGAGGGAAGTATTATATGATATTCTTATTGAATTTGGTATTCCCAAGAAACTAGTTCGATTAATTAAAATGTGTCTCAGTGAAACATACAGCAGAGTCCGTATAGGTCAGTTTCTATCTGATGCTTTTCCAATTCACTGCGGGCTAAAGCAGGGAGATGCACTATCACCTTTACTTTTTAACTTCGCGCTTGAATATGCTATTAGGAAAGTTCAGGATAACAGGCAGGGTTTGGAATTGAACGGGTTACATCAGCTTCTTGTCTATGCGGATGACGTGAATATGTTAGGAGAAAATACACAAACGATTAGGGAAAACACGGAAATTTTACTTGAAGCAAGTAGAGCGATCGGTTTGGAAGTAAATCCCAAAAAGACAAAGTATATGATTATGTCTCGTGACCAGAATATTGTACGAAATGGAAATATAAAAATTGGAGATTTATCCTTCGAAGAGGTGGAAAAATTCAAATATCTTGGAGCAACAGTAACAAATATAAATGACACTCGGGAGGAAATCAAACGCAGAATAAATATGGGAAATGCGTGTTATTATTCGGTTGAGAAGCTCTTATCATCCAGTCTGCTGTCCAAAAATCTGAAAGTTAGAATTTATAAAACAGTTATATTACCGGTTCTTCTGTATGGTTGTGAAACTTGGACTCTCACTCTGAGAGAGGAACATAGGTTCAGGGTGTTTGAGAATAAGGTGCTTAGGAAAATATTTGGGGCTAAGCGGGATGAAGTTACAGGAGAATGGAGAAAGTTACACAACACAGAACTGCACGCATTGTATTCTTCACCTGACATAATTAGGAACATTAAATCCAGACGTTTGAGATGGGCAGGGCATGTAGCACGTATGGGCGAATCCAGAAATGCATATAGAGTGTTAGTTGGGAGACCGGAGGGAAAAAGACCTTTAGGGAGGCCGAGACGTAGATGGGAGGATAATATTAAAATGGATTTGAGGGAGGTGGGATATGATGATAGAGACTGGATTAATCTTGCACAGGATAGGGACCGCTGGCGGGCTTATGTGAGGGCGGCAATGAACCTTCGGGTTCCTTAAAAGCCATTTGTAAGTAAGTAAGTATTATTATGCACCAATTTTCATTATATTCATTGCCATGTTCCTTATTCACCAGTTATTCTCATTCTCATTCTTACCATCCTATCATGTTTCTTATCCACAAAATTCTCATTCTCTTCATTCTATCATGTTCCTTATTCAACAGTAACTCTTGGTCTCTTTATCAAATCATGTTTCATATCCACCAATTCTAATTCTCTTCGTATTTTGTTTCTCATCGTCATGGCCCTATCATTTTTCTTATTCGCCAAATAATCTCATTCTCATTATCCTATAATATTTCTTACCAAAAATTATTATATATCTCTTCTTATCATACTCCTGTTCACAAATTAGTTTCATTCTAATTATTATCTCATGCATCTTATCCACCGATTATTCTCATTCTTTCCATCCCATCACTGTTCTATTACACCAATTATTCTCATTCTTATAATCCTATCGTGTTTCCTACCTACCAATTAATACAATTCTCATCATTCTCTCCTATTTCTTGCTCATCAATTAGTTCCATTTTCTTAGTTCTATGACGTTTATTATAAATCAATTATTATTCTCATTCTCATCATCCTATCATGTTTCCTACCTACCAAGTAATGCCATTCTCATCATCCTGTCATGTTTCTCACTTTTCAATAATTCTCATTTTCTTCACCATTTACTGTTTCTTTCCCACCAATTGCTCTAATTTTCTTTGTATTGTAATATTTGTTATCGGACAATAAATAATTATTCTTATTCTCATCTTTCTATCATGTTTCTACCCACCATTTAGCACTATTCCCAACATTCAACATGTTTCTTACGTTACATTATTTTCATTATCATATTCTGTTTTGTGCCCATCAAATACTCCAATTCTCTTCATTATGTGATGCTTCTTACAGAACAATAATTATTCTCGTTCTCATCATTCTATTATGTTACTTATCAAATAATTAATTACTCTTGTTCTCTTCTTCCTTGCATGTTTCTCAGGTGCAATTCATTGTATTGTTCATTATCATAGATTGTTTCTTATTCACCTATTACTCTCACTGTCTCCTTTCTGTCATTTTTATCACTAATTCCTCTAATTCTCTTTTTCCTGAAGCTCATTCTTCTCATTCTATCTCCTTCTCCATCTCTCCTTTCGTGTTGTTTTTAAACCCACCACTAACAATTGACATTTTATCTTTTTTCTCCTTAACTTTCATTCTCCTCCCTTCACTCCTCATGATTTTCATTATCATTTTCCATATATAATTCCTCCATACTCTTCTTCAGGAAGATATTTTATTTTCCTGCTCTTAAACCTCTTTTTCATTATCTTGCACATTATACTCAACCTAGTTGTAGTTGTTCATCTTGGCCTAGTAATAACCCTGCTTTTCACATCCTCTTCGTCCTTACGTTGTACACTTAAAGTTTCCTGTTCATCTTGTCTGACTGTTACTTTCTCTCTTTACGTAAAACTTCTATACTCGACCCACATACTTTTACAAGAGACAATATTGATTTTTATGGATGCGATAAAGTCACAAACAGAATACATGTTCGCGTTTGTCGCAAGCGAAAAATATAAGATAGTAATGAAAGTAAAAATGATGAACCGGTGAAACCAAAATGTGTCAGGAAGATTGGAAAATAACGGGTGAGGGCGCGTATTCAACGGAAAAAGAAAACTTAAAAAAAATTTACAACATCTTGCAGCTATAAAAATGTTGCATTTATGTGAACCTTAACTGTGCAAACCATGAATGTGATCAGTGTCAAAATAAACAATATTATAAGGAACTTTTTAAAACTATTTCAATAAATATTTTATTAGCAATAACTGGTTACATTTAATACATATGACACGCTTTGATACAACAAGACCTAAAAACCTGTAAATTTAATTAAATATCAAGAATAAAGACGTTTCACGCAATCCAAGGGATTTCGTAAATCCCCTGTCACTCTTTATTTTCTTATTTATCTCTCCTTCTCTTTTTCTTGAAGTTTATAATATAACTTTCCACAATCTCGTTTGAATATAATAATTTCAGATTGTTTTCTTTTATGATCCAACCTTTGTTTTACGTTCTGATTCTTAAAATTCTTTTGTCAAATGCACAATTTCCTTGCAGTATATTCATATATTTACTTCTTTGTGAGTTATGAATTTTATGGTTTCAGTGACATAAAGTCTGGTTCTACTGCTGCGATCTTTCATCCAGTTTATTGCTACTTTTTCCACAATCATCTCAGTAGTAAAAATATACTAGGGTGCTTCAAAAAGTAAGGTAACTAGCTCTCATGGACAAACTTTATTTCACAGGCAGATATACTGATACACAGTAGTAAGGTACTGGTAGACATTACTTTTCAACATAGTCATCGTGCTTGTCCAAACACTTGTCCTAACGGTAGCCCAAGGCGGTACTATTTTATGTAGATCGAATTCAATTTTCCTGATGGATGTTTTTAGATTTGTAGATTTTGTTGTAAGGCGCACCTACATAGTCGTTTGACCGATGTTTGATAATGCGTATTCCGGTGAAAAAGCATATTTTAAATTTTTAATGTAAAAATGGATATTTTACTGGTTTTTTTAGTAGGCTATTTTACGACGCTTTATCAACATCTTAGGTTATTTAGCGTCTGAATGAGATGAAGGTGATAATGCCGGTGAAATGAGTCCGGGGTCCAGCACCGAAAGTTATTCAGCTCATATTGGGTTGAGGGAAAACCCCAAAAAAACCTCAACCAGGTAACTTGCCCCAACCGGGAATCGAACCCGGGCCACCTGGTTTTGGGGCCAGACGCGCTGACCGTTACTCCGCAGGTGTGGACTTTTACTTGTGAATGTGGTATTAAATTATAATTTATCCCTTAGCTAATTATTAGTACTTAATTGATTAAGTCTCTGCAATCACTTGAATATAATCAATAGCGTAGGCATAGGCATCCCCACCGTTCTTGAAGGATGATCTTCAATTCACTATCCAAGTAGCGATCCTCTTTAGCTTATCACCTTCGTTGCAATAAATATCCCTTCATGTCCACATGATGCCACGAAAATAAACACCGCTCTCTGAGTTAAATTCCACTGCACGTAAATACAGTCTGAGTTAATGCAATTCCACAGCGAAAGGAGGACGTCTTATAATCGTCCATGCAGGTTGGAAGCAAGGAGAAATGACATCGATAGAATCTTACCAAATGCTCTTCTTATGTACAGATCTCATCTGAAAACAGGAGATTATCAGATTATCATTAAGAAATGAACGCCGAAAATTACTCTAAATGGTTCCATACTATGTTAATATTAAATTTGATTTATAGGTCTCGCAAGTACGGAATACCGACGGAAGGAATGCGAATCAAACACTGCGATAAGGAAGAGCGGGCGAGAGGAAAGGTCACGAGATAGCTTGAATGATATTCAAGAGTACAGTCGGAAGAGAAATGACATCGATAGAATCAGTCTTGCGTTGTGATAGTTACATTACGACTTTAGTTTGTTCCATTGCATGTGAATACGTGTCTTGTATTGCACTGTATTATAATTTCATTCGTAAACATGTGTTGCGCGTTTAATTAGCTTCGAATTTTTCTCTTGCTACGTTCTTTATTTCCACAGCGATGTCCTCATTTGTTCATCTTCTTGGAAGAGACAGCACTTCCATCGGCTCGCACCTCTCCTCCTTCAGCGGGCCAACATACACACGTCAAAACAGACAGCAACGCCACCATTGGTTTTCGGTAATCGTTTCTTGCGCGAGCTATACCTCCTAATGTGATCCTAGTTGTTGACAACAATTATCCACAAAACAAGATAGTTTATTTGATTTTTGTTTATTTGTTTTTGCATATTATAGTGGATATTTTCTACATTTTTCTTGCATATTTTACTATTTTATTGTGCACACAAATTGGGGCTCTAGAAAAACATTAATTGAATATTGGATATGTGTCGAAGCTCTATGGCTAAATTAAACTATCACAGGAACGTGGCAATGTTCATATTTAAATCACAACAAAAGATAATACGTTTTTGTTATTAAGAGGAGAAAGTCGTGGATATTGCATGTCAAAGCCTTCATATCTAAAGCGACACTATAACAATATCGTCAATTTCGATGGCCTCCAGAAATTGATACGACCAGTTATGACTTTATTGTTTAAAAATTCATTTCCTTCGCCTCATCTATTACTGATGAAGTTTATTACATGGTTTTTTGCGTTCTGTATGTATGTTTGGATTACACATATTGCCTTTAACAAAAAGCTACATTGAATAACAGCTAGAACGCCATTATCTTTATCAACTGTCTATAACGTGTAATAACAGCTGAAGGTCTGTTATGTACGCTTCCATGTGAAATTTAACTTGCATCGTGTGCGAGATTAATAATTCATTGCTCTAGTAGCTTGATTTTCAGTATTGCTTAAAGGTATATAAGTCAGAGTTTCGTGTTTCGGAACGAGATCATAAGTAAACGCCAGAAACGAGAGCTTTTCTAGGAGCTAAAGTTTAATCTATTTCTAGTCATAGATAATAATTATCGTCTAAATATTAAGGATTTCAGTCTATGTTACGCTTACAGAAGTGTGAAATATTTAACATAACAAAATCAAAGCAGTTATGCGTTAACGTTAGTAATCAAGAGTTCCGAAAAAATAATCCAAGATTTTTTCTAAAATGATAGGACTGTATTATTTTTGTATTTAAAATGAGAAATACAAAGAATGAAATGTATGATTTGATTTTTCAATATTAAATACGTAATTGCCACATTTTACACTAGGTGCTTCTGAAATAATGTTATAAATTCATGGGCACTGTAGATATGATCAACTGAAGTTCATTAATCAAAATATGAGTGTGAGCTACAAAATAGACTACCAAAATTATAAGGTTCGGAAGTTCAAAAATCATTATTTACAGTCATACGAGCTGTTCTGAAACTCACAATATTGAACGTAAACCCAGCAACTAATGTAGCCATGTATGTATGTATGTATGTATGTATGTATGTATGTATGTATGTATGTATGTATGTATGTATGTATGTATGTATGCATGTATTTTTTTCTTTTTTTAATATTAGTTTGAACGGCATGTCCCATTACAATAAAGGTAATACTACATACCTTGCTACCTGTATGTATGTATGTATGTATGTATGTATGTATGTATGTATGTATGTATGTATGTATGTATGTATGTATGTATGTATGTATGCATGTATGTATGCATGTATGTATGCATGTATGTATGTATGTATGTATGTATGTATGTATGTATGTATGTATCACGGAAGACAGTCTTGCACATTCTTATATATTTGATTTTAGATATATGATATTTCAATATTGTTTTACCGGATGATGCCCTTTGGGAGGGTGCAAACGTTCGTATAAATGTAAATATACAAAACTGTGATATGTAACTTGGTTTTGTTTAATGTGTTAAGCCATAAAGATTAAAAATTAAAGCATTAACATATTGATATATGTAACAATATAAATAAGAGATTGCGGATTCATTTTACAAGAAAACGAAAATACGACTTTTGACTGAAAATGATCAAAATTTCACCTGTCACATTCCATAATGATGCACATTGTGGACGCTTGAAAAATCTGCCTATATCTACTTGTCTCTGACGCTTTCATTCGCAGAGGCGCAATTAACGTGATACGGTAGTATTCGAGGAGACTACTTTGTAATGTAATGTGGATTAGAAATAAAGCAACTGAAAGAAATAAAGAACCAGATGCTGCTGTGTATGCAACATGCTACGCTTCTCAGATATGTTATGACTGAAATGTGCTACACATGGGGATTACTCGTTGGCAGATGCTGCAATCCTGGTGTGCTGTTTGTTCGTTTTGTGTTGTTTCAAAATTAAAAGCTGTACCTCGATCTCAACTTTATTGTAGGAGTTTTATTCCCTTGCATTATTTTGCATGTGTTTAGTCCACTAATATTAGTGGATTTTAGCAATTCTGATGCATATCTTGTTCCCGTATATTAAATGGAGGTTAAATATTGAAGTTATCATTCGTGAATATTCTATTTCGACTATTTTCTTGCATGAAAAATACGACTGAAAACATTAAAACTAGAGCTCGGATTGCATGTAATTACATATCCTGTCCCTATATATGAAGCTATAAGAAAAGCTAAAATGTCGGCGAATCACGTCAAAGGGATCATTATTCCGAAATTTTGAGTTATATATTTTTACATATTTTGGTGCATATATTACTTATTTTGAAGAATAATGCATATTTTGAAAGAACACACATTTTTTTTCGCCGATTTTCCCTCCACTTAATTTCATAAGTTATACGTTTTAAAATTGTTTACAAAGCTTGTCCCTTCCAGCGTATTCCGAATCTCACCGGACCGGTGGACAACAATGGCGTCACGCTGCAGCGAAATAGGAACAAAACTGCTGGAAGATTCGATGGCTATCATGGTGGCTGTACAAGTTGTCTGTGCTACGCTGGCAAGATTTTACGAAATTTCCGTACTGTCATCTCGTTCAAAGAAAAGAGAGCATAAACAATGTATTTCTTGAACCAGTAGTAATAACTGTCCGTTGACATGTTCGCTCATAAGCAATTAACATATTGTTTTTACGTTGTGCTCATTACAAACAATACAGCTGAACCAAAGCAGAACACACCGCCATGACACAACAGTGCACCATGTCAATCGTCTGCTAATTCTCGCCCTATACAAGAACCAATCAGATTCACTGATGGCGGTTGGTGGAGACTGACACCACCTCTGCAATCTGATAGAAGTAAGGAAGAGACTGGTGAAATGCTTTATGTGAAGTGCAGCATTGTATGGGGCAGAAATACAGATATTACGACAAAGTGAAGAAAAGCGACTAGAAGCATTTGAAATGTGGATATGGAGTAGGATGGAGCGTGTGAAATGGACAGACATAATAAGAGACGAAGCTGTGTTCGAAAGAGTGGATGAAGAAAGAATGATGCTGAAACTGATCAGGAAGGAAAAATGGAATTTATTGGCTAAGAAGAAACTGCCTTCTGAAGAATGTATTGGAAGGAATAATTTAATAATAATAATTTCTTTATTTAATCTGGCAGAGTTAAGGCCAGTAGGAATGGTAAACGGGAAAGATTTTGGGGCAGAAGAAGTTATCAGATGATAGACGACAATAAGATATATGGATCATATGAGGAGACAATGAGGAAGGCAGAAATTAGGAGATACAGGAGAATACTGGGTCTGCAGTGAAAGACCTGCCCTTGGGCAGAACACTATGAATGAATGAAATATAAATACAAAAAGAAAATGTATAAATTTAGATTATGGGGTAACAAGCAGCATTATTTTTTAAATCAACTTCCATCAATATATTACACAGGCCAACAAAAATATATTTTTTGAATGCTTCCTGCACTTCATGAGTCAATTCTTACTAATTTTGGGTTGAGAGAAACGAATATGACAATGAACAATTTTTCTTAGCTCTAGTTTCTGTGATAGACACTAGGTGGAAGTATTTCAGTTTAACGGATTAAGAGAAAGCGATACATTTTAATTACATATGCCAACAACATTGAAAGTGCATTTAATTTTTTTAAAATGGCAGTTACATTCTAAGAGTTCGAAATTTATGGAAGAATACCTGGCAGATGGTTGGGTCTGAAGAGAATCATGTGTGGCTTCATGAGATCGACGTCTTTTAGCTTGCCTTTTGTAAGTGAGTTCTGGAGCATCCCTATGCAAAGACCCGCAGTAATCTGCAGGCATTGTTTCATTTCAATGGCCCTGATATCTTTGTTCCATAACAAAAATATATTGATGGAATCTTTCTCCGTGTTCATCACTGAAAGCTCCACAACTAGGAGGCAAAAAGTCTAGGTGGGAGTGGAGAAAATGGATTTTAAGGGACATGTTGCATCCGAGTTGATGGTATTTTTGCAGGAGCACTGTCACCAACTGAGTGTAGTTATCATCTCTTTTGTTGCCTAAAAATCCATGAATAACTCCCTTGAAGGCTTCCCAAGCTTCCTTTTCTTTCCCCTCCAAAACTTGGTCAAATGCAGGATCCTTTACAAGTTCTCGAATTTGTGGCCCGACAAATATACCTTCCTTGACTTTGGCATCACTTAATTTCGGAAATTTCTCTGTTACGTACTTAAAGGCCTGTCCTTCTTGGTTCATACCTGTGACAAAATTTTTATCACACCCAGCTTAATATGCTGGGTTGGAAGAAGAACATCTTTTGGGTCCACGAGTGGCTCGGCAACGACATTTTTCTAGCTAGGGTTATGATTTCTTGCAGGCCAGTCTGCTTGAATATAATGTGATTTCCTATCCCTGCTGTCCCACATACATAAAAAGCACCAATATTTTGTTTACCCCAGTTGCATTCCTAGAAGTACAGCAATGACTTTTAGATCACCACAGATTTTCCACTTGTGTTCATGATATTTGATTGAGTCGAAGAGGGCTGTCATATTTGCATAAGTCTCCTTCATGTGAACTCCATGACCAACAGGAATAGAAGGAAGACGGTTGCCATTGTGAAGTAATACAGCTTTCAAACTAAGCTTGGAGGAGTCAATGAATAGCCTCCATTCAGTTGGATCATGGTTCAAATTCAAACATTTCATCAAGTCATTAATGTCGCAGCAAACAAGATTGTTTTTCTTCTCAAAAAAGGGAAGCAGATCTCTGTGACGTTGTCAGTACTGTGAGACCCTGACATCAAGTTCGAGAAGATTCCATTGCTGTAGTCTAGATCTTAGAATTTCTGCCTTCCCCTTTGACGGCTCAAGGTCTCTAATGAGATCACTCAATTCCACTTGACTCAGTCTGTGCGGTTTATCATTTTTTCCTCAAAATCAGGGTCATGGGATGTGGAAGGCTTGTTGGATTCTTCTTCTCGTTCCGCAGTGTCTTAATTTTCTACTTCAAACACAAAATTTTCGCGGAATTTTTACAAATTTTACACTTTAAAAACACTTCAAAACCAGAAATTCTGCGTTAATTACAGCAGAAACAATATAAAAATTTACAGTCACAACAACAATATCTATGTTTGTAACTTACAAACAGCTGAAGAACATTTGTGTTTTGTTATTTGACAAGTGTGTCAACTCCCAAAACAAAATTTCCCCCAAATTTCTCCCAAACTGAAAATGTTGACTCTAAAAAATGAAATGTCACTTTACCTCCTAAGCAAGAGCTAATCTGACATTTTTATGATTATTTTTGAATTCAGCAGGTGGTAATACATAAGAATTAGCTATTTTTTAGTAAGGAACATTTTCATTGTTGGGCAGTGATTAATAAGAGAACTTTTATGTTTAGTGTAAGAAATGCTGGAATCTAGATCCCATACTTTAAGTTACATAATTCATAGAATTTAGAACACACTTTAACCGTCGTGAGTTTTTATCTTATAAGGTGATTGTTTTTTTATTATTTTGTGTGTTTTAAACAATTAATCGTAACTAATAGCACAAAGGATTCAATATTGGTGCTCCGCTGACACGAAGTAATCGTTTTATTTTTTGAAGGAGGATGCTGTGTAGGCATAGTTACGCTATGAACCATGTTTTTTTTTTTTCCTTCGGAGAAGGCAGGCAAGCACCGCAGCCTTAGGCTTATTGTACAACCTCGTTTTGTTGGAATGATTGTTGAAGTCCATGAGGATCGCTTCTTCAAGCGCACAATTCACTTGCATGATGTCATCGTATCGATTCAGCCACAGCATTCAGTTCTGACTGGAGATCTGATCTTCCGCCTGCCTGTGATGTTATTCTGCAGCCTCCTCAGATCGATGGCATCTGTTTGCAATTAATGTGCCTGAATTTACTGCATCCTCATCCAGAAGAACATGCTGCTGTCGATTCCACGACTCACCAAGGCGCCAACTATCCAAGGAGTTACACTCCCCGGATTACCCGCAGTCCGCTTATTAAAGACCCTGCGCCCTCTCTGGATATGTGCAGCTCCCGCAGACAGATTCCCCCTGTAGTCAGATCCTGGAACCATATCTGCCATGTCCTCCTGGTTGACCTGTAAAATATTAAGACGTTTAATGGAATTTTACTAATGAAGGCGAAACGAGTCCGATGTCCAACGCAGAAAGTTACCCAGCAATTCAGCTTCGAGTGGTTGAAAGGAAACCTCAGATAATACCCAACCATATAACTTTGTTTCAATCAGGATTTGAACCCGAGTCCGCTCGTTTCACGGTCAAGAAGGCTAACCGTTACTCCATAGCGGTGAACGATGAACAATGTTGCTTTGATTACTGGGAGCAGAGTATCCATGTTCCTCACTGTCAACATAACTGTTCGAAGTAATTAGTTGTTCCACTACTATGTGCTTTAATATTTGAGTTATTATTTATTTGTATTTGCAATTGTTTAAAAATTCAATATTTGTATACTTATATATAGTAAATATATATTTTATTAATGTTTTGTTTACTTATTAATTCTTTGTTATATTTCATTAATATTATACTATTGTTTATCATCAAGCCAAATTAGCTACAACATATCAACAGAATTCTCGTTGACACACGTGTTTCAATAGTTACTCTCCAAATCATTCATAAATAAACTCCAGTTGTCAGTCAACACACACCGTATTGTACTGGATGATAACGTTTCGGTAAATATTTCCATTACAAAACGTAGATTCCGCTAGACATACAACATGTGTCAACTTAATGTGTTGCTGTATTTGGAAAACGCGGGAAAACTTTCTGTTGCCTCGACTTGATTTTTATCTCCCCCTCAAAAAAATAATAATCTGACAATCAGCTGTTAGGTGTATCAGCATGACGTTAGTTGAATGTCGGACATTTACCCTTGCAATACAAACTTTGGTGATAAAATCACCTGGAATGAAACTGCTTGGAATGTTGAGAGGGGAGATAATTTTGTGCCTGCTGTAGACCTTTAAATTGCAGCAGTGGGAATCAGGAGCATTTGCACCGAAACTTTCATCTTATTTGAACTCTCTGGGGTAGCTAAACTCTAGGGGGTGAGTTATGTCTTTACATAGCCACAATTAACACTTATAATTTTAATTTAATTCTATCCTCACGTTGCAGAGTTATGCACTTAAATACAGAATATTTATTTCCACGAAGCCAGTCGTTTAAAGTCTTCTTTATTCTCTAGAGAGAGTATCAAATTCATAAATGATATGAGCTCACAAAACGCTGAAAACTGAATTTTTCAGAAAGGGTATCTAGACATGATTGAAAGGGTAGAGCTTTATTTAAGAAGTCCACCTGAATCACTTTATATTTCAAGCAATGAAAAAGATACATTATTACTGCTTACGAGTCAAATTGCTTTCAGTATGTAGTGACATCACAAGGGAATTTGTTTGCACTGATACGTAGCAGTAAACGTCAGCGCTTTGATAACTTTCAACAATAACAGGCATTTTAATAATTAAATGTAACAGTAACTGTAATATAATGTAATATAATTATTTCATGTAACAAGAATTGGAGTGACAATACTATTTCCTAAACGTAATTATCCCTTCTAAAAGTTCAATTTATTCAGGCACTGTACCTGACCACTTTAGATCATTATACTGTAGTTTTGTTAATTCGGCCACAGAAGACGATGATATTATGTTAGTCATACAAAGAATGAAATTCATGACTGTAAAAAATGCTGCTTGAAAATAACATCATATAAGTAGCAAAATTTGATTTGTTATATTGAATTACGTCAACGTTACAATTGCTTGTCTGTTAAAATGTGTATATGATAACGTTATGTAATTTGTGTTCTTTTGTTTTGTGCGCTACTACACTTTGTTTACGTCAGTCATGTCAATTGATGCCCATAGGAGCAAAAGCGCGCATTAGAGCTCAGGAGAGCCTGAGCGCTTTATAGCGGAAAGGAAAGAGACAGACGAAAGAGGTAGTATATGACTCTTGGTCGAGCTATATTCAGGGGTGGCCAGAACTGATTCAATAGACAAAGGAAAGAAAACTTATTAAAACTGTATCCATGTTAATTTTTAGATTTGTCTGAGAAGTATAAGTGCATTATAAGAATGTAAGTTTTAATTTTAATGTTCATTTGTCACAAGTTTGATTTTTTTATTCAAAAGAAATATTTTTTCAACTTTTTTTTAATAGAAAAGTGAAATTTTCAGATATAGGCCTATTTATTTAGTAGTCTTACAGAATGGTTTCGTAAATCTAATATACCGTAAATACGTATTACTGAAGATAGTGTATTGAACATTTTGAAAATACTCGCATGGAAATTGTTTGTTAGGAAATGAATTAACAAAGCAACTACTGTTACATTATAAGCAAAAGTTACGTGCCCATGTGTTGTAAAAGTGTCAGCTCTATAGCTTCAGCAGATTTCGAGAAAATAATTTAATATTCTGATGATAGGAAGTTGCTCAGCAATATCACCTTAAAAGCATAATGCGATAAGAGTTTTGTTATGTAATATTAGTTACACTTGAAATATATACAGCACCTACGTAACTTTGCTTTTACTGTAATATTGTTCTGATTAGTTTATTGATTACTTTTGTAAGCCTAAAGATACCATCAATATTAATTCCAACTTATCATGTCATACTTAATCTCTTTCTTTTTTTGGGGGGGATATCACTTTCTTTATGAATGATGTGTTTCATCCATTTAATACAGTATAGTTGTACTACTATGGAATTTATGTGAATATTCCTTCTTAACTTTTTATTATGTTATTAACATTTAATACATAACTGCAATATTAAGAAATTGGTGTTAGTACTTTTGTTTTATAGATAATATACATAATATCAAACAAAAAAAAAGAAACCATATAAAAATAGCGACATAAAATTTCACGTTCCGTTTGAAGTTTGTACACCACTGTTTTCTTAATCAAACAGGCTGCTTATTCGTACACTCAACCCTTCCTCTTTCCATACTTAGCGCTTGATGCCCGCGCACGACGTCAAGGTCAGAAAAATGCGCTTGCTTTGACATCACTGATTTACGTTTGCACTGTGACTAAACGAGACGCTCTACTCTATGTTGTTCCCATGGGAAAATGGTCGCTTTCCTATAGCGTGAATTTGTGTGTTGTTCGGGTTAACGCGAGGTTCAAGCGGGGAAATATTAAGCATCGAGATCCAAGGATGAATACAAGTCATAGCAGCGACGTATCTGTATGTCACGAAATGAGTATTCCTTACAAAACCTTTATGGCACAGCGATAGAGCTTTTTCTTCTCGTTACAAAGACTGGGCTTCGAATGTTTCTATGTAAAACGTACGCGTGTAAACAGCCAACACGTTGGTCCCCAAAGTATTCTGAGGTGGGACTTAGTCTCTGAACAGCTATCAATGTTCTTGTCAAAGGGTGTACAGTAGTGTCAAAAAAACCGGACCGACCCTTGTAGCTGATTTCAGAGTCTTATTCACTCCAGAGCACGATAGACTGGTAACCAAGTCTTTCATGGTTCGAATCCTGCCTGGGAGGAAACTTTTTTATTCCTTATTAAAATTTATTTCGGAATATGTATGATAAGACTTTTCTGTGTTAAATTTCAACGTACCTCGTTTACATGTTTCCACCTATTTATGAGTCATCTTCAGAACTGGTCGTTGTTGGTCTTGGCGCCACTTGTTCTGTTTCCTGTGAGGGCGTGTTCCTGTGGTATAGTGTAGAGTCAAAGAGAGTGTGTGTTTTGAAGTTGAGTTGTGTGTTGAGAATTTCGTTGGGGTGTGTCATTCAAGAAATTAAATTGCAACATCGCATACAGACCAAAAACAACACTCTACAAAAACATCTCAACATACAAACAACACAAACAAACAAATACAACCACACAGGCGTATACAAATTCAAATGTAACACCTGCAACAACTTCTACATAGGACAGACAGGCAGATCGTTTCAAACACGTTACAAAGAACACATCACAGCCATAAAAAATTACAAGACACCTACACATATGCAGAACACATCACAAATGCTAACCACACCAACAGAGACGTCAACATAGACATGTAAATACTATATATCCAACCAAAAAGCCAGAAACTAAACACACTAGAACAATATGAAATATGCAGACACACAAAAACACACCTCAACGAAATTATCAACACACAACTCAACTTCAAAACACACATCCTTTGACTCTACACTATACCACAGGAACACACCCACACAGGAAACAGAACAAGTGGCGCCAAGACCAACAACGACCAGTTCTGAAGATGACTCATAAATAGGTCGAAACATGTAAACGAGGTACGATGAAATTTAACACAGGAAAGTCTTACCATACATATTCCGAAGTGATACAGTGTTAAAAGTTGTGTAATCAAGATGTCAGATTTATTCCCAATACTTTTCGATTGAAGCGATATTTTACTACTTAATTAACTTATTATTCCCAGAACATGAATTTTACCAGCAATCAAAAAGTAATGGGAATAAGTTTGAATAAGGAACAAAGAAAAGTTTTCTTCCCAGGTAGGATTCGAACCACGAAGTTCTTTGTTGCCAGTCTATCGTGCTCTGGAGTGAACAAGGCCCTGAAATCAGCTGCAAGGGTCGGTCCAGTTTTTTTTGCCACAACTGTACATGCATGTAAAGTTTAGTTAAAATATCTTAAGTAGGTCTACTTTTTGAATTATTATGCAAACGCTATCTGGACGAACAAAATACTTCATACATTTTCATTATTGCAAAAGAATAACTTATGTTTTGAGAAACATTAAAATTGCTTAGTGATGTATAGAGAGTGTGTATTAAGCATGCCAATTTTTACTTCTAAAGAAACAATAGCTTTTGAGGGAAAAAGAGCTGAAATATAGTAAAGTTATACTATCGAAATGTGTTCTTCCTCATTTTAAATGATAAACTATCAGCTGACCATGCTACAACTGGTATTGTGTCATTTCTATTCTAAAAGTCCCTTTGTCTGTTCTTGTGAAATCCATTATGTACCATTACAGAATTCGATTGGTTCCTGCATTATTGGTGGACTCTGTATTCCCTGGACCCCCCAGAAGCTGTAGCTGCTCTGCCCCACTGAGTCAGCCCACAAGAATCGATTGGGGCATCCACTTAATGCCAACTTTCCGCAATGAGAACAAAGTTTGGAGCAGAGAGTAAAAACTGCCACCCCACGGCAAGCCTTAGGGGGAAAAGGGACTCCCCTGCACTTGGCTTTGAAACTAAAAAGAGTTAAGAGTTAACCACAACCCTCGCGTGGGTTCTCGGAATGTCTGTTACACGAATTTGTGCCTGGAAAAGCTTTAAAATATGTCTTGTTTGACTTCAGGCTGCAGTCAGGAACCGTCCATTAAGGAAAGATTTCTTTGCAGTCGACTGCAGAAATTTCTCTTCCAACTTCAAAACCATTTAACAAGAAACTGACACTATAAAGGACGAAATATTTTCACACATATACAACATCGTAGTTATTTGCAGTACATAATTTGTAAAAATGCAAAATATATTTGTATTAAAATATATTAGAAAGAATAAATTATTTTACATATCTCGGATAGACATTATCTTTTTTCGATTGAGTAGACATTACACAGAAAATTTCTAAATATACGAAAACATTGGCAATAATTAAAAATATTATGAAACCTTCCCTAGTACAAAGGCATACTAGAATTCGCCTATACAAGAACATGGCGAGACCTGTACTTTGTCGAAGAAATTAGTTGGGGATGGATATAGTAGTAGTAGTATTTATTCCATATTTATAAACCCTATTTTACATATAGTATATTAGGGTTATATTTTAAACTAATCATAACAAATTGAAACTTACAGACTACCATACAATAAATATACACTTGTAAGAGTATAACATATATAAATTAATTATATTAATGCCTTGAAATTACAATCGAAAAACATAGAGAATTTAACATGAATAGACATGTTGCACTTATAGATAATATTATGACACTTCGCTAATATACACACACACACACATACATACATACATACATACATACATACATACATACATACATACATACATACATACATACATACATACATACATACATACATACATACATACATACTTACGTATGTAGAGACATAACATATAGATACATATGGTGAATAAACATTAATTTGATTGAAGGCTTGAAATTATAATCGAAATACCTAGGGAATTTAACATGAATAGACATGTTGAACTTGTAGATCATATTAAGACATTTCGCAAAAATATATACATTTGTAGACATAATATAATAACATGTAGACATATATTTATAAATATACACATTACATACATACATACATACAATCACACACACAGATACATATATATTATATGTATATATATATATATATATATATATATATATATATATATACACACACACAGCAACATTTACGTCAGTAACAGATAATTGGAAAGGATGAACAATATTAAATACCTTGGACATTCATTATCACTTACACATGACTTTGATATACAAAATAAATTTACCAAATTTATAAAAACATAATGCATAATAAATACAATTTTAAAACCATCATTTATTTAGAGTTCTACACGAATCGCAATTTTAAAAACTCTTGCCCGACAGTTTTAATCGCTGCCGAGATGGACTTCATGAGACACAAAATGGAACCACGAAAGAAATAATGATATCCTGAAATAACTCAAAGTCGAATCAATATTACAATATGTTAATCATTTCAAAAGGATGGATAGAACACTGATACCGAAACAAATCCTGCAGTACGCTCCTCGTGAAAGAAAATTCGTTGGTCGCCCTGCTAAGAGTTGGACTGATGTGAGACCTTAACAGACCATCTAGTATAATACATGTTTTGGATTATCATGATGAAGATGAAATTATAACCTTGAATATATAAGATGTATGAATTTGACGAAACGTTTGTAGCAACAGTGCTTTTGAAAAACAGTGCATATTGGTTGCTCATAGGTTATTTTACAGTTTAGAGCATGGACAGTAAGGTATTGTCTTTGCATGTAAAATATAGGACATTCAAACAGTAGATGTTCAACCGACTGAATATCTCCACACGAGCACATCGATTCTTCTCCAGTCTTAATTTTGAATCGTTCAAAATAAGCTCCAAATTTACCATGACCTGATATAAATTGTGTACTAATAAAGTTTGGAGAGTAAATTTTGCATTTCAGTCGATCATATACCTGAGGAAAAAATAGGTTTTTGGTGACTGAACCTTTATCACTTGCAGACCAGTGTGAATTCCAATTAGAAATAATATATAAGAGGTTTAAAAAAATAGTGATTATAAAAACGAAATTATTATAGTATAAAGTTTGACTAGTGATACGAATTATAGATAAAGATAGCATTAGACTATTTGAAAGTGGAAGAAAAAGTAGAGTAATGAATACGCAGTATAGGAAAATAAATGGATTAATGTTCCTTGATAATACTGACATACACAACTGGAAAATAAATATTACTTCGAGAAATAGGAAACTATAGTGAATAAGCTTATTTTTATTATTGATATAATATTTTAAATTAATATTTCTGTGTATTTTAGTTCTACTCAATATCACTGCTGTTTTCGTGGGATTCAATCAGCTGTAACTGCTTAACGGTCGATAATCTAACCCATTTTCATATAATATGTTATGTTCAAAATGATCCATATAACTGATTCCTAAAGCGAGGGTGATTAATCGTGAATCACTTCCTGTAAAGTACATGAATTGGAAAGAGATTTATCAAAATATGTATTGAAACAGGCTAACAAACAAGAAGTTTTTGAAAATATTTAACTTGGAGTATAAAATTGCCAGTTATAGAAACGTCAGTAAGTACAAAAAGTGAAGATGTAGGCCTACTTGAATCCTTGTAAATTTCTTAGTTTAAATCCAAAAGAAAAAGGTACATGAGGAAACAATAAAATAGACTTAATCGTCATGAGTTTAAACTTGAATGATTATAGATTGTTTGGAATGTGACAAATTGACTATAAAATGTGTATGATAATGATGACAGTAGTGATTATGTGAAATAATGAATACGTGGAAACCTGTAATGCTGTATGTGAGACAATTCAAGTATACAAAAAAACCGAATGAAAGGTTAAACACTAAAACAGTTGAAAATGTCGAGATTTAACGCAGACCTTGATCTCGTGTTCTGTACCAAAGAACTTCGGTGCCACCTTACCAGGCCGCATTACAAATATGGAGAGCTTCCATGCTTTACGACTTTTAGAGTAATGCATTGCCCCGGAATTTCATTAAGTACAACACAAATTACATTTAAAACTCCGTACCCGAGCCTTTGATTATAATCCTCTACCCTTTCTCCGTCTGTCTTCGCTGTTGGTAAAATAAACTATTTCTATTACAGTAATTTACAACTTCTCGTGCTCAAGACAGTTAACATATACTGCACTTAAGACAGGAAGTTTGGATAGAGTCTGTTTGAGGAATTAACTGCTGCTTGCTACATTCTGAGACAGAAACCCCTAATTGTACGTATCCTTCCTTCTGTCTGTGTTTCTAAAGACTTCCCCTCTGTTTTGTTTATATTTTCGGAATTCAATCCGAAAAATTTTTTAAACGAATTAAATATTTTTATTCAATGAGTTTTCAGTTAATATGTAGCATTCTTTTGTTTGATTGAATGTTTGCATTATACATTTTTGCATCTCTGTTTCCAACTCTCATTAAAATGTTGGAACTATTGATGTCGTAAGATTTGTAATAGGCTACTCAAATTAATCTTGTTCCCGATTGCGAAAATTGTAAATAAAACTTAAGGACGGGCTGTTTCTCTCCAAACTAGGTTCCCACTCTGCTAATAGATGTCACAGTTCAGAAAGCAGATACCTCTAAAAATAACATGTTGTGAGATACTAGAGGTTCCTGTTCTGCAATAATAATAATAATAATAATAATAATAATAATAATAATAATAATAATAATAATAATAATAATAATAATATATACTAATAATAAATCTGTAGACGAAATTTTTCTGGTAATTTTCGATTTTCCAAAAATAATTGGTCCTAACATATATAATTAACCACCCTGAAACCGAAAATCGCTTTTTTGAAATTTTTGTTTGTATGTCTGTCTGTCTGTCTGCATGTTTGTTACTTTTTCACGCGATAATGGCTGAACAAATTTCGATGAAAATTAGAATATAAATTAAGTTCGTTGTAACTTAGATTTTAGGCTATATGGCATTCAAAATACATTATTTAAAAGGGAGGTTATAAGGGGGCCTGAATTAAATAAATCGAAATATCTCGCTTATTATTGATTTCTGTGAAAAATGTTACGTAACAAACATTTCTTTAAAAATCACTTCCGATAAGTTTTACTCTTTGAAAAATTTTGATAGGACTGATATTTAATGAGTTAAATGAGTTTTAAAATTAAAATAACTGCCATCTAAGGCGGTGTAATGAAATAAAGAACAAATGACTTCGTCTATAAGGGGCCTTGGTCAACAACAATCGAAAGCTATGAATCATAGCCTACAGAGAATGTTTCTGTGTTTGTACGAAGTAATATCGGAAGCTAAATTAACCGATTTGTGTAATTAATTATTATTTCACCATTGGAAAGTGTAGTTTCTCTATATGGACATAATGCTATAATGTTATTACAGTAACTTCTGAGTGAATTGAGGACAGGTAAGATTAAAATAGCTTCTTATACACAGGAAACTTGATAGGCTATTCTGTATATTCGTTTCTTGTATTTCTTAAAATAATGTTTATCTCAGAGAATTAACGAACGAGAGTGTATTCACTTAGTATGCAGTAATAATATATTAGCTTAACATTCTATTATTTTATAATACAAATTTTAACTATGCTCAATTGAATCGTGTTAAAATACATATGCATTAAATGCAATGCAAAAAAATTGGGCAATGAGCCAAGCAGATTATGTTGCGCTGTTGTAAAATAAAATTTGTTCCTCCTGAGATTCAAGAGCCCCCATAACAAATTAAAAACTTACTTATAGGAGTACATCCGTTATCAACACACTTTTTATATAATATAATGTAATATAATATAATATAATATAATATAATATAATATAATATAATATATAATGTAATGTAATGTAATTAATATAATATAATATAAGTTATTTGAAGGGTTCAGAACCATAGTGGGCCAAGCGCCATTTACTGAATACGTAGAAAACAAGGGTTAAAATTAAGTTATTACTTATTACCATAATTCAATGGAAACATATAGCAAGTAAAATAAAGTTTACACATTAAATCTAAATTATGTCACTGTTCATTAAACTATGGTTGCATGTAATACAAATTAAGAAACATGTTAAAGGAATTGTCATTGCACCAAATGATTGCTCTCTGGACCAAAATGGTCGCATTTTAATTATTTAAATACAATTTAAATTAAGTAACATATTAAACGATTTATCCTTCTATTAAACACGAATGTTCCCAGGGTGAAATGTCCTATTCTAATTATGTAATTTCTTTATATTTATTTCTAACGGGTGCAGCGGAGCGCACGGGTACGGCTAGTAATAATAATAATAATAATAATAATAATAATAATAATAATAATAATAATAATAATAATAATAATAAATTAATGGCTATAATTTGTTGTAATATTTACTACCTGATGTTGATACAGAGTCGTAAATAAACCAATAAAATAAAAATAAATATTTACTAACTTGTAATGGATTATTTAGATTATTTAGAAAAAAAATTAAGGTGTGAGACATAGGTTTTAGGTGCATAATTTTCTTTTTTTCGCTATTACATGCTATATCGAAAAGGATAATTTTAATATCTCACTGTAAGTGCACGCACTTCAGAAACATTTTGTAACCTGCTCAATTTTTACTTTTAGTAATTAATGCTGTAATATTTAAAATGTACTGTTATAATAGTTGAAAGTCAGAATCTATAGAACAGTTATATTATTGGTTGTTCTGTGTGGTTGTGAAACTTGGACTCTCACTTTGAGACAGGAGCAGAAGATAAGGGTGTTTTAGAATAAGGTGCTTAGGAAAATATTTGGGGCTAAGAGGGATTAAGTTACAGGAGAGCGGAGAAAGTTACACAACGCAGAACTGAGCACATTGTATTCTTCACCTGGCATAATTAGGAACATTAAGTCCAGACGTTTGAGATGGCAGGACAAGTGGCACGTATGGGTGAATCCAGAAATGCATATAGTGTTAGTTAGGAGGTTAGAGGAAAAACTACCTATGTGGAAGCCGAGACATAGATGGGAGAGTAATATTAAAATGATTTGAGGAAGGTTGGATGTTTCTATAGGGACTGGATTAAACTTGCTCAGGATAGGGACTAATGGCGGGCTTATGTGAGGCAAGTAATGAACCTCCGGATTCTCTAAAAGCCATTTGTAAATAAGTAAGTAACACAGAAAATCGGTAATTTTTTTTTTGTGTCGGAGGGTATAATGGATTATAGGATATGTTCAAAATTTCGTCCATTAACATTTGCATACACGCTCTAGCATTCCAGGCGGCAATAATACGATCAACAAGGTCGATTACATCTTCTACAAACGTTGTGTACGCTTTAAGTTTGATGTGTTCCCACAAAAATGTCCATTGATATAATGAAGTCCGGTGATCTGACTGGCCATGAATAATGTTCTTTCATACCACAACACGAAACAGAAGGAGATATATCATTAGCTAGTAATGAAGCAGTGTGTCAGTTGAGGTTTCACTTATCAAAAAATAAAGTTTTACAACTCCAAAACACAGGCCCGGTGGCCATTCATTCCTCATCTCTAAATGTTCAAACATCTTTGTTGGTAGAGTTCCGAAGCAACAAGTATATGCAAGTTTAAGGATTTTGTGTATATTTTATGTAGTAGCGAGTTAAGGGAAAATATACACCAGAAACTTATGACTGAGAACTTGAAATATTCCTAATCTATGAATTGTAACGCTCTAAAAATTGCATTGGGTTATGGCTAAATTATTTTTTCTGTCAGGAGTTCATATATTAGCAAATGCATCATTGTTTTTAGCATGCGTTCACATACCTCTTCCCTTAAAGTAATGAAACTGGAACAAGAATAAGTTTCTGATATACAGGAAGAAAAAAGGTAATATTAGTTTGTCGGTCACGATGGTGATGAGGAAGAAGAAAATGATTACATGAATTCGGAATGTCTTTGTGATAACTGCTTTCATTCTGTTCATGTTGGTATATATTTCCACGATTCACTTTTGTTTGTGTGGATTTTGTTCGTTAGAATTTTTATGTGGATCCTGTTCATTAGATTTGGAAGGGTAACTTTATGCAGAGGTAAAGTTTTCTCATATGAATAAGTAAAGATTTTGTTCCGGGCCGTTACTCCTCGTAGCAGCAACTTCTTTCCATCCCTCCGTAAATAATTCACCAACTCCAAAAAGAAATTAACTGTATAAATATCAAGAAAAAGAACTTGCTGAAAATATTTTGAAGCATTCGCTTAAACTGGAGTCGCGGCTCTTCTTGCAGACATTAATTAGAAGTTAACGTATTCAAAATTAGATTAAATTAAATCAAAACCCCTCTCCAGAACTTGGGTATTAGAGGGAAAAAGATGGTGTATGTATGTGTTTGTGAAAGGGAAGTTTTATTTACTGTAATTTATAAGACGGAAGGGTTTTAAAAAACTTTGGTTGCCGACTCTAATGCACGAGTGGGTATAAGTGATGGAGGAGACCATCTCTCTCGCTCTCACTCTCGGCGGTGGGTGAAGATTGGGGTATGAAAGGGCTGGAACTGATGAATGTTCTGTCACAAGATACCTACAGACCCTGACCTCCTCCCCCGACTTAGCAAGAGGGGTTTGGGGGACGAGAAGGAGATCTCGTTTTTTATGGCTCGCACCAACCTTGGTAACCCTCTCCTGTGCTTGGAATAACAGCTCCATTTTTATTGCCTTTGTTTCCCCTTATCCCATTCCACACTACTTCCGAATTTAGATGGGTGTGAAGTGGAGATTTCTCATCCTAAAATCGTCTTTACACGTCTCAGGTCTAGCTGATATTCATCATAATAGTTTCCTCTTGAAAGGTTGCTACATTGTTTATCTTATTCATTGGATTCTTTATATCAGTTTATTTCCATTCCCTTTTCCTCTTGTTTCACTAGTGCTTTCAAACACTGAAATATCTGAATTCTCCAGAACCCTCTTTAATATTATTGAGGATATGTTGTCAACCTTTCGTTATTGTTTCTACATGAGCATTATAATGAAGGTATAAAATGTAACTGATTTTCCCATTCTTTTTATGTCGCAATTTTAGTCGTATTTCTGACGGCCTCCTGGAAGTCATTTTAAGAATCAGTTTGGCTAAATTTTAAGTAAAAGCATGTACCTTCTCTCTATTCCTCTGCACAGAACATCCTTTTACTCATCATCTTTCAGTATATCTGTTCCACGTCTCTGGAACTCTCTCCCTGACCATGTCCGAGACTGTCGGACAATATAAAAGTTCAAATTTAAATTAAAAAATCACATTATAGTTCATGGAATTGCTTTTTGAACACCTGTCAGGTTGCGCAACTTCGGCTTAACCCATGACATATAGTGAATATTGTAACTATGCTGTTGTAAAATTGACAATTAATATGTAATGTATTTACTATTATTATTATTATTATTATTATTATTATTATTATTATTATTATTATTATTATCAGTTATCACTATCATTGTTATCTCTGTTATTCTTTCTTTTCTTTCTTGTATTAGCTCGATGAGAGCTCTATAGTGTTCTTTTGACCCTGTTGACCCTCTATAGGACTTTAATGTAATTTGTATTATTTTCACCAGCGTCTGTATTTCTGTTTTGTATTTATATGTGCTATCTGGTGTGATGGAAGAGACGGCTTTATGGCCTTAATCCTGTCAGATTAAATAAATAAATAAATAAATAAATAAAGATAAATTAGATGAAATTGGTAACATATTAATATTGAGAAATGTTATCGAAATGCCACCCTAACGAAAATTTAATAGAGAAGGTTTACATCAACTGTGTAATATGAATAATACTCATCAAAATCTCTGTTTATGTGTATTCGTATGAATGTATTGATAAGTTTTGACTTTAGTCAGGAATACGTACAAACAAAAGTTCGCTTGCCTTAGGAAACATTTTTCTTTAGACAACGAAGTGGCTGGAACTGCAAGATATTTTAGAACTAGAGGCACTAGTATGGAGAGGAGACTGCTTTATAGTTCCCAACATTTCTCGGAATTATTCTTGCTTATAATTAGATACTGGGTCATTTAAGTGGTTCTGCGAGTATAAATGTAGTTGTATTCACGAACTGGTGATAATAATACTGATAACACTTCATTCATTATGTTTCACACGAACAGTGACCCATATTCTAATATTTAAAGGCTTTATATTTCTAATTCACAGAGAATTTAATATTCCAACCCACTTAGCTTTTATTGATTTCATAAAAGCTTTTGATAGAGTTGATAGAAATAAACTTTTAGAGATTTTACGCTATGATAATGTACCAAACCAAATCATTCTCTCCATTTATAAATTATATCAACAAAATGAAATTGCCATAAGAACTGAACGCGGAACTACTAGCTGGACTTCCATCAACCAAGGTGTTAGACAAGGATGCGGTCTTTCCCCTCTATTGTTTATTATATATATGAACCATATTTTATACATTTGGCGACAAAGTCATCATGCTGGAATTCAAATTAATCGAAACACGGTTCTCGATATACTAATGTTTGCCGACGATCAGGTTATTATCGCTCAAACAGAGGAAGCTTTACAAAGAGCCATTTATAATTTGCAAATAATCGCCTCAGATTTCAATATGGAAATCTCAGGAGAGAAAACGAAAGTCATGGCATTTTCGGGGGAGAACCCAATTCCAAGTAAGATCATGATAAGTAATACTTTAATTGAACGGGTTAATTCATTTAACTATTTAGGTTATAACCTCTCTTACATCACTGATGAAGATATATCAAACAAAATATCTAAATTTATAAAAATCACTGGCGTAATTAACACCGTCTTCAAATCATCCCATGTTCAGAAACATACAAGGCCAAAGGTATATAAAACACTAGCTCGACCGGTCCTCACTTACGGTAGCGAGGCATGGACAATCAGAAAAGCTGATGAGCAAAGGCTGACGACAGCTGAAATGAGGTTCATGAGACGAACAGCGGGATGCTATTTGCTGGAACACCGTAAAAATGTGGACATATTGTAGGAACTAAAAATGGATCCTATAGTTAATTTTGTTCAACAATATCGACTTCAGTGGAAAAAACATGTCGAAAGGATGGATCGCACACGATGGCCTAAACAGATTCTTACTTATGTACCAAGAGGAAAGAGGAAATTGGGAAGACCACGCAAGCGCTGGCATGAGACCGTAACAGATCCTGCAGGGTCTAATACGTGAGGGATGTGATGATGATGATATTTCTAATTAATTTTAACTTGTCTCACTTCATATATCAGGTTGTAAGTTCACAATTTTATACGTTTATCATTCTTGTACACGTTTATTAACTCAGTGTTATTTATGTTCTTTCAACTTATCTTTAAATATATTTTTATGATACTTTAAGATGACTATTTGGTGCATTTTCTATTTTTACGTTTATGCATATTAATTTGTTATGCTACCTGATGATGCCGGATAAGGCGAAAGTACTTGTAGCCACTACTTGTTTTTACATGCTATTCACTTATTGAATTATGTATAATAAATAGACAGTCAAATTAAAGTTCTTTTTTATAATCATTTATTTGTTGGTATATAAGAGTATGATTCAGAGAGGCGTCTCGAAATACAAATAACTTTTTATATGCCCCCATCGAAATGTTTGCTTGTGAGATTATAAAAAATAAATTACGGACGTTACCTTTATGCTTGGACGAAATAATTCAAGGAAAAATCATAGCGCCTTCATCAGATGTGACAAAATCAGATGTGTTATAATTTTATTAAAAATAAATTGATGTATTGCTCTTTAAAACCAAACACAGCATAGCTCTGTATCTCTGAAATAAAATCATACCTTTGCTTGCCGAGGTAGAGTATTTGTGAGATGAAGTTGTGCATCATGTGGAGAATTTGATTTACGTTCCTTTCTCCAAACACGAATTTAATTATTAGGCCTACGTAACACATTTCTTCTCTTTCTTTCTCTCTTTTTTTCCATTTCATTCTTCTTCGTTCCGTAATAGAGCTTTCCCCGCCAGGTATATCTCACGATTCATACATCTCTTTTCTCCTCTTGTAATACTTCTCAGTGATGTTTTTTTTTTTTTCATCTACTTCACGAATTCGGCTCTGAAACTATTTCGACTCCTAGTTTCAGTATTTACATCCATTTTCTATTACTTCAGACTTTTCTCCCATCGCTATGCTTGATGTAATAAATTCGTCCCTTCTCTTGACATAAACAGAAATGTTGGAGGTACGCTTGTCAGTGTTTTAAAATAAGATTTCTTTATCTAGTTTGACTCTAAGCTGCATTAACGATGAAATAAAATGGAAATATATTATCTTCATATAAATAATTAGATAAGCAAGAAAACTTGAACATCCACGTCTACAACGAAGAAATTCTGCTTAAAAAATAACGAATTTTATTGGGTTATAGAGAATGATCGAATGATGTTGTGATAATATATTTTGTTTATTTTTAGTCGTGAAATATTGTAGAAAATAACGATATTGAAAATACATAATGGTAATTATGTTCTGTTCCTTGCATGATACTTAAACAAGAGGAAAATATATTACGAAATACAAAGGTAATTTATCCTACGTTTCGGTTCATCTTCCTTTACCGACTCACTGCTGTTTTGTGATTGACTTACTTTTCCATTTGGACGTGAAAGTAATCATAAGAGATTGGAAATAATAATCTTTTAAATTTATAACGTTTCGGTTATATCTACACAAGAATTTGTTTAGTGTAATAATAATAATAATAATAATAATAATAATATCTTCATCCACCAGACAGGTAATAAACCAAGAGACCAGTTGAATCCTCAGTCCATTTTTTGACTTCACGATCCGTCCGAAAAAGTCTGTTTTGAGACTTAAAAGTAAGCATGATTTGCTACTGGTTGCTAGCCAATAGAGAACAAGTGTAATGATGGGGTTGCCATCTTGTAGCCTCTATAAAGTTTATAACAGCATTTTCTCAGTTATAAATATTGCAAGTAGAGTCCTGCGTTTGGTTACGTTGAATACAAGTTAGGTGTACGTCGATCATACTAGCTTCGCTTGATACGGAGAACAAGTTGCGAGTTAACAGTTAACGCTGCAGTGTAATCGTCTTCCTTCACGCTCCTGTACTGTGAGTTTATATCTATTTATTCATGTACTGTACCTGTGTGTCTAAGTCGGGACTTACGTATTAGGGATAATACTTACGTACAAAATATCACTTAGATTCAACAACCAAAGGCCTAGGAAAGTCAGGTTCAGTATATCCGGAGTGTTTGTAAGAGTGAGTTTACGCATGCGCATCCATAGAGCGCGCTTCTTCATTGGTATAGTTCGGTGGAAAACAAATATGTAGCACTCTCACACGCTTCTTTCATACAGTATCGTGAAATTAATTGGCTTCCATTACAGCACAGTGCGACATACATTTGTAAATTCTACACCGTTAAGTTCGCTATTTTATCAGTAAGAATGTTCCTATACTGCGAAAATGATCTCTCAATATTGTACGATGTCATAGGTACAAACTTAAAATACTCACCATTGTCTCTATTATTGGAATATAACAACATATTATTGTTTAATTCTGACAGTTATGAATACCCAAGGTTCTTCTGTAAGCCATTTTTCAATTTAAGTTTCACCTTTTCGGTAGCTGGACCATTAGGAACTTTGTGAATTGTATCTGACATACTTTGAACAGCATCAAGAGTATCGGAAAGTTGTGCGTTTGATGACTACAGGAAGGTGATTTTTTTTTATTAAGTTACTAAAATTATTTGCATTAAAAAAGAGATCCTGTAAAATATCCTCTGAAACCAGTGTTTTGGTATTTGAATGGCAGAACTATCCGCACTATTCAATGTACGCAACACACGAACTGTTGTTTTATAATTCTGTGCATAATAGACTGCTGCAGACAGCAAATTTCTCCATCGCGTTAATACTGGCTGTGGTGGTAGGGGAATATTTGGGGTTGTTTCTCTGTACGGAGATTAGGAAAATACTTTTTTTTTTTTTACATTTGCGATAAAACTATCAACATCTGGATAGCAAGCGCGTACTTCTTGCGTTACTCTGTGTTGCATGGGTTAAGCATGTCAAATGCATTACGTTGGGATACATTTCTTTCAATGTATTTCCTGCTTTTACCATATACGGCGCACAGTCGGTTACGAAAAGCAACACGTTTTCTCGTTTAATACCCTCAAACCATAAAAGTGACATATATCTCTCAAACAGATTGGCAATAGTTACATTATTTACTTTTTCAATATTTCAGACGTCAACACACATTCCTTGCTCGGTTCTGTTGAGGACAGCACTCCTATGAGAACATGCTAAATATCGTCCAAGAATATCTGACGTTTCATCGATAGATACCCATATTTTGTCGCTGTCTATAGCTGTTCCAATGGAATTTAGAGTTTTTTCGTTACACTTGGATAAATAGGTCGTAAGTAGTATTGTATCACTCAGTAGTTGTCTACAAGTAGGCCTACATTTTGTAATAAATTGTTTAAAGTATGGGTTATTCAGTTTGTGCAGTGGCGATTATCATGGCGAAATGTGTCCGAAGTTCAATGATGAGTTACCCGATATTTCCGCTTCAATTGGTTTAGGGAAAACCTCACTTTCTATTCCTCTTAACTTCCTTCCTTCCACCTTTCTCATTGCTGTGTTTTGAAGGGTTTTATTTCATACGACGTTATCATTGTTGACAATTGTCCCACTGAGATGTAATTGTTGCTATTAATTAAGTTTTAAATAGGCCTGTACAACATACTGAAAGCTAATAAGTTCATCGAATTTACTGTAGTACATGTGGTGTTCGTTGTTAAGGTAATTGAACTAGGTTTACTGTACGCTACTGCGAATTTTAAGAATAGATAACTGAATCACATGGATAGAATAATGCATGCTGTAAACCACGCACTAATATGTAAGTGACGGAAGATAGCGTTAACAAAATAAAGTAAATTTTTTTTCTTTGGTACCGTTATCGGCTTTATCCTCCACTTCATACGCCAGCTTGCGGTTTAGAATATGCATTCTTCAGTTAATATCACTCATTGTCAAGTATCTAGGCCTCTATGGTTAGATTTCAGAGTCTTCCGAACAACTCACAGAGACACACTCCCAATGGATATCATATCCGTTTAGTGGCATTCTTTAGGTTTTAGAGCATATACATTCGATCAACTGGGAAATGATTTTATTTTTACTAACATTTATAATATTTACCTGGTTGTATCTTTGGATTAACGGTTGAGAACCGGAAACACAGTTTGCTACCCCCTTCCACGACTGGAGTTCTATGATACTTGCGTAAAATACAAACAAATCACTTTACTAGCTATGGGAGGGAAGGAAAATATTTGGGGCTAAGAGGGATGAAGTTACAGGAGAATGGAAAAAGTTACACAACGCAGAGCTGCAAGCATTGTATCCTTCACCTGACATAATTAGGAACATAAATCCTGACGTTTGAGATTTGCAGGGCATGTAGCACGTATGGGCAAATCCAGAAATGCCTATAAAGTATTAGTTGGGAGGCCAGAGGGAAAAAAGACCTTTGGGGAGGCCGAGATGTAGATGGGAAGATAATATTAAAATGGATTTGAGGGAGGTGGGATATGATGGTAGAGACTGGATTAATCTTGCTCAGGATAGGGACCAATGGCGGGCTTATGTGAGGGCGGCAGTGAACCTCCGGGTTCCTTAAAAGCCAGAAAGTAAGTAAGTAAGGTAGGGAAGAAAAGTAGTTCATCCATTTACGTAAACTAGGAAATATCGCGAATTTGAGTTCGATAATTTTCATTAGGTTTTCGTTTAATCAAAATGCAGTACTGTATTAACAATAAGTGTTTTTACTCTCGAACTGAGCTAACCATTCGGACTTATTCATTATGCAGTGTATATGGGTATTATACTGTCTACACCACATAGCGTATAATATAGAGAATGAAGTAAAATTGAAAAATAATCATAATATGGACATTTAAACACATTTTTTTACATGGCAGCCGTTAATTTCGATACAGACTTCAGTTATTTTGTGCCTATTATCCCACTATAGACAATTGTACCTCATTCCAATTACCAGTTTCGTCCTTCGTACTAGTAACTCATGTTGAAATAATTCTGTACCTACGCTATAAAAGAGTAACTTACGTACTGTAAATGCAATCTTCGCTTCTGCTAGATCCGAAAAGATAAAATTACTGAGACATGCTATCTATTGTCCGTCCAAGTGGTTTTGTCGCAGGGTCGTAGAAAGGGGATAAATCACGTGACAGTTAATTACTTAACGAGGCCCTTTTCTTTAAGTTATTTTAAACAGTTGTATAATATTACGTAGACGTCCAATTCCTATTAGAAATTAATATTTTCAGAAAACAGCTAAAACAGCCCAGCCACTATCCTTTACAGAGGGGCGAGCAGAAGCGGGTGGGAGAAACCAGGATACGACATAGACAAACGGACAACAGTACCTGTGCGAAAATATGATTCAATATTGAAAGCTCTTTCGTCACTGGAAAACGCGAACATATTTCTGGAACTTACTACACTCACATTGCATACGCGGTCTTGGTTCTGTGTGGAGGACTGTTGGAAGTTTACTAGTAGAGGGAGTGGGAGTGAAGTACATTAAAAAACTCGGGTAGAATAAAAATTGAAGTAAAAATAAAATTATGTCCCTGTATAATTGCAACAGTGTTTTTGTTTTGTTTATTTGGCTACCTGAGCCGTGTTATGGAGAATATCGTTTTCTCAAAACTACTTTTCACACAGTGGATTATATCGCGAAGTGATAACTGTACCAAATACCATTTAGCTACGGATTTTTTAGCTGTGGAATCGGAATGTGGAGATGAAATTGGAGTGGTGAGAGTGATACGCAGGCACGGGAAGAAATTAATTACCCCAGAATGGCTGTGTGCACCGCTGATTGCGTCACGCGGAGTTCTCTCACCTAGAGCGTGAAGCCCTTGACCGACTGCAAGCCCACTAATACCAACTTGACGTTTAATTACTTGAGTTTTACGTCGACAGAATTTCGTGCTGTCAGATATATAAACGAACATTGCGAGAGCTGGGGAAAAATAGAAGATTTCACACACTTTATTGCAATAACCAATTTCCGCATTACTGTTCATTTATGACGGTACGTTACGCACTCGTAGTTTTGGATAAAGTGAAATTCTGATGTTCATTAGATTACTTTAGTGATTAAATGATAAACTAAAATTGAAGGTATAATTTAAGTTGACGTAAATCTGTTCTTTGGGTTTTCAGGATGATGAGTATTCGTGTTTCACCGTGTGTTGGAAATAATTTAAAAATCGTTTACATTAGAACACAGAATCTATTGAAACATTGTACCACATTCTAGTATATACAGTCACGAACCTCAATACGTAGCAAATATGCATCCATAGATAGTTGCTAACCACAGGATCGCTAATGTCGCCTCATTACAGACAATGCGAAATAGTACCGGCACAGTCTATTGTTCCTAGCACCTTGACAACTCAAGCTTCGTGACTGTATATTCTAGACTGTGATTGTACTATCCAGCAACTTATGTCGTTCCTTGATTTTTAAATTTAAATCTCTGTTACATCTGATCGTCTGTGCGATAGTTTCCTACTGCATTCGAGCTTCGACAGAGACCAAACTCACATTCTTTAGGATTTCGTTCTGATATCAACATCATGTTGCAATGATTTATAAAGTGTAGAAGATATGAACTGCCAAAACTAGGATAGACAGTATATGAATGTCTATTGAAATTTAATTACTTCTCCTAATTTTATTTTTAATTCGTAAAACACCATGTTATTAAGATTAGTAGTAGTCTAATTATTATTTGTTTAAATTCCAAGTGAACGTGAATGCCTTTGCTAATCACCTTGCGCACAACACATATTACTCGACTAAGGCCAGTGGAGTCCTGTAGCCCGGAGCGCCATCGCCATAGTTCACATTACGCTCGCGTCTCCACTCGCCTCGGTCGAGTTATAACAATACACAACAGAGTATCGAATTGAATAGCTCCCCAAGTCCATCACAATGCAGGGTGAGCACTGGTCCCATACACTGACCGAATTTTCACAATAAAATTTCTGTCCCCATGATTACTCGAACCAGCGCGCATTCCGAGACGCGAGTCCTAGGCAGGATGCCTTGGACCACGACGCTACGGCGCAGAACGCAAACAACCTGTAGGAAGTAAAATACTAGTACAGAACACAATATTGTAACAAGTATGTGTTTAACTGTCTAGGATGCCATTACCATATGAAAGTGTTAAATATTTGCAAGCAAAATAAATAAGTTAATACCGATAAATATTGGACATATTGAACCAAATTTTCGAGCCTAACCAGATTATAAAAAGAAAATAAATTAAAGTGTAAGTAGAATACTTTAGAATTTAAATTTTTGTTATATGGTAGCTAAAGTTTTACCTTTCGAAAACAACATTAGCAAAATTAAATACTGCAGATATACTGTATCTGGGCTGGTATTACAAACTTTCAGAGATGATGGCGAAGGACACATGTATCAATTTGAGATCAGGAACCATGGTCCGGAAATGACTGAGTCGAAAGTTATAAGCAAAAATTTTTGTATGGAAATGGAATTGTAATTTCGCATCACGTGTCCTCCTTCCCTTAACCTTTGGAACAGTCGTGGAAAGATGGTATGGGCCGGATGTCTCCTACGTGGTTACTTGTCCCGATACAATCTATGAGCTTGTCTACTGTTCCCATTGGCTCATCCGTATTCGAAAATCATGTCTGCATATTCCACTCTCGTGTACTCCTCCATTTCACTAGGACTGATCGACTAGACACTGCAACTTGTACACATACACTGCTGTCTACAGACGTGCATATCAGGACCGACCATGTCAGTTACACATTACGCTATCTGCATTACTTTAGTGTAGTTTCCTGTCCCCACCCCTCAGACAGCGCACTGAATGGAATACTGTAAGTAGACAACGTAAACAACGTACAGATAAATACACATAAATAAGGTTCTAGAGGAATAAAATTATTTCATTTGCACAGAACTATTTTTGTTTGTAACTTTCGATTCACTCATTTCCGGACCAGGGTTCCTTATCTCAAATTGATCCATGTGCCCTTCTCCATCGTCCCTAAAAGTTAGTAACACTAGCCCGGAAACTCCCTGTATACATTAGGAAAACAACTGGTAACACTTTGCTACATCATTAAATAAATGAACAAATTTTTAAGAATCATGAATTGTATAGCCTATATTTTAGAAAGAATCAGAATTTACAAGAGAAATTGAAACAATGTGCTGTATACTAAGAATAGACAACAGAATCCTTACACAAATTATTTTAACTTACCGATCGGGATGAAATAAAGAACTAGGAATAACTAGGAATCGTCTGAGGGTTTAATTTTTTTATTATTTTCTTTCTTTGCCGTAACTGAGCACTTTGTCCAGAATCGTGAAGGATCATGATGATTATAATTATATATCATGTTATAAATATTTTGTCTTTTAATTATAAATACGATTATGGTATTACGAATTAACTGTATTTACTGTTATTATTTGTTCTGTAAACTTCAGTACTTGTTTCAGTGTAAGCCTAGACTATAGGAAAATACCTATTTTGTTGTACTCTGTTAGTTACGACTGTAGCATAACTACAATTTTGCACGAAAAAGCCTGTAGAGCTATATATACTAAGCAATTCCTTAACTTAATAGTGGCACATGCGAACCACATTTAAGCCCCATTATACCTTAAATCTTACTTAATGGTCTGCTAATTTGCTACCGGATAAATATTTAATGGAAGAAGGGTCAGATAATAACAATGCCATTTATTCTAGACAGAGAGAAGTTAATCACAGCGTTTGTAAGTGGCGTTGGAGCCCAATCCATCGGGCACCCAAGACCCGCAATAGTGGAATTACCAGATTTAGATTGTGCTGTCCCTCATTTTTCACTCTGGCGGACAAAACAAATGAGATCGGTAAAGCGAAACACAGCAGGTATTAAGTTGTGGTTCAGATTCAAACTTTGCATGTGGCATTGTTGATGCATTGATCTGTATCTCATCCGGTGCTTGACGGATGGAGTTCAAGGGGCTTCAACAGCTCTATTCTCCACGCAATTTGCCCATTGTGAAATAATATCCGTGTAAGTTTTGTCCTTTCAGTGAACAGGTTGTTTCCTCGATCCGGGAGGAATGGATGTAAATGAGTTTTTAAATAGGAATGACAGTCATTTAAGGAAATATGTATACCACATTATAAATGCATTAACGTGATTTATATGCATACCCTTTTCTATTTCGTTGTGATTTTTAACAGAATAATGTTTACTCCTTAGCTGGGTCACTGGCTGAGAAGAAACTGCCTACTGAAGGATGCACTGGAAGGAATGGTGAACGGGAGAAGAGTTGGGGTAGAAGAAGAAATCAGATGATCATATGAGGAAACAATGAGGAAAGCAGAAAATAGAAAAGACTGGAGAAAACTGGGTTTGCAGTGAAAGACCTGCCCTTGGATGAAATTATCAAAGTAAAATTTTTAGTACATCTCAATATTTAAGCTTATTTTTTGGTTACATTCATAAGACATAGAGAAACATTTGTATGAATTAATTTTATGAAATATCTCATTTATTCACTTTCAAATTTTTTTTTGAAGTTTTAAATTTGTTATTTCTTCTGTGATCAATGAAAAAAGTAAGAAAATAAACTAGCACTATTTCTTACAAAATAAATGCATAGAAACATGCAACTGGCTCAAAAATATTTGCACTAAAATTTTCATCCAGATTCATTCATTCATTCATTCATTCATTCTAGGATCTGCCCAAGAAAAGGTCTTTCACTGCAAACCCAGCTTTCTCAAATCTTTCCTATTTTATGCCTTTCAGTTTCAGCATCATTCTTTCTTCACTCACTCTTTCCAACACAGCTTAATTCCTTATTCTGTAGTCTTCCAATTCTTATCCATACCCACATTTCAAATACTTGTATTGTCTTCTCTTGACTTCATCGTAATGCCCATGTTTCTGCCCCATACAATGCCACACTCCATAGGAAGCACTTCATGAGTCTCTTTCTTAGTTCTTTTATAGTGTTGGTGTTGAATGAAGAAAACTAAACTTACGAAAAAATGGATTTGAAATAGAATGATTATTTATGTAACACATACTTATTAAAGTTCTCCTCCGCTGCATTCATCTAATAACTTGAGGGAGCCAACTTCAGAATAAAATATTGCTATATTTGTAATCAGTAATTTGTAAAAAAAAATTACTGTATAACTGAAACAAACTAACAATGAGAATGGAATGTTCATACAGATCTAATGGATGAGACTTGGGCAGTTAAAATATCATAGAGAGATCTCGGACAAGAAAAGAAAATGAATGTTGAACGTTCCATTAAAGGGACTGAAAAGTACTGGAAAGAAAAGAGATAGGTAACAAGATGAGGTTCCTTAGACTTGAGAAATTATTTTTCAGTTTTTTTTAGTAAGTTCATTTTTTAAATGAGTAATAAATTTATTTACTTTCAGAAAATGAAACTGTTTTGAGGTTAAATGTAAAAGAAAGAAGTTTCGTAGTAAACACGAATGCAGTGTTTTGTTTAATAGCAAGTAAACTCATTCTATTTAATCGCACTGGCATGGCGCTGGTGGTACTGCCACGTATCGCATTACAAAAGTGATGTAAACTAGCAGCATTATGGTTTGTAAGAGCAGAACAGAGCTCCGCTCTTGTTCCTTGATGTTTCTTCCCCTCTCTCATGTCGTTAAGTCGCTCTTCTCGTTGTCTTAAGCATCAAATAACGCTCTGTTGAAACATTCTTGAAGAAAACTTCATTGAATAAAATCTTAGCTTCACTCTTTTGTCTCTTTTTACGGTTTGCTGCATGGAAACTTAAAATCTTCTTCTTTTCTGTAAAGCAAAAAAAAAAAAAGTCTTTAAGTTTGAAGCTTCAAGATTTCTTGTTATCGAGTTTAAATACTCTATGTTATAAATGTAATTAAATTATATTATATTAAAATAAACCAAACAAGGATATGAAGTAAATAGGTACTATTTCATACTACGTTAATAATAATAATAATAATAATAATAATAATTTATTTTAGCTGGCAGAGTTCAGGCCGTAAGACCTTCTCTTCCACTCAACCATCAAAAAGTGTATGTATGTACGTATGTATGTATGTATGTATGTATTTTTTTTTAAATATTAGTTGAACGGCATGTCCCATTACAATAAAGGTAATACTACATGCCTTGCTACCTGTATGTTTATAATATAATACATTATGTCTCGTTTCTGTCACTCTCTAGGCTTATGTAGATCTGTTATTCTGTTGTGAAAATTTGAGTCTTTCATTATATCTATTGCCTACTCTTATCTATCCCAGATTAAATTATCCTACGTTTACTCGTCTAAATTTATAACATTGACATAGTTTGTGAATGTATGCGCATGTTCTTGCATTATTTTAAGCTTTGTGAAAGTCCACTTGTCAGTTTTCCTTAACATTTCCCGCTGGAACGCTAGTCTTTCTTTGTCCAATTTCGGGCACTCGAAAAGGAGGTGGTCGACGGCCTGTTCCTCTGCTCCACACGCACACGACGGGTTGTCTCTCAGCTTGAATCTGTATAAGTAAGCACCGGTTTTTCCATGTCCAGTTAGGAAAGTTGTGACCTTTCCATTCAGTGGAATATTAACGCGTAACCTCTCTTTTACACTGGGGAAAAACGATTTTGTCACTGAACCATTTATCGTGTTTTGCCACTCACTTTCCCACTTAACCACACTTTCTTCTTGAAGTTCCCGCATGATGTCGCTGACTGGTATCCTGACGAAGCTCACTGGTAACTCGTTGTTACTTGCTGCCTGCTTTGCTAAGTGGTCGGCCAGCTCGTTCCCCGCAAGTCCAACGTGTGCCTTGACCCATGCGAAGTGAATAGTCCAGTTTAATGTTTCCAGCTTTCTTACCTGTTTTCTAATTTGTTCTATCAAGTGATGTATGTATGTATGTATGTATGTATGTATGTATGTATGTATGTATGTATGTATGTATGTATGTATGTATGTATGTATGTATGTATGTATGTATGTGTGTATGTATTTATGTATGAACTTACAAGCTACAAATAATTCAACAATTTGATTTAGATAAGAGTTACCTACATGTAAACAAGAGTTATTTATGAATTAGACAACAAAATACTATGAACTATTAATTAAATCCAACTTACAGTATATCCGTTAATTTTACTAGAGAAAAAAGTATTAAAAATTTATTTAAAAAAGCAGAAACATTGCTCAACTGAATTGTTGTTTAAACATTTCAAAGTTTTCAACATTAAACACATTCGTTATTTTATTTTATTAAAATATATTCACATAAATCTTAATTACTTTGAAAGGCATATAAATAAATATAGAACTAAAAATACGAATTCTCTGCGTTTGTCTGAACCAAAATGTAAAACCAATGCAGCTTTTAATCATAGCATGAGCCAAGGTCCCAGAATATTAAACAAATTTTATTCTAATATTATGTAATCACGAATCCTCTCCAAATTAATAAAAAAATTGTATTGGATTTATAGTTTCGGTTTAAACATATTAAACACTTTTTAATCTGTATTCACTCTCAATTTTAATTTTATTTTTGTCTGTATTGGAATCCCCTCCTGAGCACGAGTCTTATTCATTCAGGAGTGGGCTAGTTTATCTTTCATTGTATTAACTTGTATTCTTTTCAAACTTAGTAGGAATAAATAAATAAATATATAAATAAATAAATAAACAATGAAATACAATCTATGTAGCAGAATTAATCTGAAATACATAGAATTTTAATATATTTCAAATAATGTTAGATAAAAGAAAGAGATTATTATGAGACAATTTTGAAAATACAGCCCTATCAGATGATGTCTAAAGGAAGAAGTAACAATGTAGTCAGTGAGGGTGCTATTCATAGACATTTCGCTAGCCCGCGCTACGAGCGTGCTAAACTAGTCCCGGCTATAGACTGATTACTTATACAGGATTCATATCATCATATCGCTAAAACTGGTTTATGAATACGAAAAATGTTAGTACGCTCTTCATCCACCGGAAGCCCGCTCTAAGAATGTCTATGAATACGGCCCTGATAGTTTTAAGTCAGCATGATTGGAGTGAATTGCTAAGAAGATTATCCTTTAAGCTGTTTTAAAAAATGTTTATTGTCTTGTAGCCCCTAATACTTTCAGGTGGATACCGTAAAAGATGATGAATAACAAGATGTTCTATGAAGAGGTATACTTAGCGTGCCACATATAATTGATCTGGTATTTACATCGTGGTTAGAGTATAGGTAAGAGAAACGAGACGAAAAATAATTTGGTGTTGAAGTGTGCAGAATTCGAAACAGTTTTGTTTAATAAAAATTTATTATTCACTGTTATCCTCGTGTTTAAATCATACTTGCAGTTAGATTGCGGATTATAGAGCACAAGTAAAAATAATATTCTCTTTAGGCTTTAGTCTCATCGAAACACTGGTAAATTAGAGATATTTTTATCATGGCTATTTCCCTTTCACATTAATATTTAACTGAGCATGTCATCATTCTCATCAATTTTTCTGTTATTCGAAGTAATATTACACTATCTTGGAAGGTCCTGGCGAAAGTATTAAAATTTTTACACAGCTAAAATAGCATGGTTAAGTAACATCGTAATTGTTATTGATGTATTAACACCACATCGAAGAATTCTATTATCTACAGTAATCTCACTAGACATTTTGGTTTATCTAGAGAAAATCAAAACTCGAGTGGGATTTAATTGACTATTACACGATTAGAAGAAAGTATATAAAGATTAGAAGTAACGAAGTACTCCAATACAATAAAATATTCATTGACTTACGAAAATACAACTGTCTTCAAATGTATTACTGTACCATCTCAACATTACAAATATTACGCTAGCTGCATGCTAGATGGCAGTAGTGAGCGAGAAGTGCTCGATCTATTATACACGATGGCAATGTTACTAGTGAAGAAGACTTTGTTGATTCAGTTTCATTTTTATTAAAATGCAACATTCCACTTCAATTATCCGAATCCCAGTAATCAACGTCACTTGACAATCTCTGATACGTGACTATCCATAATATCATATAGCAGAAGCTATAACATAACCTAACTAATATACACAAGTGTTAGAAAAGTTTTAATTAACGACGATGACATAAAAAATAAACATGAATAATTTTAAAAGGAATAATTATTGAATGTACAATTTTCAAATTTAAATGTGGTTGGTGGTTCAATTGATGTTATATTGGACGTGTGCGTAATAGAAGTGGAACTCGTTGATTTAGGCCTACATGGTGTATTCAACTTATTCAGAATTTCCGAATGAATAATTTTAAAAGGAATCATTATTGAGTGTACAATTTTCAAATTTGAATGTGGTTGGTGGTTCAATTGATGTTATATTGGACGTGTGCGTAATAGAAGTGGAACTCGTTGATTTAGGCCTACATGGTGTATTCAATTTATTCAGGATTTCCGAATGGTGCTCTTCATTTATTTGTAAATCGGATTTCAGAAGATGCATAGGTATGATCAGTGATTTTTATTAATTCTTGTTCTTGAATGCCAATGCGACTCATATTTGAAACTGCTGTGCATCGACTGGAGTGGTTTGTAATTATATATATATATATATATATATATATATATATATATATATATATATATATTTTTTTTTTTTTGACGTCCAGACCAGCGCAGTTTCAAATATTGGCAAACAAAGAAACAAATGCTAGGGACGCGACAAAATTGAACAAATGCTAGGGACGCGATAAAATTAAACAAATGCTAGGGACGCGATAAAATTGTGCGATAAGCAGCCATGATTGGTTGAAATACGTCCTTTCGTACCGTTTTATTGGTCAAAAGTAGTATGACGTAGTAAGAGTGTAATAGTCAGTTTAAAAAACTGCTATAGTGGAGACTTTATATTTCTGAAAATGTCGTAGGTAGGCTATATATCCAAATTTATATCAATGTATTATTAAGATTTATACATAAAAATCACACACATTTCATATCATAATTGAAGGGTTCAGAATCATAGTGGGCCAAGCGCCATTTACTAAAATCGTAGAAAACAAGGGTTAAAATGAAGTTATTACCATAATTCAATGGAAACATATAGCAAAGTAATATAAAGTATACACATTAAAACTGAATGATATATCAGTCCTCAATAAACTATGGTATTCACTTAACTTTAACAACGGGAGCTATTGGAGCAATAGTAACAATAACAGGTATAATTAAATGATTCCATCAATATAATCAAGAATTATTAATAATTGGTATAACTATTATATTACTAACAATAATTCAATGATGACGAGATATTGTCCAAGAAGGGACTTATCAAGGATTACATACCAAAATAGTAACAAAAGGATTACGCTTGCTTTCTCCGTTTTTAATAAATGGCGCTTGGCCCACTATGGCTCTGAACCCTTCAATTATACTCACAAACAGAAAACCAAAAGCATGGATACAATACGTTTGTTTGAACGAAAGTGAAGAGTACACAGGAAAAACAATGTCAGAATTCTCTTAAGGGTAATGTATTCATCTAATTCAGTATATCACTGAAAACATTAGTGTTATTTTTATCAAAATTGTTAAATCAGAATTATCACGACAGAGATATCATCCTACCTACTTGTCCATTAGGAACAGCAATATATTTTTTAGTAATATACTGAATTAGAAGATGACATCGCCCTTAAGAGAATTGCGACTTTGATTGTATTTCCCTTGTACTCTTCAAGTGTTTAATGAGCGCTGCTTTCAATCATAGTAGTAATAAGTCATTTATGTTCATAATCCTTGAATCGTTGGTAGTCAACGGAATGAGCTTCATGGGTAATTTATTGAATAATTGAATTGCTATGGAATGGTTTTATTTAATTTGGCTCTAGGCAACGTAGTACGTAATTGGACTTGGTTGAATAATTATTTACTTGTGAATTGTGCAAATGAAAGTTCATCTTAACTTTAACTAACTATAGAATGAAATCTATTTATTTATCGCTGTTAAAATACAATGTGCCCACAGAAACATTCCGCGATTATAAACTGCTATAATTTTTATCTAGGGGTATTACGAAATTAATAACGATGCTGTTAGAAAGAATGGCTCAAAATTTCAGGTCTATAGGCCCTTTTTCGGGAGAATGTTTAATTAGATTCTCCGTTTTAAAATCTACTTGCTTACATAGTTCCGTTTCAATATCTTGTGAACAGAGGGCAGGGTAGCTAATTGAATGAACTTATGCACCTTTGCGTAGTTTTGCAACTCACAAGCAAACATTTTGATGGAGGCAGATAAAAAAAGTTACAATTCTTTCTTCCACGATGTTAATAATGCCAAAAGAAGTGCTTATACAAATTTTGGCCACTCCACTGCAATTTACGAGGCCGTCTAGAAAGTAATTTTTCCTAGGGGCAATTACAGTAAAAAAGCACAATTGCATGGAAAGATTTATTGAAACAGATACAGCAATTGTTGCGCTCTTTGCAAACATATCCCCCACTGGAAATGAGACATTTGTCATTCCATGGGATCAATTTTTTTATCCCTGTGTCGTAGAAGTCAGCCGCCTGGGATTGGAATCAACGTTTGACAGCCGTTTACACCTCTCTGTCAATCACATGATATGACAAATGTCTATCTAGAGAATATGTTGGAAAATAGCTCAACAATTATTACTGTGTCTGTTCCAATAAATTTTTCCAATGAAATTGTGTTTTCTTTCTGTTAACGGCTCCTGGCGAACTTATTTCTTTACGGCCCTCATAACTGCGATCTAGTGGCCAAAATTTGTATAAGCACTTCTTTTGACATTATTAACTCTGCGTTACTCATGTTATAAATATTCTCACCATTGCTCAGGTGGGGTTTCATAAACCCCATTTTAAGTAACTGATATATTTTTCCGCAAGTGTCAGAAATCAGATAAACGCAATTAAATATACTATTCTTAGTTCGCTTAAACAATTTCTTAAGTGAACTCTTCTGGATGTGATTGAAAGGTATACAGATGCACAGAGTACACACTAGCTCCATCTCTTAGATTTTCGTTGAAATATACTCACCGGGGTTTACCACACCCCACCTGAGTAATGCAAGGTTAACATGATGAAAGAAAAAAATTAACTTTTTTATCTGCTCCCATCAGAATGTTTGCTTGTCAGCAAACATCAGTGAAGATGATCCTCAAAGTGAATGTGAGTCCATCCAGGGTGCGCATTATGAAGATAAATTTTGAAGCGAGTGTGAATCCGTACTAGTTTAATACTAGATAACTTGCAATTGTATTCTATACCCAACAGATATTCTTGATTTTTACGTATGCGATACAATTTATCATTTTACTGAAATTATGAACTTGTAAACTTCTGTAATATGCGCTGTTCAATGCTGATGTTTAATTTCTGCTCAAATATAATCATATTCAAAGTATTTTCATAAAAAAATTATCCATACGAAGAAAAAATTAAATAACTGACAGTTTGAATTTAAACAAATAAAGTATTTAACTCTCTTACTGTAAATACTATTATTGTTGTTTAGTCAACTGTCCAAAGCCAGATCTGAACCTCACAATTGATATCATGAAGACACCACTTATTAGGCAACTAGAGCAGGAGATAATGTGGTAGGTTGGTCGGTTCCTTTCTCCCTCCCTTATATACATCACTGACTAGCTACATAATTCTATTATTAAGGGTACTTAATTATGGATTTATTTTAATAAACTGATTTTTCAATCTTGGTCCATAATATGAGAAATTAATTTACCCAGATTTTGTATTGTATAGAATATTGGTTCAAGTGAAAGAGGTAACATATTTAGCCTAATGTTATGAAATATTTCTGTTTGATTTTAACGATATGTGTACGTGAACGACCACAAATATTATCAGAAAATGCAGGCTCTAAATTTCTAAAATTTTATAAGGAAATGAACTCACAATTGGACAAAAATTACAAGGTACCACAACAGGACTTATTAGAACTTAAATATATGGTAAAAGTATAAAAAATATTACTAATAATATTTTTTAGAATTCACGTTTTACTTTAAATTAAATTTTCCAAAATTATGAAAATTTTCACACATATTATTTCATAACTACACAACCATTAGGGATAGAATTCTGAAATTTTTTTACACTGATTTGACATGCATTTATGCAAAAGGCAGACTATAATAATGCCCATTTCTTTGAAAATAGAAAAATTAGGTCACAAAACATTATGTAAATTTTAATATATTTTATATAGGACAAAAAAATTAATTGTATTAAAATAAACAACTCTACATATCACAGAGTAGTCTACTTTTCAAAAATAAGTGTTTATAACATGCAGGAAAAATATTAAAGATATCAGAGAGACCATAACAATGTTATCGTTACCAAATGATGTAGGCCTAACTGCAGAATTTTTTTTTTCATACTTTGGTAAAACTGATTTAAAATTGTTATTAGTATACTTTTTTATACTTTTATCAGATATTTAAGTTCTAATAAGTCTTGTTGTGGTACCTTGTAATTTTTGTCCAATTCTGAGTTCATTTCCTTATAAAATTTTAGAAATTTAGAGCCTGCATTTTCTTATAATATTTGAAGAGTCCACTGCAAGAATGATGGATGCCATTTGGAATAATACATTTTTCAGGAGAAGCAATTGAAAATTTTAAATGCTTAGCGCTCAAAGCTTAACTGTGATTTTCCGATCAGTACTGGACATTGACTATCGAGTGTTAATGCCATATAACTCTCTATGTACATTCTATATGTCTTAAGCTATGCATTGACAGTCTTGGTTCATTTTCGACAAGAAAGTGTCATCCATCATTCTTGCAGTGGACTCTTCATTTGTGGTCGTTCACGTACATATACCCTTAATGGAAAAAACGTCTCTTTCTTCGAAAGTTTTCAATAACAACATTTAGAAGACAATACTATTTTAATGTCAGATATAACCGAGTGACTATTGAAGCGCTTCAGAATAGCATTGGAAGCTACTTCTAGCCTCTAGAGTTGTCTCTGCACCAGCGGACAATATTAGACTAGCTATTGAAGCAACGTTAAAGGAAACAGGGCGACTTGGAAACTGTCAAGTCTTGTTTGTTCAAGTGCAGGCGTCACTTCTGGTTTGCTTCTAGTTCAGCGCATTATAAGAGATGAGTTTGCTGAGCAGAGCCGCCTGTCACGTCGTGTTCAGGGGGCCCTCGCCTCCGTACTGTGGTTAGATGTTATAAAAAAAAGCCCTCACGCAACGGACGTTCCTTATAAAATGGACGTATGGCCACAAAAAGACAGAGAAAGACATCTCATATATAATATTGCTCAAAGGGTTATTGCTGGATATCTGACTTGATAAATTTCTTAAAGTGTCGCTACATTTTTCTTTACGTGTAGTCTTGGAATCGACTATTTTCTCTACTGATTTTTCTGTTTCAAGTATTTCTAATACATTTACAGTAAAATTCTGCAACCAGTGTTTGTTTCACTTGGTGGACTTCAAATTCATATCCAACAATTTTATATCTCGTTATGGTCACTGTGTAGTAATTCAGTAATATTTTATAATAAAATTGTATCATAATATAATGTAATATTTCGATATACATCTTGATTACACAACTTTAAACACTGTATAGCTTCGGAAACGTATTATTTGTCTTTAACGTGTTAAATTTTATATTACCATGGTAACATGTTTCGGCCTACTATTGGCCATAATCAGAACTGGTTGTTTTTTTTTTTTTATATTTTTGTAGGTTTTTACGACGCTTTATCAACAGCTTAGTTATTTAGCGTCTGAATGAGATGAAGGTGATAATGCCGGTGAAATGAGTCCGGGGTTCAGCACCGAAAGTTACCCAGCATTTGCTCATATTGGGTTGAGGGAAAACCCCGGAAAAAACCTCAACCAGGGTAACTCGCCCCGACCAACTGATTGTTGCTGGTCTTGGCGACTTTTGTTTTGTTACAACCCCAACATAATGGACAACATAATACGAAAGACAAATATAATCACAAAAAAAAAAAACATAAGAATGCAACACAAACACAAGAACACAAAAAAAATACATCACACTAACACACGAAAACAAAAACACACAAGATCGCAACCTCATTCAATAAATTAAATTACAACATCGCATATAGAACAAGTAATACTTTACAAAAACATCTCAAAACACAAAAAACACAAACAAACAAACAAATACAACCATATAGGCGTATACAATCTCAAATGTAACACCTGCAACAACTTTTACATAGGACAACAGGAAGATCATTTGAAACACGTTACAAAGAACACATCATAGCTATAACAAAACTACAAAATACTTCCACATATGCAGAACACATTACAAATGATAACCACACACACAAAGACATCAACACAGACATGGAAATTCTACACATCCAACCAAAAAGCCAGAAACTAAACGCACTACAATAATACGAAATATACAGACACACAAAAACACATCTAAATGAAAATCTCAACACAACTCTATTTCAGAACACACACACACTTTTTGACTCCACATTACACTACACAAACACACCCTCACAGGAAACAAAACAAAAGGGGCCAAGACCAGCAACAGCCAGTTCTGACGATGTCTAATAGCAGGCCGAAACATGTTAACAAAGTAATATAAAATTTAACACGTGAAAGACACATAATACGCTTTCCGAAATAATATTTCTACTTCTAATTAGGCTACTGTAGGTGGATGAAATGATTAACTTTCATTAATAGAATGAAAACTAGTTTTTTTTTTTCCGAACACTGGTATTATTTTGTATGATTTATCTCCAACAGCTTCTGTATAACATCATTTTTTCTTGTTAAATTAAATTTAAAGACGTTATGAGTAATATTCCATACTTAATAAACACTCTGTATAACAAGTCTTGAAGGCATTTCGTCGGCGTTCCTTGAGCAGCAATAGACGCATTTTGTTTTCATTGGTATTGATGGCGTCTGGCATTGTTTGAGCAAGGAAAAGCCGTGTACAAACGAGGGGTTCTGTCTCCTAGAGAGACGAGTTATCTGATCTCACTTACAAACAAAAAGATATCGAAGAAAACAAGTGAAAGCGTTTAAATCAAAGATAAATGTAAACATGGAGAGACCAGAGCGCACAGCCAACATAACGCATGGCTTTAGATAGGACTCTAAGGGGCTATTTGGTTTCACAGGATGATCAATGCTTTTAGAAGAGGTTTCTCCTCCTTACTCCCTTCCCGATGGTAGATAAGAAGATCTGGAATCAAAAGCGAATTTTCAGTTTCGTTTACATATATATTTCTTCACTTTTTCTTTCATTCTCTTATGTATATTTTATTGTGATGTAATCTCAGCACAAAATTGCATATACAAAAATAAATCAACAGCATTGTTGTTGCCATCTACTTTAAAGACTAGACCACAGTTCTTCTTCCCAACGTTTCTTTAAAGGAGGATACCAAGTTTTGATCCTTATTAATTCCTTCTTATGCTTTCGGTGAACGAAGTTTTCTCCTCTTGTTTCTATTTGATCAGCCGCTCTAAATACTCAGTTTGCCAAACTTTAAAGTCCTGCATTTTCAAAAAATGAATACTTTTTTCATTACAAATTAATGGATTAACAAGAATATGTTTTAAATTTATATAGAGAGAATGAGAGATTATTATCGGATTGCCTTATATTTTAAATTATTCTTTTCAAATTTGTATAGGCTACCGCTTAATTATTAAGAAATCTATCTCCAGATTTAATTTCTTACAATCAGTGAAGAGCGGCTTGGAAAGCATTCAATACGCAGGCTACTCTTCCATTGTAGATACCAAATTTTATTGCATTACTAACCACTAAAATTTCGACATTGCAGCCAATACAATTTGAAGAAGGTTCCGAATTATCGTAGTACGAGGCGTGTTCTTAAAGTAAGTTCCGTTTTCAATTATAGCCGTCACATCGCTGCAATCGTTATTTTGCGCATGCTGTGCATGCAGTTTCAGAGCTTCAGTCCGTGTGTGGGGTTATTTATGATCAGATGAAATGTTTAAAGTGATCGAGCACCCCGCCGACTGTGAGATGCGCTCTGTTATCCATTTCTTGAATGCGAGAAACATCAAACCAGCTGATATTCATCGTCAACTTTGTGAGGTGTATGGTGATGATGCCATTAGTGATGGAATGGTCAGGAGATGGGTTAGGAAGTTCAAAGAGGGCCGCGTCTCTGTGCATGACGAGCAGCATACCGATCGGCCATCTTTGGTCAATGACAATTTGGTGCGTGCTGTCGATGAAAAAAGTCATGAGGACAGGAACAAATTGACCATCCCTCCTACAGCCCGGATTTGGTTCCGAGTGACTTTCATCTCTTCCAGCACCTCAAGAAGTTCCTCGATGGTCAACGTTTTGATGGTGACGACACCCAAAATCTCATCTCGAAATTTGGCTGGGAACAAATTGACCATCCCCCTACAGCTCGGATTTGGTTCCGAGTGACTTTCATCTCTTCCTGCTCCTCAAGAAGTTCCTCGATGGTCAACGTTTTGATGGCGACGACACCCAAAATCTCATCTCGAAATTTGGCTGGGAACAAATTGACCATCCCCCCTACAGCCCGGATTTGGCTCCGAGTGATTTTCATCTCTTCCTGTACCTCAAGAAGTTCCTCTGTGGTCAACGTTTTGATGGCGACGAAGTGAAAACGGCAGTGCGGGAGTGGTTCGCATTGCAGGCGGGCGAATTCTACAATGAGGGGATAGAAAGACTTGTGCCATGACTCGATAAATGCCTCAATAATGGTGGAGATTATGTTGAGAAGTAATTGAAGTGTGGGGAATACAATGCAACAAAAATAGTTTGTAAATATCTTCCCGTTTACTTACTACACCCTTTTGGAACTTACTTTAAGAACACGCCTCGTATATTCCTTTACAATTTACAAGAGTAATAAACATCAAAGGCGTATTCTACTTATGCATTTCTTTGATTGCTGGTGTGTTGTTCTCTGTATATATACAGGCTAAACCGTAAGTAATGTCATTAACTTCAGGGTTTATTCTTTGAGATATTTTAATCAAATAATTTAATATACTATAATTTTTCTCATTTTTGCTTCCTTTTCGAGAAAAAAAATGTTTTATATGAAACATTTTATAGCATGTTTTGGGAAAGTCTTTGAATTAATTCACAATTGCTCTGTCAATTTAATAGAGCAGAGTATAATGATAATAAATGAATAAAAGAATTTAAGTTTTTTCTTTCAAATGTGCAGATATTTGATCCGAATTAATGTAACATTGTAAAATTCCTTTGCAGAACGAAAAGTTATATATATATATATATATATATATATATATATATATATATCTTATCACATTTCGGCAAATTTTTTGAGAACATAACCAAAATTAATTCAATCATTTGTTATAATACAATGCTCTCTTAAATTGATTGAGCATTTCGGGAATTAAATCAATGACTTTCCCAAAACACGCTATGAAAACAAAGCAAAAAACGAGCAAAATTATATAAAATATTTTGTTTGAAATATCTCAATGAATAACCACCTGAAATTACTAACATTTCTTACGATTCACTCTGTATGTATTATGTGTTAGTCATATATTATTATTTATTTAATATAGTTGAATTGACGTCATCACTCATTCTCTGCCCCATCACCACAAATACAAATAAAAAAATAAATGCAGAGAGAAGAAATAAATAAAGAAAGAAATGGAAGTACATATACTAATACCGTGGACTCCCTCCGTTGGAAACTTCTAATTTAGAAAGGTAGCTGACACCGCACTCTTCAGGAACACCTCTCAATACGTTACAGATAAGGCGATCGCTTTGCTCATGCTCGACGTTGACACGAAAAGAGACAGTAAAAAAGAAGAAAGAAATGTATTTAAACTTATACATGAAAATATTACAAATGTAAATAAGAATTATTTTAACATCTAAATTTGTACACGTACAAATATAAGGAGAAAATTGTTTTAATAACACAGTGATTCAAATATAAGAGTAAATAATAATTACAGTGGTATCTCCTTTAAATAAAATAATTGTTCTAACATTAACGACAAAAATATTTTAAGCAATTTACACTGATACACTTTCATAATAGATTTACTCAGACAAAAAATTAAGTTTAAACTTGTAGGGAATCTGATGCGAGGTGCCTCCAACGCTTAGAGACAAGTATGCACAGTAGTGGCAAAGAAAACCGGACCGATCCTTGTAGCTGATTTCAGAGCCTTGTTGACTCCAGAGCACGATAGACCGGTAACTAAGACTTTCGTGGTTCGAATCCTGCCTGGGAAGGAAACTTGTTTTTGTTCCTTATTCAAATTTATCCCCAATACTTTTTTCGATTGCTGGAAAAATTCATGTTCTGGGAATAATAAGTTAATTAGTAGTAAAATATCGCTACAATCGAAACGTATTGGGAATGAATCTGAATAAGGAACAAAATAAAAATTCCTTCCCAGGCAGGATTCGAACCACGAAAGTCTTAGTTAGGCCTACCAGTCTACCGTGCTTTGTAATGAACAAGGCTCTGAAATCAGCTACAAGGGTCGGTCCGGTTTTTTGCCACTACTGTACAGTGTTTGTACTCACCCTGCTGTTTACACCATGTTCTCTGTCTACAAGTCACTGAGTTCATCGTTCGGCAGTGGTTACATCGTCTAAGTAAGGGCGGGCACAGAAGACCAATAATGTAATAGACAATACGTAAATAATCCGTGGCGCTACAGCCCGTGAAGGGCCTAGATCGACCAGCTGGCTGCTGGCCTCACGTCTATATGCCGAAGCACAGGTGGACGATCATCCAACCAGAATGGAGGTATCGTATGGTTAGCACGATGATCCGCCAGCCGTTATAGCTGGCATTCGCAACCGGATTTCGCTACCTATCGTAGCTCCGCAAGTGCATTACGATGCTGGGTGGGCACCGGTCCATACACTGGCCGAAATTTCATGAGATAATATCTTCCCCCATAAGAAATCGAAACTGCTCGCATTCCTTGCCAGGATGCCTTAGACCACGACGCCACGGCGCGGGACATACAATACGTACAAATGTATAAAATTATCTTTGAATAGCTAATAGCTTTTATCCCCATTTATAAACAACGAAAAGACTCTACTGTACAATATTATTATAATTACACGGGGTGAATCTAAATTCAATTAATAAATTGTGCTGACTTGTAGGTGACAACTTTTTAAGACATGTATTGATGTAGTGAATCAAATTCCAGAAACTATTTGTTTCATAAACCTTGGTATCCGTTGTCTATTTCATATTTTGTAACTTTTTTAATGTTTCACTGACATATGAGTGACAGAATATAAGGTGAAACTTCACACCTAAGTGCGGAACTGTTGAGAGATTCTTTCGATTTTTACTATACTAAGCTATCGTTTACCGCAAAGTATTAGTTGTACAGTTCTCTTCGAAGACGAAATACGAAATATATCTTTGTCCTATTTGTCTGCGAAGAGGAAACTGAAGCTGTGGTGTCAGACGGGAACATGGAGGTTGTTTATTCCTCAGCTTAGTATGAGTGGTTGGTGCATGCACCCTCCGCTTCGAGAATAATTAATTCCCTGATGCTTGGGCTGGAATTAGGTCTCTGAGGCATCAGAGAGCCCCCTTAATCTGCTGAGGCTAATTCGCCTGCAATCTTGATGCTATGCAGGCCGCAGCACATTTTTTCCTCCTTCCAAGTTTTCTAACTTTATGTTTTCAACACTTGGCGAAGTTCTGGATATAACTCCTGTACATCGCCGAGCCTCTTAATGCGATTACTACGCGGTCTGCTCTCGTATCCATACTCAACATTCAGCCTTTTCCACTTTCTTATATTCGTAATTACTCTTGATCCAGCTCCTCCGGTTGTTCGAGATATTCAGCTGAAGCCATGTATTTGTCCGATATCCTAGATGAAACGAGCTCCTGGCCACGGCATCTCGCACACATCATTCCCTAATCAGCTGATAGCAGTGATTATTATCGACTTACGGTCTTACTAATAAAAACTCTATATACAGACGTTTAACTGTCTTATACTTATACAATGAGTAGCTCGTTTATAAGTCGTGTGTAAATTCCTTACTAATAATCACTACATACGTCGTGTATAACAGTACAACTGTTACACAGATACGTCATAGTTTCGTTACGAAAGGTAATAGAATATCTGAGACTCTCTATTGCATCCGGTAGAGCGCTCTAGTGTGGCGTATTAAATATCGATAGTACAACTGGCTCTAATCGATTACCACACTACATTTTGGTCAAAAAGTTCAAGCCACAGCAATATTATTCTAATAATTCTATCATCTTTGGTTTGTTCTTCTGTGGTTACGAGATAACCATCATCATAAAATGACAGTCGATACGAACAGCTGTTAGAGGGGCTGCCATTTTTTCGCTATATACAACGCTTAAACAAGGGGTTTCGTGTAGCAAAGCAATTCCCATTGTATAGTTATAGACTGTTTATACGTCCATAGCTTATTCACGGTTTATTAGTAACGTTTCCTGTCTCAACTCTGCATAAGTCTCGTATAAAAACTACACACTGTTTATTAGTAAGACTGTTAGGCCATAGTAAGTTCAACTTATTCATTCATTCGTAGTGTTCTGCTCTGCCAGTGACCCAGCCAATTCCTTTTCCTCTTCCTAATCAGTTTCAGCATCATTCTTTCTTCACCCACTCTTTCCATCACAGCATAGTTTCTTATTCTGTCTGTCCAGTTCACACACGGGCTATTCCATCTCAAATCGACCGAAATATAAAGAAAATTGACCTTGCAATTTTTAAATACAATGAAACTTTTTCTGTCCGTTAACAAATATGATACAATGCTTTGTGCAAAGATTGAGGCATCAGAACTTCATAGTGTTTAAATTTAAAATATTTAAATTTATCGTATTTTCATAAAATTAGCAACTTTAAACTGTTGTGGCTCCGAAACCCTTTCACCCACTTATCAAAATCATGGTCTATTTTGATGCTGAGAAATTAAAGTTTATATTGACATGTACAGTAAACAGTTTTTCTTACTTTTTATGGAAATGGAGAAATTTAGATTTTTCTTCATTAAAGCGCCTTTGACCACGAAAAAATATTTAAAAAATACATGGTTAGATTTCGCATTGAAAGTACAAATAAACACATATTTTTTACTGGTGCACCGTTGATAAGAAAGTTTTGAAAATATCAAATAAAGTAAATAAATAGTACGCGCGTGAACTATCCAGCTGACTGCAGGTAGTCAAGACAAGCAAGGCCAGGAGACAAACACGTGATGTGTCGTCTAGCAGTCATGGCTGGGCTAGCTTTATCACAAGTTTTCATAAACACAGGAGTAAAATGTCGCCCAATGCTCGCTGATCTTCAGCTCTCGGCCAGTGTGTGGGGTACTGCGCCGTTTAAGTCTAGGCGTGTGAAAATAGTTTAATTAATACCCTCGAAACTTATTGCCGAGCCACTAAGCAAACAATGCCGAATCCCTATTAATAATGCAAGGTTTTTTCGCAATATTTTTTACATTTTTACAAATGGGCAAAAAGCCTAAAAGTAAGTAAAATCAGATTATCTGTCTGTCTGTCTGTCTGTATACAATAAAACAAGTATTACTTCTTATCATAACCTACTAAATATCAGCTTCAAAATGAGCTCCCGTTCAATGTACTGCAGTAAATGGTTCCAGAGTTCTGAGCGCTGAAAGAGGCTTGTTTTTATAAAATACGCTAAATTTGTCGCTCAATAGTACGAAAACCATTTGACTTTCGATAGTATATTTTTGAAAATGCACTGTCCTCAGCACCTTGTATAAATAGGGAAAAATTAGAGTATTAAAAAATGCGAGGTTTTTTACTGATTTCATATGGAATAGCCCATACGTCACTTCATCTATCCATCTGGCGTTGTTCGTTCCTATGTCAATGTCCATGTCTTTCTCTGTCTGCACTACTTCAATATATATTGTTCTGTAAGTATGCCCTGCTTCTTGTTAGGCTTTCTATCTGTCCTTCGAGGAGTTTTTCGAACTGATATTAAATGAGCACTCGTAACTCTGCGATCTTCAGATCACAACGGTATCTAGCCTTAATGCAGTGACACAAAAGCGATATCTGTGTACTGTATCCTGAGGAAGACTGAAATCCAAGACCTCGGGTTCCAGGTGTCGTCAGCGCTGCGTCGTAACTGTTGCGTACATCACGGATACATGCTGACATTCCAGTAAGTGTGGGTTATACAGGGTGTTTCAAAAATACGGGGCATAATTTCAGGTATTTCCCACATGTAGACAATCAAAATAGTTCATTACAACATGTGTCCGGAAATGCTTCATTTCCGAGTTATGGCCTTCACACCATTGAAATTCACCGGAATGTTTTTCTTTCCGCAGGTCATTGTCATTACAGAAGATGTTCAAAATATCCACCTCCTGCTTGAATACAGACCTCACATCGATGTCTCATTGACCTGCGAACACGATCCCAAACTCCAGGAGTATTTCGTATATCCTCAGAACATGCCGCAATTCGATTCCGAAGGGATTCTAAATCAGACACCGGAGACGAATAAACCAATGATTTTAAATGGCCCCACAAGTAGAAATCGAGAGGGTTGAGATCAGGTGAGCGTGGAGGCCAAGCAATTGGGCCACCTCTACCTATCCATCGATCAGGAAACCTTCGATCCAAGTACTGAATGTAACCTTCGCCTCGGAATGAACTGTCAGAGTGCCCTCTTAATGTCTCCTTTGACGGCAACGACCTGCGGAAAGAAAAGCGTTCCGGTGAATTTCAATGTTGTGAAGGCCATAACTCGGAAATAAAGCATTTCCGGACACATGTTGTAATGAACTATTTTGATTGTCTACATGTGGGAAATACATACCTGAAATTATGCCCCGTATTTTTGAAACCTCCTGTATAGCTGAATGCCACTTGCCGCTACCCATTCCTGGATGGCCCCCGTGTTTACTGTTGCGTCACAGGTCCAGTGTAAACACGGGGAGGCGCTGCGCGGCAGTTCATTACTCAGCCGACTGCACACGGCATGGCAGTTGCCGGCGATGACTCCCCGACGTAGCTTGGCACCTGCTCTTTGTGCCAGGAAGTCCTGGCCTTAAAGTGCTGTAAAATCAAACTAATTTGTCTCTTATTCTTTCACTTAAATTGCACATGGAATAACAATTCTGAATTATAATTATTTCCCTGGTACATAGTGTAGGGATATTATGCAAGAAAGAAAACCGAAATACTAGTTAAAATCAATTCAGAGTAAATTGAAATTTCGTGTTCTTATTTTTAAATAAATATATTTTAAGGACTAACCATGGGCAGAAACCTAGGAATGAATGAACTTTATACTGTGGATTGATTGATCCATTCTTTCATTAATTCAATCATTCATTCATAGTTTTCTGCCCAATGGCAGGTATTTCACTGCAAACCTAGCATTCTCCTATCTTCCCTCTTATCCGCCTCTCTCTTAGTTTTCGCATACGATCCATATCTCAATGTTGTCTATAATTTGATATGTTCTTCTGCGCCGAACTTTCCTCCAATTCACTATTCTGTCCAGTGCATTTTAGTTTGCAGTTTATTCTTAGACAGTGACCCAGCCAATTTATTTTTCTGTTTCTTGTCGGTTTCATTATTATTCTTTCTTCAACCACTGTTTTCAGCATGGCTTCATTTCTCACTCTGTTTGTCCATTTCACACATTCCATTCTTCTCAATATACACATTTCAAATGCTTTGGTGTATGTATGTATGTATGTATGTATGTATGTATGTATGTATGTATGTATGTATGTATGTATGCACAGTGTTCTGCCCAAGAGCAAATCTTTAACTGCAAACCCAGCATTTCCCATTCTTTCCAACTTCTTGCTTTCCTCTTAATCTCCCCATATGATACATATACCTTAACGTTGTCTATCAGCTGATATCTTTTGCCCCGGACTCTTCTCCCGTTCACCATTCCTTATATGTAGCCTATGTATATTATAGTCCTACTGAACAGTCCCCTACAAGTATAACAAATTAACAAATTAGGCCTACACCGAAATAAAAGGAATCAATCACTGAACTCACACACCTACTGGCACTTATGCCAGAAATAGTCTCATATGTACATGTGAGCCAGAACCTCTATCAGATGATAAAGTGAGAGTTAAGGATAAAAAGTGAACTAGACTAGATTACTGGGAACCCCAAGGAGGTTTGAACGATAAATTCTAAACGTTACAAGATATGAGTGGCTAGGTGGCGAAGAAATGTGAATAAAATTGACGTCAATTCCTTTAAACACTGAAGTAAATAATAACATGAATCTGTAATCGGGAGAAAATATGAAAGATGAATGGAAATCTATATAAGAAAATATACGTATTATAATCAAGAGGAAAATTAGAATAGGAAAAAAAAAACGATGAAGAGATGTCTTGTGTTATTAAAGTTTCGAAAAGTTTAATGTTTCCCATTATTGAGGTGCCTAATATAGATTTTCGGTTTAAGCTCATTTTTCTCTCATTTTGATATCGCGAAACATGGGGCATAAGCGTAGAGAACCTGTTTCCGATGCTTTGTTGAATATTAGCGTAGGAGCATCAGGCATTGATGAGCCCCCCCCCCACTTCCTCCCTTATCTTGGGTGCTTCAGTACAAAGGCCCGAGGGCACTGCATATCAACGCAGGTAAAGCTAAACTCATTGGAAAGGAAATCAATAGACAGAATCGCAATACACAGATTAGTCCGACTAAATTAAAGTTCCCTAATGAAGCTGTTCCAACGCCGTGAAATGTCTATAAATAAATTAAACCTTATACCGTGGAATTGACTTTTTACTGGGGTTTCAAATTACCTATACCACATCGATCTCTGAAGCATGATCCTTCCGTTCTCTGTTACAAATATCTTATATTTTACTGCTGCTTTATGAGTAAATGAACCCTATTTACACGTACAGTTTAAGAAAAACAATCGTAAGAATTTCAGTCTATAAATTTTTACAATGCCTATTTTCATTAATATTTTTTCTATTACCACTATGATTGCTGTCATCATCATCATCATCATCATCATCAATCGCTATCATCGTCGTCGTTGTCAATATCATAATATTGCTTATATGAAACTATAACGATAGCCTTTATTATGTTTTCTTTTCCTTCGTTTCTTTAATTTGTACAAACATTGTGTAAACTAATGCGACGAAATGTCAGCCATATCGGAGAAAGTATTCTGAACTAAACTTCTTACGCCATTTGACCGTCGCTGAGGTCATGTAATAGCAGACTCATCCATGTACGAAATAGGTATAAAATGTGGAGGATGAGAATTTAGTAGGCGTATCCATTTTCCAAATAATGGTAATAAGATCAATAATAATAATAATAATAATAATAATAATAATAATAAATTATTATTTTTTAGGTTTAGGCATTTTCTCCATGTAACAGCTACATTAAGTCATTCCATTGTTCAGAAAACGAATTTATTATGTCGGCGGTTTTTTAATTGGTTATTTTACGTCCCTTCATCAACTGCTATGGTTATTTGGCGTCTGAGTGGGATAAAGATGATAATGCTAGCAAGATGGTTCAGGGTCCAGCGCTGAAAGTTACCCAGCATTTGATCGTAATTGGGTGAGAGAACACCTCAGAAAAAACCTAAACTGGGTGGCTTGTCACAACCAGGATTTGAAACCGGACCTGCCCGTTCCACGGTCAGACATACTAACCGTTACATCGCAGCGATGAACTCGGTAGCTTTATATTTCCAGAACTTACACAGTGATTCAGGAAGAAATGCCATACGTTGAGGGATGATAGTAAGGGAAAACTTAACGTAAACATAGTCTTGTTCTCAAAGCTGTTCTGAGAAACAGCTATTTGAAAAAAACATGCATAGTTTTGCTTTCTTCCTAGGCGTAATTACACTCATTTGGTTATCTTCTCATAGAACTAGTTATTTCAGACAATAGTCTTAACGGAACACTGTATTTTGAGTTCCTGCGAAATGTGTTAGCAGAATAATTGGAGGATGTTCCTTTGGCAACACGGGCTGGTTTGTAGTTTCAAGATGAGGCCTCTGCACATCCAGCCGACCAGTGATCCACTAACTCAATGAAACTTATCCTGGGCGTTAGATCGGTCTCGGTGGTATCATTTCTTGGCTACCAAAATCACCCGACCTTACACCATAGTTAGATTATTGTTTCTATGTTTGGCTGAAGAGCGAAGTCTACAAGCGCAAAGCAGAAAAAGCGAGCAATTGTTTGCCCGCGTTTGAAATGCTTGTGATCACATTCAATCATGTTCGAACCAGCTCCAATTAGCACCACGGCATCTGGCTACGCGAGCTGCAAAGTGGATTAAGGTTGGTGGTGGTAATTTTGTAAATGTTTCGTAAAGACAAATGTACAATTAAACACAACATACAAGTAATGGTCTCTCAATTTACTGTCACTTACACTGTTCCGTTCCGCATGGTTTCAATTTGTTTCCTCAAAACCCGTTGAGAAGTCGACGTAGGTATATTCATATAGGCCTAATGGTTTCTTTTTTCTATTGAATCCCCAATGCTATATCTCCCCAATGTATGGCTCTTTCTTCCTGAATTATCCTGTAGAGGTAGAGTTATTTTTTATTTTTTATTTATTTACTGTATTTAATACTTTACACTTGAGCTACATTAGGCATTGCAGTCCGAAATAGCAGAAGCTCGTGCTCGGGCGCAGTTCAGATCAGTTATACAAAATATATCACAAAATTAAGAGAGCTCATTGAGCACAATAACATTAATAAATGGTAAAATAATACAGCATGTAATAATAGGGTCTATATACAAATAGAAAATACAAAAGTACATAAATATTAGAGTATCAATTTTTAACTCAATTAGCTTAAACAATTAAATAATTAATCAGATTTGTTTCTTAAATCTATGTGTGTTAAGTGTACTTAGCTCAGGGTAAGCTCTAATTAATTCATTATATATATATATATATATATATGGGTCCAAGATTCAATCTGTGTTTTAATCCAGCAGTTGTGTGACGTTTGGGAGTATTTAGAAAAAAAACTGTAGTTTTGTCTCGTATGGTATTCGTGAGGATCAAATTTAAATTTATTGTGGTTTTTATGGAAGTAAATCAGCAATGTTTGTTTATAAATTTGTTCTAGATTTGATACACCAAATTCCTGAAAAATTATTTTTTTTGGGTAATCAAAAGGTTTATATAGACAAATTTTGATAATTCTTTTTTGGAGAAAATTTAAAGGATGGAGAGTCGATTTTGCCATTCCTCCCCAACCTAAAATACCGTACTGAATTATTGATTGAAACAGAGCTAAGTACACAGTACGCAGAACATAAACAGGTAAATAAGAGCGTAGAATGGAAAATTTGTGGATTGTTTTACGCAATCTGTTATACAGGAAGGAGATATGCTTGTCCCATTTTAAATGTTGGTCAATAATAATGCCTAAATATTTAACTTGTGAGGATATACTCAAAGCGTTACATGAGCAAGTAGGTAGGTTACAAACATGTATTGTTATGCTTCTATTATTATTTATTGTTAGTTGCTGAAGGCCATGTGATGTTAATGAAAATGGTATTAATTTTGTTTTAGAAACGTTCAAAGAAAGTAAGTGAGCATCCAGCCATTCTTTAATAATGTTAATACCACTGTTAGAATTTTGATAAGTTTCATTCCAACTCGAACCGCTAAATATAACCACAGTATCATCAGCATAAGAATACAGAGTACCAGAATATTTCTCAATGTCAATTTTAAGTTAATTCAGGACTTCTCCACTTGTCTATATGCTCAGTCTTGTTTACTCTACACTTCTTTTATTGTTTCTTTTATCTCATATACAGTAATGCAAGCCCTCTTTTTCTTACACCTCATTGTATTGTAAGACTATAATTAGGAAAGGAATAGGTGAAATTAATGAAGAAAAGAAGTTAATGCACTAAAACCAATGTTAAATACGGCAACCGATATCTGACAAATGCAACTTTGTACATTATTCTACAATACGCTACCTTATTTTAATACTTTAGTCTATTTTAATCCTTCATGAAATGCAAAACGAGCGACTCTATGTCCTGAATGCTGTAGCACATAGTTAGGCGTCCGTACGCCGCAAGAGTCGTGTTTTGTTAGTTTGTTTTTTTGCGTTGCAAGAGGTCGTTCCCGTCTCCTAGAAACCAAACAAAACAAGCCGTACTTAATCTAGAACATATTCCAGTGCAAGGCTTTGCTGTCTTTATCCAGCATCCTAACAGAACAGCGTTAAAGCCAAGAAACGAACTGCAATAAATAAACCGTGCCACATTTCCAACAATTTATATCTTGTAGCCCAGAAACTTATCTTCGCCTGTGACTGCCTCCCTTTCCATCACACCGTCCTAGATACAAAGGAGTTTTCAAAAGAATCTCACTGACACAATGGCAACAAAGCAAGCCTCGGAATCAAGACGCGGTGTGGAAAGGATCATATCGGACCTGTAAAACGTCACTCCTGTCTGTAAAATATTGATCTTGCTTTCCGCACCGATTTGTCTTAGAATTTTGTAATCTACCGTCTCGCAATATTCTGTTATAAACTTCTGTTATTTTTAACGTACCGATTTCTTATTCGTTTTCTTTTACTAGAAGCTGACGCATGTTATTCTCAACTGAAACCATAAATCGTCTTCGGGCGTATGGTAAGTACAATGCTTGCTGCTGGATTTGAATTTCGCGAGTTTTAAGTTTGAGGGAAATAATCTTAAGCGTGTTTCTAATGCTATTTAACGACACTCAGTTGCAAGGTTATTTAGAGAAATATGAGATTGGCAATAGTAGTATTAGTTTATTCAAATATTTTTAGAACAGATAAGCAGCCTCTCGCTGAGTTAGTCCAATCACGTCTTAAAAGCCATCAGAATTGCTTCATGACCTAATTAAAATAGCAAACTCGGAAAATTAATTTTAGACTGCAGTGAAAACACCTCCCTCGAAATCATTTTATATTATCCTCCCATCTACGTCTCGACCTTCCCAAAGGTCTTTTTGCCCCCGTCCTCCCAACTAACACTCTATATGCATTTCTAGGTTCATCCATACGTGCTGCATGCCCTGCCCATCTCAAACGTCTGGATTTAATGTTACTAATTGTGTCAGGTGAAGAATACAATGCGTGCACTTCTCCATTCTCGTGTAACTTTCCCTGTTAGCCCCAAATATTTTCCTAAGAAACTTATTCTCAAACACCCTTAACCTCTGTTCCTCTTAACCGTACAGAAAAACCGATAATATAATTATTGTTTTATGTTTTCCAACTTCCAGCTTTTTTTAGAGCAGACTGGCTGACAAAAATTTCTCAACCGAATAATGACAGGCTTTTCCCATATTTATTTCCTCCCGAGTGCCATTTTGTTATTGTTGCTCCAGAATATTTGAATTTTTCCACTTCTACAAGGTATAAATTTCCAATTTTTATATTTTCACTTCGTATTATATTCTGGACACGAGACATATCCTAATTATATATTTTGTCTTTTAGGGATTTAGTTCCAAACCTGTGTCATTATTTGTAGGATCATGTAATTACGAAAGATATATTACTATACAGATCACAAGAAAGGAGAAATGTGGGCAGACCAAGACCGAGATGGTTAGACCAATAATGTTGCCATATCGAGCGAGACAAGGAGAATCCCTAAGCACTTTATTCCACTAGACTTTCTGTAGTACACCCCCTATGTAATGATTTGCGTGCAGATTATGCTACCAGACTAACGTTACTCCACCAACAGCCGCACCACGCACATACCTCTTCCAGCCAACGAGTCCGAATACCATGCATATCTCTGGTAGTGGTCAGCGGTAGTTCATAGACCTGCCTGAGACGCCATATTCCCATCAGGGCAGCGGTGAGGTTATTATAGGCTCCGGTTCCTCTTTGTAGATACAGTGCAACTCCACAAATAGACCCTCACTCTCGTATACTTCACGATACAAGGTAAGTCAATGCATCCTGTCCCGTGCTGCACAGGGCTAACCAGTTGAACCAGTGCAGTAGTGTGCAGATACTCGTACACGTTGGCAGCAAGGCAGGGAACAAAAAATGTGTACTTATGTTGAAGCAGAAGTTACAAATATTGGAACGGCTAAAAAAGGTGAATAAATCAGAGCCATCCCTCAAGAATTTGACATTTCGATCAGAACAGTGCACAGGATAAAACAAAATTCATCTAATTACGAGGCATTCTGTAGTGATTATAAGAAGCTTTGTAAATTATCAGTTGATCATAGGATGAAAACACAGCTTATTTTGTGTATTTCCTAAATTTAATCAATAGGGATGATTTATGTTCTCTCTTGAAGTGTGTACAACATTTTAAAATAATTTAATATACAAAAACAACTATTACAAGAAATGCTCAATAAGTTTTTGTAGCTTTATTCTCTTCGGCTCTAATCAACAATAACAAAAATGCATGTTGCCAGGCGACGATAGAAAAGATGCGAAAACAAATGAATGTGGTGTATAAATAATTGAATGCTCTTTCATATTTAAGTATAAAAATATAGGGGTGTCATTTGAAATTTCAAAGTGGGAGTGGCTGGGAGTGGGAGGTGAAATCTAAAATGCAATTAAGCCTTGTTTAAGACTTCTCCCTTGATATCTAAATTTACGTGTTTTTTTGGTTTAAATTGAATTCAATTTTTAATTAACTAGTTATTTAGAGTGGGAAGTTTTGAAATGAAAGCCCCGTATGTAGATATATTTAGAAAGTTTTTCCTCCATAAGTTTGTTTTATGTTTCAGATGTATCACGTATGTATTATACTTAATCACGGATTTGTTTTGTTATATATTTTGCATATACTACAATATATTATTTAAAATTATATACGTTAATTATTTATGTTTCGGTCCGCACGCAATAAAAAACATTGTACAGCCCTCATGTTTACCAATGTCCGCAGTACTCCATAGAAAGACAGCGTTCGTACCTCGTCTCGCATACGGACCATTGCTGTGCCTATTTGTGGAGTTCCACTGTATATGAATCCTCTCGAATACATCACTACTGTCCCCTATCAATCTCTGTACAAACAGCCAAAACACCCATCATAGAGGAATACCAACCTGCACGAGTCTATAATCCTCAAAGGAAAAGGAATCCAGAAAGATCTAAAAAATACAGGGACATCATTTTATTTTTACTAACATTTATGATATTAACCTACCTATACCTTTGAATCGACGGTTGCTAACCCCTTCCATGACTGGAGTTCGATGGCGTAATATACAAACAAATCACTTTATTAGGTATAGGAGGGAAGAAAAGTAATTCATCCATTTACGTAAACTAGGAAATATCAAGCTTTTGAGTTTGATAATTTTCATTAGGTTTTTGTTTAATCAAAATACAGTACAGTATTAACATTGAGTGTTTTTACTCACGAACTGAGTTATCCATGCGGACGTATTCATTATGCAGTGTATATTAGAGTGTCTATAGCACATTAGCGTACACTATAGAGAATGAAGTTAAATTGAAAAATAATCATAATATGGATATTTAAAGACATTTTTCAAAATGGTGGCGGTTCATTTCTATTAATGTATGTAATTCCAATTACCAGTTTCGTCCTTCGTACTAGTAGGCCTAACACATGTTGAAATAATTCTGTACCTACTCTATAAAAGAGTACCTTACGTACTGTAAATTCAATCTTCACTTCTGCTCGATCCGAAAAGATAAAATTACTCAGACATTCTATCTACTGTCCGTCCAAGTGATTATGTCGCAGGATCGTAGAAAGGAGGGAAATCACGTGACAGTTAATTACTTAACGAGGCCTGTTATTTAAGTTATTTTAAACAGTTGTATGGGTATAATATTACGTATATGTCCAATTCCTAACAGAAATTAATGTTCTCAGAAAAGAGCTAAGACAGCCCAGCCACTAGCCTTTACCGAGAGGCGAATAGAAGCTGGTGGGGAAAACCGGAATGCGACATAGGCAAATGGACGACAGTACCTTTGCGAAAATGATGCAATATTGAAAGCTCTTTCGTCATTGGAAAACGCGAACATATTTTTGGAACTTACTGTGACGGTAAGGCTACTATGACTTGGATCTGTGTGGAAGACGGTTGAACTTCATTCGTAGAAGGGGTGGGAGTGAAGTACATTCAAAAACTCAGGTACAATAAAAATTGAAGTAAAAATAAAATGATGGCCCTGTACTATTGTCTTAGCAGTCTGGAGTGGAAACGAGTTGAAATTCTATCCGTGAAGCTGAACATTAGAACACCGAAGAAATAGTAGCATAGCGAACTGATGATCTCCGAAGAAGCTATGCCTGCTGTTGGCTTGTCTATTAAAAACTTCACAATCTGATTATGGGATCGAAATTGAATCCTTTCGGTGAAGAGCTCTAAGTTAAATAAGAATCGACTGAGCGTAAAGGTCAAGGATCTTGTTAAAATTAATATCTGAAGACGTAGAGGGTAAATGCATGTTGTAGCGCTCTGAAAATTCATGGGATCTTAAGAAATTTACTTATAATGTCGCTTGAAAGTGCACTAGAGTTTCCGCGATATTATGCAAACTATTCGCTGCACCACAAGACTCTTATTAAGTCAATGGTTGACTAGGGAATGCAGCGAAACCACATTTAAAACCTTTCAGCAAAGTAATTACAAGTGTTACCACAGAAGAACGCAGACTGTTCAGAGCACAGCCTCTGAACCAAGGCTCAGCAGGGATGTTAGGGCATTCTTAGAGACCATTTCTGTATACTAGCGGGTCTCATCAACTAGACATTCCCATGTGATCTTGTAACACCGTCCTTTGCAGCGACATAACTCATATAGGTACACTGGCGCTCAAAGATTCCTGACCCCTTTTATCATCGCCGCGGCCTCAAGCTTAACATCATACAATAACGTGCGGTGTGCTTTTAAAACATAATTTTGCTGACCGATTGTTGCTCTATAGCAGGGGTCGTCAGCACAGAGCACGCTGGGTCTAGCCTCTCTTAACCACGGAAAACGCAGTGCACTATAGTGCTGTCGTAGCTGCTAGCGGGTATGCTCTCTATCTCTCCCTGTTGCACAACAGTGCACACGGGACGGTACCGCGTACCCATTGCACATTTCAGCGAGTGCTGACGACCACTGCTCTATAGGTTTCACGCTAAGCGTCACTTTGTCACGTCTACTTCCTCGATAAGAATAAGCACTAGTTTGTTATATTGTTAAGTGGCTATTATTATTATTATTATTATTATTATTATTATTATTATTATTATTATTTCATATACGAGTGCGTTGATATTCTTAACTCTTAATAATAACTCTTTAATAATAATTTTAATCACATACCTACCTTAATGTTCGTCCTCAGCACAAGACATTGCAACCTCGGTTTTAGTACATGTGGATTAGACAAATAGATGTCATTTTATAATGGAAGCAGCTTATTGGTTGCAATATTGAAATTGAGGCGAGTGATTGGAGCGGCGACACAAGAAATTTAAAACAATAATACAATTACATTTCAAAGACCTGCCGAATGTTACGCACGAGGCCTCTCAAAGACCTGCCGGTTGTTAAGCATGAGACCGCGGAGATAATAATCGATAGTGATCGATAATTTGTTGGTGTAAGTGTGGCTTCTTAATTTTTTTGTTATTTTATTCTTTTATAATTTTTTTTATTTTAGTAGGTTATTTTACGACTATTTATCAACATCTTAGGTTATTTAGCGTCTGAATAAGATGAAGGTAATAATACCGGTGAAATGAGTCCGGGGTCCAGCACCGAAAGTTTCACAGCATTTGCTCATATTGGGTTGAGGGAAAACCCCGGAAAAAACCTCAACCAAGTAACTTGTCCCGACCGGGAATCGAACCCGGGCCACCTGGGTTTGCGGCCAGACGCGTTAGCCGTTACTCCACAGGTGTGAACCTTTAGTTATTACATGAAGAGATGGAAAAACAAAAGTCGGTTTTGTCAATAATACATAATAAATCAGCAGTATAGATTTCAATATTTCATCCCCCCTCTGCTGATTGACAAACAACACAGAGTTTAGCTGGAAACCGATGTAGTGTCAATTATGAGCAGGGTACGATTTTGATGACCTAAAAAGACCCTAAAATTACCTAGAATATGACCCCAAAAATGTTACAAAAGACCTAAAATGCTGAATAAATGAATTCTATACATAAGCAGTAAAAATTCTTACCTCAAATTAACAATAGATGACAGTGTAGGTCTATATCGGAAGATTCTGGAATGTGAACGACCGGCGGTCGTAGGCGAGGACATTGTTATACATTGAGAAGCTTCTTTCCACATCCGCGCTGACCGCATAACATACTTGAAGAGTGACAGATCACTGGGTGTTAATTTTATTCTTCTGGTATCTGCGCTCTTTAATAGTTTTTTCCTCAGATTGTGCGCAGTGTTTTGTATCCTGGATTTTTGTCTAACATAATTACTTTGTTTGGAAGGCAGAGTGTACTAAAACAACTCAACAGAGAACTACATCTCCTATTCTGTTTCTTTTCTCCTTTTGACATCACTTACTATCGAGAAAACCTTTCAGGTTGCGTATTTGAATGGGGCAGTACTAATTTTGCGAGCTTCCCTAGGCTATATTGGGAAATTTTATTTGGTCATTGAAGTCTTTAGCTTAAGTGACTAAAAATCACCTTATAATTAAAAAAAATGCCAAAAATTATCTCCAAATTAAAAAAAAAAAAACCTAATAGATTAAAAGAGCAAAAATAACGTAAAAACTCTACATTTTTGTAACCAGCAGCTCCTATTCAGGATTTGAATATTTACGGGCGTTACAAATGATGTAAAGAAAAACAAATGGCATGTCATCAAAATTAGCGCTCTGATTATGAGAACAATTCACGCTTAATCTACACAATCATTTTCGCCGACACTTAATGGTCCCACGGTGTCGCCTATTGAGAACTAGAGGAACTATTTAACAGTTTGTACAATTTTTTATATCTTGCGTTCTGACATTCCGTAGTTAGAAAGTTCGTTTACAAGATAATAAAATCGTAGATTAATATCTTTGAACGCCAGTGTACCTATCTGTTCATGATAGAGAGCGTAACATAGAGAAATCTGTATACCGTGTGTTCCAATGAGTTTGTTACAAACTTTGGTCAGTGATAGTGGTGTCAAACATTTTTAAAAGTAAACTCATACATGGTGACGACATCATATGCCATTAAACAGTTTGCACTTTATTATGAAAAGTGAATATGAAAACGAGGTCTAAATTCTAGTATCCCCACGCACTCCTGGCTTCGATGCTATTTTATGGAATCTTGTGACAATTCTGATCTACGATATACAAGTGAAAATCATTATGGAAATTTAGCAAGGAAGGTAGGAGCTCGTTATTACATCGAAACGATAAAAAAAAGCTACTTGGAACAAAAATCAAGGATCAACGGTGTGACGTTGCAATGTGTGCATCGAGCTGAATGAAGACAAATTCTTCATCTATCATCGTATCATGTCTTCGCGGTAGGCATGTCTGTGCCATGTCCGATGGGTATGTCAGTAAACTGCAGTCGTAAGATAAAAAAAGATCGGGAAAAACATGTATTCCCTTTCACATCTAATATCAGTTATCAAAGTTTGTAAAAAAAATCTTACTCAAAAACCCTGTATCAGGTTGAGCATTTCCAATTCTTATTACATAATATTTAGCATTGAGTCCGCACCTGTGGAGTAACGGTCAGGGCGTCTGGCTGGGAAACCAGGTGGTCCGGGTTCGAATCCCGGTCGGGGCAAGTTACCTGGTTGAGGTTTTTTCCGGGCTTTTCCCTCAACCCAATACGAGCAAATGCTGGGTAACTTTTGGTGCTGGATCCCGGACTCATTTCACCGGCATTATCACCTTCATTTCATTCAGACGCTAAATAACCTAGATGTTGATACAGCGTCGTAAAATAACCCAATAAAATAAAAATAAATTTAGCATTAATGTTAGCGGTCTGACCAACGTACAAATTTCACCATCAATAACTGTGATGTGAGTGGTTGTGTTAACGACAGAATACAGGCTGGAAATCGGGCTTATTACGCTAATCTTCCACTGTTTAAAAATCAGTTGTTATCGAGGATGACAAAGATTAAAGTTTATACAACATTAGTTCGTCCTGTAGTTAACCTTTGGTTCAGACAAAGAAAGACGTGAACTCTTTAAGAAGTTTTGAACGGAAGATTCTGCGTAGAATCTTTGGCCCAGTTAATGATCATCAAGGATAGAGGATACGCTCCAACATTGAACTTCTTAACCTGATAGGAGGTCAAGATGTTGCAAAATTTATGAAAGCTCAAAGACTAGGACATGTAAACAGGATGTCTGAAACACGCACTCCTATTAAAATGTTAAAGAGTAGACTATATAACAGGAGGAGAAAGGGTAGACCAAAACTGAGGTGGATGGATGGGGTATCCAAAGATCTTGAAATTATGGGAGTAAGAGGATGGACTAACATGGTAAAGGACAGAGTAAGATGGAAGGCTGTTGTTAAGAGAAGATCAAAACCCACCCCGGGTTGTAGCGCTAACTGATGGTGATGATGAACTTCAATATGTAGGAGTAAAAATGTTTCGAGTACTTGTAACATTATTTCATGTTCAATCGGAATAATCTGTATTTAATTTGGTTGAGTGAAGTTTGAATTGTTTAAATAAAATTCAATACATTTCAAATGCAGTGATTTGTGTAGTATTATGTATATTAATTTGCACTGCCATTTGGTTATGAATTTTACATGCAGTGTATGGATTGTAATATAGCCTACATAAAAGGCAGTGGTTTTCATTACAACTCTAGAGCAGTTATTTGTAATATTTGAACTTACTTATCTAGGTTGGCAACTCTGAATTCAGTAAAATCAACCTTGAATATTGGCGACGAGAGAACACACTATCGTGCAAAATAGTAATATACGTTACAAGAGCGGTATGTTGACGTTTTCATGTTCGAGGAAAAGATTGAAAAAGCAAAACGTAGTTGAGCTTTTTTAATTTCCGAGAACATGAAAACAAGCATACCGCTCGTGTATCGTACATTATTTTGTGCGAAGATCGTTTATTACATATCTGAAAGACGAATTTCTAATTAGTTACAATGAAATCTCCATCTTGGTTTCTGTTTAATGACGCCAATTTCGGAACACCAAAATATCTTTCTTCAACATTGTTGCTGTAAAATGTTTTCTGTGTTTACTATACTTCAGCAGGCCGTGATATACGTCTGTCTTCCCCCCCCCCCCAGTCTATAAATGCGAACTTAAAACAAACGGTAAGGTTATGTAATGATTCATTTTTCATGTTAATATTTTAACAATATTATTTATATAACATATTGCAGTAATAACATCGGCATCTGGAATCTCGTTGTAGTTTTCACGGCTTCCTTAATGTTACTTGTATCAGGAATGCAATAAGTTTCGTGGAGTAGTAGAATTTACTTAATTTTTGCAAATATTTAAAAACAATAATTAACATTGCAATTTAGGTGAAATTGCAGTGGTAAGTTTCAGTTTATAATTATTACTATGTTAAACGTCTCTAAAAATAATATGTTAAAAGCCTAAAGCAGTAAAATGAATGTCGCGCTTAAGCGGTAAGAAGAGGGAAATTGTTATGTGTGTTACGTTGGGAATACTGAATGTGGTATTTCACACTTACCGCGTATTGGTTCTGTGCGGAAAACAAGCAAATACGCACGATCTCGCACAAATGTATATTTATCTTATCGTATATACGCACAGTACAGAACCCTCACACTTGGAAGCAAAATTTACGCATAAAATGTCGATCATTTGTCTCGTATATGCAAAGTTAACAGGAATGGGAATGTTCTAAAACAGAGGTAATAAGATGAAGGTGGTACACCACTCGGGTGGTTAAATACTGGCTACACGACGTGGCAGCTGGTACACTGAGATAATTTGTTGCCGCCAGTCTTTATTATTGATGAAAACTGCACCAGATAGCTGTGGAATAAACTGGAGGCCGACTACATTACGTGAATTAATTGCACCCCCGCGCTGCCACTTCGAGTTACTGTCTTCGCGCGACCCTTCTTCCGAGGGAGCGGTCTGTTTCCGCAGCGTTTCAACCCCCAGGAGGATACCCCAGTGGTCTGACACCCTTCTCAAGCGATGAAGGGGATTTTTACAACCCGGGAACTGATTTATACAACAAGGGGTTGTTAGCGCCAGTCGTAGGATGGAGGCTACTTTTTTGTCTTCTAGCAGATCCAGTGACGTTTAATGAAATGTGACATTGGATTTCCATTGGAATAATCATTCGTTGTCGGCTTTCGCTGTGGCTCAAGTGACAGCGTTTCTTGTCAGATGCTCAGAGAGGTCTTCTTCGATTCCAGGATGGGAAGATGAGATTTAGCTCAATATCGTAGGAAGTTGGTGGATGTGTCTTCTCTTGTGTTTGTCCGCAAAATCTCAAATAATGATACTTCGATCACCATATCATAGTGTGAGGATATCACGTCGTTTTAAAATATTCAGTGGTGTTGATTAGGAATATGGGCAAATATCACCATACAGGGTGGGCAAAATAAAACTATCCCGGACGACAGCACAACAGTAAATTTGTAGAGATACAGATGCAGATCCTTTTTTACAATGTATCGACACGACGTTCTTTTAATTCCCACTTGCACAGATAAACGGCGTTGCGATTTCGTCGGACTTTGTTCCAGGCTTTCCTGCACTCGAGCAATGTTTTCTGGTGTTGGAACTCTATTAGGATAGTTACGGTTTTTATTCGCTACAAAGCCCGTTTCACGCCACTTCGCCAGTAGGTTTTGCATTGCAGCCTTTGCTGGAGGTTTTGCCAAAACACTTCCAGTCTGAAACTCTTGCGCTAACAGTTCCGCACAACTTTTTCATGAATTGTGCTTCGCATAATACTCGACAATGAACACGAGTTGTTTTATCGTGAGCATCACTTTGTTTTGCATTCATCTGGTCACTAAACACGTCTGCTCCACTAATGACACAGCGAAGCTCGGGACAGAGCATGCGGAAGATACGCATGCGCGGACATGTAACAGCAACCCATTATTGCATCGAAATCACGGTTTCTTGCAATGTCAGGGTCATTTCCACGTCAGTCTTACACATATAAATTTATATATTTCACATATATATATTTTTTTTCCGAGGGCCAGCTTTATTTTGCCCACCCCGTAGAAAACATTTATTTTAATTTTTATTTATGCCTAAATAGTTTATTTATAATGTGAGGTCATAATTATTGTGACTCTATTTGAAATAATAAATTTCTTTCCATCATTAAACGGCCACCATGTAAAATTATGGACTCAAACTTCGCGAAAGTTTTGTTGTACTGAAGATGAGAACCAATCTGTCATTTTCTTCATTATTTATAATATAAGCATACATTAAAAACCCCAATGAGATTAACCGAATCCAAGAGCGCATAATGTACATTCTCGAGTGTTACATAGATTTATTAGACAGTTATTTTGAAATATTTCTTTTAGGAAAGTAAATCAAATATTATATTTTGTACTATCATGAAATTTAAAATTCTACAGAAGCTTCTGTATATAGGCTGATCCCACAAAAAATATATCAAAACAAAACCAACAAATTTCTTTTTGGTCTCATAATACTCAAAATGTTTTCAAGTGCTTTTCACTTCATTTTTCAGACCGTTAATAATATCGTTTATAAAATAGACAGGCGCCAAAACATAATATATGTCCATTTTCGTAAAGGTTACAATATAATAGACTCAAAGTTGAACTAAATTATGATGGGAATGTATAGTATGTTATCCTGTCAAAAGTTGGTACTAGTGGCATAAATGCCATAGCCAACAATGCGACTGGACGAACAATCAAACGAAATGATGCTGATGTTGCCATTTGAGGAACGTAATCTCATTTTATAGTGGTATCCGAAAATGTGTGCCAAGTGCGATGAGAATTACATGAATTTTAAACACAATTTAAAACACATTTTACAATTGAGTGTGATCCCAAAACTTCCTCATTCCATTTCGCCATATTTGTGATTTATATATATATATATATATATATATATATATATATATATATATATATATAGGCTATATGATTCGCTTTAAGACTTTTATCATTAGTTTTTAATTATTTTATTATCATGATGTACCGAAGTGCATATGATATTTCCATGCAGGAATTCTGCGTTACCATGTGAAGCAGGATGGATAGAACAGAGACAAATTCTCTCTGGCATCGGGACTTTACGTGCTGACGCTCTATCCACTAAGCCACACCTGATTTCAGTCCCGATGCCGGACCGAATCCCCTCAGTTTAAGTCCTACCTCTCAGTTTTCCCTTTGGTGGCCTACCATCATGTACTGTGTCACAGAATATGTGACAGTGGCACGCACCATGTACAGCTCATGCATTTTGTCAAGACACTCGCGATGTGCAGTACGGGAACAACGTTTACAATGGAGGGGATAGAAGTAGAAGGGAAGGTCGGACGTGTGTCTACCGAGTTCAAGACAAAGACTAACCCATTCCCCTATGATTCGTAAGTAGACTCATCCGATCTCTTGCGCAGCTCTGTAGGAAGAGTGGGGGAGTGTCTGGACATACTGCATGCTCTGTAGAGACGGAATGAGCTTTTCTAATGACAACTGTGATTGAAATTTCCCTTAACTTCAATTTTATGCTTAATTCTCACACAAAAATCTAATTGTCTTATTAAATTAATGCTATATATAGGCCAATAACATATTGAACATACATTTTTAGGCTTTTGAAAATATTCTTTGTAATTTAAATTCGTTCTTTTATTGTATTGAAAAATATATTTCCATATCACTTTCGAAGTTCAGACCTGTTTTCGGAGAGTTGACTAAACAACAACAAAAACACATGTCTGTACAGGTACTTTTAAAATTATTTCTTTTAAATGTAATTTGTTATCTTAAAATTTTGAAAGCCAATTTTTAAATAATGCTCCAGACATTATAAAGAACAGGCTACATATACATACATGGTAGTCTGCCCTAGGGCAGGTCTTTCACTGCAAACCCAGCATTCTCCAATCTTTCCTTCCTTCTGCGCTCCTCTTAGTCTCCGAATATAATAATAATAATAATAATAATAATAATAATAATAATAATAATAATAATAATAATAATAATAATGATTTATTTTAGCTGGCAGAGTTAAGGCCGTAAGGCCTTCTCTTCCACTCAACCAGCAAAAAGTATACATACATATGTATCAACTTACAAAGAATTCAACAAGAATATGATCCATATAACTTAAAGTCGTCTATAATATATCTTCTTTTGCCCCAAACTCTTCTCCCTCCACCATTTCTTCCAATGCATTCTTCAGTAGACAGTTTTTTCTCAGCCAGTGACCCAACCAACTCCTTTTTCTCTTCCTGATCAATTTCAGCATCATTCTTTCTTCACTCACACTTTCCAACACAGCTTCATCTCTTATTCTGTCTGTCAATTTCACACGCTCCATTCTTCTCCATATCCACATTTCAAATGCTTCTATTCGCTTCTCTTCACTTCGTCGTAACGTCATGTTTCTGCCCTATATAATGCCAACTCCACACAAAGGACTTCACTAGTCTCTTACTTAGGTTTTTTTTTCCAGAGGTCCGCAGAAGATGCTCCTTTTTCTATTAAAAGCTTTCTTTGCCATTGCTGTCATCCTTTTTTGACTTCCTGGCAGCAGGTCATGTCACTGCTTATAGTACACCCAAAGTATTTGAAGCTGTACACTTGCCCTACTGCCTCATTTAGAATAAATTCACTTGTTTACCTTTTATATTTTTCTTCTTATGACCATGATCTTCTTCTTGTTTGCATTTATTTTCATCCCATAGTGCTCACAGCTGTCATTTAGCTCCTGTAGCATATCTCTTAGTATCGTCTCCTTTTCTGTTAACAACGCCATATCATCAGCAAGTCACTTGCACTTTATTGTTCTTCCTGCCACTATCAGCTCTCCCGTGTTCTGAAAGCAGGAATATTTCTACATTTAAAAATGAAAAATATCCCATGAGTGAGGCAAGAATTCAAATTACGCCATCCTTTCTCCTTAAAAGCAATGATCGTGGTTGCTACTGCATTTTCACCTGCCATGTTTTTAGTGTTGAACGGTGTTGCTTGTGAACAAAGGCATGTAGGCACGTACCGCCTTGTTTTGTAATGAGCGTATGCGATTTAGTAAGAAGAAACAGGAATCCCCCAAGGCCTTAGCGTGGACGTGATGACTGTGTAAGAACTCAACTACCTTCGTAAACTCAAGCACGAGACCAGAATTTTAACAGATTTCTTGTAAAAGGCAAGAAAATAAAACGTTTAAGTCAGTGTTGCTATGTGTTTGGCTTTAAGAACTTTATTGCTTTAGTTTATTATTGTTTTTATCTTACCAATGCCATGGAAGTGAAGTTGATTATGAATATACTAGGATCTATTCCACCGCCGTGGAGGAACGGTTAGCCTGCCTGATCATGAAACGAGCGAGCCCGGCTTGAAACCCTGGTTGGGACAAGTTAACTGGTTGAGGTTTTTTCCGGAGTTTTCCCTCAACCCATTAAGAACAAGTGTCGGGCAATATTCGGCGCTGGACCCTGGACCAGTGTTGCCATACCTACTGATTTAGCAGATTTCCTGTTTTTCCATTGAATCTACTGTTCTACTGATTTTTTTTGTCAAAAGTCCGAATTTATCCTGCCTTTTTGGCATGCTGCAGTCACCTAGTTCTATGCCCGGATTTTCAACTCATTACTTTAGTACACATATATTATGTCATCATGTTTTATTTTTGCATCTTATACACAAGTCTTTGTTTTCATTTGTCTCCCTGCTCATAACGAATCGCCGCAACGATGCTTACAAGAAGCAAGGAGTCGCCTCGAATGTTTGAAACCTTACCACGAAAGGATGCACACTCTCTTCCTCACACACACATACAAGTATATAATCTTCATGCAACATAAGCATGTGATAACTGTCGTCAATTTGCAAAAGGAGACATGTTGAAAATAACAAAGTGTTGGAAAATCGCAAAAACTATAAGTTAAATTAAAATGTTCATATATTTTTTTCTAATTAGATCACTGTAGATACATACATTCAGGATCCATGAACATTTTAATATTTTAAGTCTGTTATGATTTTTTTTGTTGCGGTTTTCCAACACTTCGTTATTTTGGACGTATCCCCTTTTGCAAATCGACACAGAATTAAGTTATTTCATTATTGTTTTGGGGACTCGGGGAACAGAAGAAGAACGAAACTTATTCAGTAGTGAAGTTTGTTTCTAATTGTGTGCACGTGAAACAGTGAGAGAGTGAAGTGTAGGTAATGGCATTTTTGTGTTACATATCTTGCACAGTTATCTTTTAAACTGAGTGAAAGTGCCCCAGCTAGAAAGAAAAGTAAATACTCCCAGAATATTATAAATCGGAGTGAGAAAATTATGGACAGCTTAAAGGATAGTAATGTAAAAGCAAGAAAGGGGATAATTTTTCGTCTGTTATAGTCGCAGCTAATGCAGTAGGCCTACTGTATTTAATATCACCTTTAAAATAAATCTCGTTGTATTGAAAATCTTTTGTGAATACACGAAAATTCCTGATTAATACATTTTAATGCGAAACATTGTCAATAAGACATTACTGTGTAAAAACAAAATTGCATGACTTAGTTACGTACGCTGAGTAGAGATAACAGTAATTATATTTAGCAAAATTGTTCTATTTCATTGGATAGGGATGTTCTATATAGTAATACAACAGTATCATCTTTCTCACAGTACACTGTTTTGTAATTAATATTATAATACAAAGAGGAAATTCATGTTTAATTAATCTACTGTAATCTCCTGTTTTTTTTTCGATTATTTTCTCCTGATTTTCGTGAGTAGGTCGTGGCAACACTGCCCTGGACTCATATCGCTAGCATTATTATTTTCATTTCACTCAGACGCTAGAAAACTGAGCAGTGTTGATAAAGCGTCGTAAAATAACCAACTTAAAAAAAAAGATACTAGGATGGTGATGGCAGTGTTAATTTCACAGATGATTTCGCTCTTGTGCCAAACCACCAATGAAGTGTTAAGAATACGTTTAATTTCAATCAGTTACAGTTTTCATATTACGGTCGAGAAAAGTCTCGGGGAAGGACATCCAGGTAAATCAGCTCAAGCCGGAATCGAACCCACGCCCGAGCGTAACTCCGGATCAGCAGGCAAACGTGGTACCGCCTGGGCTACATCAGTGGTCTGCTACGTTTTTGGACTAAAAAACTTAATACCTATGATTCATTTATAACATTTTTAACTTAATGAAAATAATAGAGACTTAGCTAACCTGATATATTTATTTCATTCCCAAAATATAATTGTACAGTAGTGGCAAAAAAACCGGACCGATCCTTGTTCATTTTTGTAGTTCGAATCCTGCCTGGAAAGGTAACGTTTTTGTCCCATATTCAAATTTATTGTCAATACTTTTCGATTGCAGCGATATTTTACTAATTAATTAACTTATTATTTCCAGAACATGAATTTTACTAGCAATCGAAAAGTATTGGGAATAAATTTGAATAAGGAACAAAAAAATGTTTCCTTCCCAAGCAGGATTCGAACCACGGAAGTCTTAGTTACCAGTCTATCGTGCTCTGAGTGAAGAAAGCTCTGCAATCAGCTACGAGGGTCGATCCGGATTTTTTTTGTCACTACTGTACATTGCCTAAACGGTAACACAAAAACATTTTTTTTTCTAATTTTACATACTTTCTACCGATTGCTACGGTTAGAGCGTAAAAGATGGATCGAGACATATTGCAAGTGATGTGCGTTAATAAATGCGACTTTTCCGAAAATGTAATCCATTTTGATCCATTTCTTACGATTTAGGATTTAGGATCATTTATATGTTTTGGATTGGGCAACTACTATGCTGAGAATGTGACGCAAGACCCTTAACAACTGCAATCGTGTGACGTCACGCTCAGATACTCATGGCTACAAGAAGCATTCAAGTGAAATATATCGTACCCTTAAACTAATAACGTCGTAACTTCCAAAACTTAGCATTGAGTACATGCATCTAAACATTTCAAAGTCCTATGAAAACCGAGGATTTCCTGGTATCAGTAATATCACTCCGCAGGGAAAGGCCTTGAATCGGAAACTGGCTGCTGGGATAAAAAGAACGTGTCATTGTTGAGTAATTAAAAGACGAACAACTTTCGCCATTAATTACAGCGTCGAATTTCACACTTGCTGGTGTTCATATCAGCAGCTATAAATTATGTTTCTTGTTGGAATATGTCTCCGCGAAGATAAGTAGTGCTCAACTTCTTCCCCTCTCCTTTTCCATTGGAACGCGACTGGAATATCTGTAGAGTTAGTGATGGAATTGGCCTGGCGAAATGGGAGGAAAAAACCCACCTCCTCTTGGCTGGCGTGGTTCTGGCAGGAGAGGCTCGTGATAAAGACTGGGTTATTCTATCGATAAGGGTTTTTGCCACTCCTGAGGAAGGAGGTGTGGGGATGTAGGAGGTTGGGAAGGAAAAGAAAAATTGAAAGTGAAACGGATACCGATCGAGATAGACCCGGGGATTGACAGTTAATCAGACTCCAGAGCAAAGATATACATGAAGTGACACAGGGGGCCGAGATGACAAATAAGAGACGATCAAGACCAGATTCAGCACTTATATAGTTGCCCTATATAACACATTTCTATCGTCAGACGGATGTAGTAATAGCTGCGATTTCTTTCAACTTCGCTTGTATTTATTTCTCTAAACCATTCAATATAAACTCATAAGACTTATAAATTCAATAACAAGAAGATAGGAAATTCACACATTGTAATTAATTTGTAAATTAATTCTACTACTAAAAATTGTGATGAAATAAGAAAAATGTGATATCGTATGCACTTCTCACACAAGCGATACTTGGTTCGGCTCCCTGCGTGGCCAACGGAAGAGATTTATCTTCCTCCGCGTGACTGGTTATTTGTCGCTATATATCTATTCTGTGTTGCCGCAGCTGTGGCCCAGAGCTGACTACTTACCAAGGATGCTCTCAATTTTTCCTTGTCTAATATTGGTCAGAGGGAATAGCACAGTCTAGTATAGGCCTATACAGTCACGAAGCTGAATACGTAGGGAATATTTATTTTTATTTACTTGTTTATTTATTTATTTATTTACTTATTTCATAAATCATTGTTCACGTCATGGCTGATTAGATGTATTCCAGTTCTTAACCCGCCATCACTCTCTATACAAATATAACAAAAAATTAATACATTTGAACTTATAAGTATACTCCGTTTACAATAATAATACTACTAATAATAAAAATAATAATAATAACGATAAAAGTAATAATAATAATCAACTAATAAGTATATCTCTTTTATTTAAAACTCCTACTCTTTTAAGAGGCAGCATTATCTGGGTCACTACAAGAATTTGAGGAAGAAGCGAGAAAGCTTGGTTTGGAAATAAATGGAAGGAAAACCAAGTATATAAGTACATCCAGAAGAGAGGTACAGAAGAAGGACAATGTGGTCTTTCATCACCATAATTTTGAAAATTGTACAAGTTTTATATTTAGGTACAATGATTACAAACAATAATGATATATCCTCAGAAATAAAGACAAGAATAATGGCCGGTAATAGGTGCCTGTTTGGGCTTGGAAAACTATTTAAACTCGGTTCATTATCCAGATCTGCAGAGAAAATAATTTATAAAACTATTCTAAGACCAGTGGTTACATATGCTAGCGAAGCTTAGGTTTTAACAATAAATAATGAAAATATGCTAGCAGTTTGGGAAAGAAAAGTCCTGAGAAAGATATATGGTCCCCATTTTGAAAATGGTCAATTTTGGAGTGGAACAAATAAAGAACTAATGGAACTGTATGGAGAACAGAGTATAGTTTCCTTCATTACGAAAGGCAGACTTAGATGGTTGGGACATCTTGAACGTATGCCAGAGGGCCGATTACCTAAACGGGCATTATATGGACACCCAGGAGGATTAAGGAAGAGAGGAAGACCAAGGCTGAGGTGGCTTCAGGATGTGGAGGATGATTTGCGGAGAGTTGGATGTAAGAGATGGAGACAACGGGCTCAAGATAGAGATGAATGGTTTATACTGATTAAGGAAGCCCAGGCCCTTCATGGGCTGTAGTGCTAATAATGATGAATGAACTCTTTTAAGAATTATTCTATTACTTCATTGACTACTCTTCGTAGACGCACCAGAAATAACACAGTTTACACTACGACAAAAACAAAGCCACTCTTCACACACCTAAACAACATAAACAGGAAATACACACATTCGGCAGTAAATCGCTTATATACACAACACATCTTCGCAAATCCACCGAACACAAACAACAGAACAACACTGGAGAAACTCCTTTACAACTACCACCAGCCCCAACCACCAAACTAAAACACACAAACAAAACCGCATACACGTGTTGGAAATTTGAATACTGTCTGAGAGGACACACGACAGCAACAGAGAGGCAGATCAATAAAATAACACCACACCATGAAAGTCTCCATAACCATTCAGACGCTTCTGCCACCGGAATGGGAAACTTAAAAATCTAAAAAAAAAAATGTATGTATGTATGTATGTATGTATGTATGTAGGTAGGTAGGTAGGTAGGTATGTATGTACAGTGTTCTGCCCAAGAGCAGGTCTTAAACTGCAAACCCAGCACTTCTCATTCTTCCCAATTTCTTGCTTTCCTCTTAATCTCCCCATATAATACCTTAATGCTGTCTATCAACTGATATCTTTTACCCCGAACTCTTGTCCCGTTCACCATTCCTTAAGGATCGCAAATTAAGAAATTAGGCCTACACCAAAATGATTAAAAAAAATAAAATAAGTAAATAAATAAAAAACCAATCACCGCACTCACACACCTACTGGCACTTATGCTAGAAATAGTGTCATATACAGTATGTAAATATATATTTATTATTATTCATGTACAATGGCTGGAGAGGGCATCCTGCGCTTATAAGACCCTAAAACGGCCCCTGGCTCAAAGCCTGTAAAGGCAATAAACATCACATCACATCACATCACATGTAACTTCTCAACATTTATAATTCCATCTCCGTTAGAGCTTTGACATTCTCTTCCCATCTAATTTTAACTCTAAACAGAAATTTTCCTAATTTATGCAGGTTGCTTGCGTTTAGGTGACCATTCATTTTTTATAAGCTACTATAGCGTTTATTTGTAGAAATTTTTTATCCACCCAACTGTTTCTCAAATCATTCGTTGCCTGAGACTTTAATGCAATATGCATTGCGTCTTCAGCTAGTCCACACAAAGGACATTTATCCTTCTCTACGTTCCCTCTCCTATTCTTGAGTCTCCAGATACCTAATCTCCACCATGCCATTCCCGTTCTCTCTTCCCTTGAATTTAGTCTAACATATTCTTCCTGTTCCCAAAACTTCTTCACCTCCCTATAGTATTTTAGTGATCCTATGTCTTTCATATTACTAAAAATATCTTGTCTTGAAATTTCGTTTGCCCTCTCTTTTACTATTCTTCCAATAGTTTTCGTGTTTATAGACCCTAGTTCTCTCCATAGCCAATTTAGACCTAATCTGTTTATTTCACTTTCCAGCTCTTTGAGCCAATTCGATTTCCAATTAGCGGCTTTCATACAAAATATACATGTTTTCATAACTGCCGAATCATTCCTACACAGAATATCACCTAAATGATACGTAGGTAATATGCATTTATAGATAGTTGCTAACCACTAGGATCGCTACTATCGCCTCATCACAGACAATGTGAAATAGTGTCGGCACAGTCTATTGTTTCTACTACCCTCACAACTCAAGCTTCGTGACTGTATATACTAGACTGTGGGTATACCCTTCTCTACAACGAATTTAATTATTAGGTCATTATCAAAGGAGGTGAAATACTGTACTACGGAAGGAAGGACGGAAGAAAGAAAGAAGGAGAAAAGGAAGATAGAAAGAAAAAAGGAAAAAAAAAAGTTAGAAAATATGTCTTATTTTACTTTTCCACGTAGTTTTGACTGTGCTTGTTGTCTCATTCATTTTATTGTTTATTATTCTGTTATCCAGAAGCAAAACGATAAAGTGTGATGGATTCAGAAACACACACTCGTTTGATTTACTACTTTTACATTAATTAAGCGTTTCTAAATGTTTGTTCCACGAAATCCGAGAGGTTCTGCGAGCAAATCCTACGAGTTCCACGAAAAAGTACCAGAATGCAGCATTTGACGAAAATGTATGTATCTTAGACGTTTTAAAATATAAATTCAGAACATCTTTGACATTTCACTCCTAAAGAATTTTCTTTAAATGCCTGTGACACAATTTTGTTATTTGCTGTCGAAATTGTGACACAAAAATTAACAATTTAAGAATTAATTTTAGAGGTTTTATTATAGAAATATTGATGATCTTTTTCGAATGCAACACAGCCTAATTACTAATTTCTGTTGGAGAGAAAAGTTTCCTAATTATTGTATGACTTGAGGCTTTCCCGGCGTTTGATATAGAATAACTCTTCTCGGGTTCTCAGCCAGGTGAGTTGGAGATTAGCTTCCAAGCTTTCGACGGCTAGCTCTGCCATCTTCTTCAGGGACGAAGAAGATGGCAGAGCTAGCCGTCGAAAGCTTGGAAGCTAATCTCCAACTCACCTGGCTGAGAACCCGAGAAGAGTTATTCCTAATTATTGTCTAAAGATTCTGTGTGCTCAGAAATCTCATCGCGTCCAATTCATCTGAAGATTACCTAACATTTAGATGTCCCCTCTCTTTTTTACTCTTTTTACGTCGAATACAACATTTAAAAAGAGAACTAAAATACGTAGTCAATGCTTTACATCAAGAATGTTATTAAACGAGAACAGAGGATTACCATTTTATCACTTAATCCTCAATGAGAAAGTGACTATTCATTTTCGTAGGAGAAAATGGAGAACAGTGTTTAGTCTCCAGTAAAGTAGTTAACATAGAGCGCCATTATATTTTCGTCCAATATTGTGGCCCTTAACTTTGCCGCTATTCGCCTCCACCATACGGACATGATCATAGATGTCGCTAGTGCCACTTACCCTTTCTTCTTCAGAGACTATCCAGAGTGCACCACAGGCAATGGTTTCAGGTTTCACGCGTAATGAAAGAATGACTATTATGATGGAGAATTGTCGAGATGTCACAAGGGAACCGGAGTACGCAGAAAATCTTCTGTATTACGTGGACCACGGGCTTCCACAATACAACTTATAAATTCAGGAATCAGCGGGGTTTAAGCCTGGACTCGTGGCATATAAGTCCAGTGTAATAGCACTGAGCCACTGTGGAATTAGAGGGCCGTTATAAAACATGCTGTATTAGGTATTCAGTATGGATATGTTGTAGGATGGAATCGTGAAGCTTCTTTTAATGATCTTCCTAATGATAAACTTACGGGATTTATTTCATTTTATTTGTAACATCAAACGAACTCGCTCATTCTTAACCCATCCTAATATGTTATGACACCGCTTCGGTTGAGAACCGGTTCCTCGAACATGAAAAACATGCAATCCCATTTCAATTTCAAACATTGCGTGCACCTGATAATTACTGTTCTAAATTGTCACAGTTGTTCCATCATCGTTGTGAGACCATAGGTTAATCCGAATATTGTACGTAAAGAAATGTGAGAGAGGTATGTACAATTGCCAGCATATTCTCTTACCCAGTTGTTTGATCGATATACCTTATTTTATGCTAACCGTTTATATCCGCTATAAATAATTCTTCATGAATTTTCATTTTCTGCATTTAAATTATTCGGTATTAAATTTCCAGCTCTACAATGCTGTTCTTGAGTGGAATGTTTTAAACACCCTGTATATCAATATTTTATAACTGCAAGCTTATACGTGTATTTTCATAAAAGCTTCGATAATATTGCATCCCAAAAAGTCTATGACACGATATAAAATTCGCAGACTAATTTTACAGTTTATCAAAATTGTAATCCATTATTAACCGCAAAATAAAAGGAGCAAAGTTAATCCCATCCCGCACGCAGTGTGCATTCATCGCTGACCGCTTTGGTAATCTTCTAAATCCGCATATTATATGTTGTTCAGTTTTATGGAAATGAATCAATGGAAACCTCATCATCAGTCCCCCATTCTCATATGTGCTTTAGTTATTATCAGCCAATTTCACAGTAACCACAGGCGCCCAAGTCGTCGAATGAAGCCACTTTTTACAGGAATAACGTAAATTGTTAAATACGTTGTATGACAGTTCAGTATTACCATACAGTAAAAATCAAACTCGATTTGTGGAAACTTTTACTCCGGCTGTAAAAGGTTTGTTATTATTATGCTGAACATATTGTTCTCCGTCCATAACGTAGACTTCCTTCCTTTGTATTGGATGCTAGTTTTATATATTAAAATCTGAGGCATGGAAATAAATCGTTAGATTGGCTTCCTCCCATAGACGTAGTTAAATTATATTGCTCCTTCAATATCTTATTAGAGGAAATCCTGTGACGCTGCAAAAAAAATACATTTTTAGATTTATACATTTTGATTACACAGATTTAACACTTCATCACATAGATGCACACCGTGTTCATAAAGTTCCAGTACCATTATAATTAATCATTGCTCAGAAACTACGTGACATTGAGCAATAATAATAATAATAATAATAATAATAATAATAATAATAATAATAATAATAATAATAATGACTGGTCGTTGTTGGTCTTGGTGCCACTTGTTCTGTTTCCTGTAAGGGTGTGTTCCTGTGGTATGGTGTAGAGTCAAAGAGTGTGTGTGTTTTGAAGTTTGACTCTACACTATACCATAGGAACACACCCTCATAGGAAACAGAACAAGTGGCGCCAAGACCAACAACGACCAGTTCTGAAGATGACCCATAAATAGGTCGAAACATGTAAACGATGTACGTTGAAATTTAACACAGGAAAGTCTTACCATACATATTCCGAAGTAATAAAGTGTTAAAAGTGGTGTAATCAAAATTAATAATAATAATAATAATAATAATAATAATAATAATAATAATAATTTTATTTATTTAATCTAGCAGAGCTAAGGCCAGTAGGCCTTCTCTTTCGCCCAGCCAGACTCTAATTCTAATTCAATATGGTTTGCTTAGAAACTACGTGACATAGACCAATATGTTTTTTTTTCAAGTATTCTACATCTCTCAAAGTTTTGTTTCAATTATTTTTGCAGATTTAATTAAACGACAACCTTATTCTCAAACACCCTTAATCTCTGTTCCTCTCTCAAAGTGAGAGTCCAAGTTTCACAACCATAGAAAACAACCGGTAATATAACTTTTTTATAAATTCTAACTTTAAGATTTGTTGACAGCAGACTAGATGACAAAAGCTTCTCAACCGAATAATAACAGGCATTTCCCATATTTATTCTGCTTTTAATTTCCTCCCGAGTGTAATTTATATTTGTTACTGTTGATCCCAGATATTTTAATTATTCCACCTCTTCAAAGGATAAATCTCCAATTTTTATATTTCCATTTCGTACAATATTCTGGTCACGAGACATAATCACATACTTCGTCTTTTCCGGATTTAGGCCTACTTCCAATCCTATCGCTTTACTTGCTTCAAGTAAAATTTCCGTGTTTTCCCTAATCGTTTGTGAATTTTCTCCCAACATATTCGCGTCATCCGCATAGACAAGAATTCGATGTAACCCGTTCATTCCAAACCCTCTCTGTTATCCTGAACTTTCTTAATGGCATATTCTAGAGCGAAGTTAAGAAATAAAGGTGATAGAGCATCTCCTGGCTTTAACCAGCAGTGAATCGGAAAAGCATCAGACAGAAGATAATAATAATAATAATAATAATAATAATAATAATAATAATAATAATACTAATGAAAGGTGCTATAATTTTGCAGTCAAGCATTAGGCGTAGCCTATTCCTGTATCGCTTCTATTTCTACTTTCTTGCTGCTTAGGAAACGTGGAGTTGTTTCTGTTGACATCTAATGCAGAGCTGTCACACAGGCGGTGTGGGTTCGAGTTCTGATCAGGCCTAGGATTTTTCATTTCATTGTGGCTTGTAGCGGACAAGGTTGCAGTTTGGATTTTTCTCGGAGTTCTTCCGTCATGCCAATATTAGGCACAGCAGTATTCCGTTATTTTTAAATTCTATTATCTTTGATGATCATTTCACCGATCACCGGTACGCGACGTGCAGAGGAGCGTGACCCAGTCCCATATCGGTTACCTGCACTGAACCGTTGATATAAGGTATAATAACACCTTCTGCAGTCGGGCGAGGTGTTACTCTAGGACTTCCTAGAGTAACACCTGTTACATTAATTCACAAAGAACTAGAAATTTTGTACAATTGAAGAATATATCTCTAATCAAGCCTTCTGCACATACACAAAGTCGTACAGCAGCAAAAACCCATTCATTTCCTCGCTAGGTAACTACAACCCAGCTTTAGATAAACATAAACTCCCTAAAAGTGTACTCCACATTCTAGCTTGGAACGACAACGTACAAGACGCAAACCAAATTGAACATTAAACAACATGACTCGGAAACAATTATACGTATAGCACTGCACTAATAATGATATTTCTCCCTTTCAGGGACATCAAGTTATTGGATACACAGGAGAGTGTCGAACAGTTGTTATCGCAATTACTTATATGGTTGATTATGTATATGTATTTTAAATTATGATTAAAATGGAACCTTCCTCCTGAATATATGCATATCCCAATGAAGCCAATTGGCTTGTCGTCAGTACGACACCTCATCCTGCTCAAGGTTTTCCGTGGTTTCCCTTGAGTAATAAGACAAATGTCGGGATGAGCCCTAAACGAAATGGGCCACGGACCTCTTCCCTTCCCCCACACTTTCTCTTCTACTATCACAAAGAACTTGCTAATTTCTTAGATAACAATCCTGTAATATGAAAATAGGGGAAAATAATTATACTGTAAGTTCACAGGGCTAACGGCTTCGAAGCTGGGTACCTGGTTCAAATGAAGTGCACTCGTAGCAATTTAAAACATTGGGGCATGAGATAGTTACTCTGCCTGCCAAAAAAAATTCACTTCAATGAAATCCCCAAGGTAAAAAAAAAAAAAAATAAAAAAGAAGGGCGGTGTGTGTGAGGTGGAAATGTATTTAGCTAGAGTTCTACATAACACATCTGCAATGATCGCAATGTTGGGTCATGATGACTTCCCATAAAAGATACACATAGGAAAACCAGCTCTGGAAAGTGATATTCAATTGCACTTAATTTTAATTAAGTTGAGTTAGGCAGAACCTTGAGATATGGCTCTAGTATCTTACTCGATTCCCTTTGCCAACATGGAGAGTTCAGACATCTGGGATTTGAGTATTTCCTCAGTACTAAAAAGTTGTCTTAATGGCGGAATTTTATGACCCGTATTTACAACATCATCCACTCAACCGTAAAGGCATGTGAAGACAATTTCCTAGTGCCGACCTCTAAGAGAGAGTTTATGTTGCCCGGGCAACAGATCTCTCTGCTAGCTGAAACAGAAGAGCAGAGCTCAGATGATGTTTTGATAAGGATCTCGTAAATTACGCTGCATTATTCAGTCAACTAGGCGGCAAGGAATTTTCGTCGAAGTAAAGGACTCAGAGAGTAGAGAAATTTTAAAGCGTCTTCAATACAGTTTAACAGGAAAGTATGTTGTCTTGCGTGGAGTATTAGCTGTCATGCTAACCACTTTAGCCGAAGTTCACGGTTTCAAAATCGGTAGTTAAATAAATTATTGCTAATACTAAGTAGCTCTTACTAAGCTAAAATGTTAATCAATTTTAATTTTAATTTATAAAACGTTCAAAATCAGTAGGAGTAAGCTCAGTTTGAATCCACCACTGTGGAGTAACGGTTAGCGCGTCTGACAGTGGTAGGAACGGCCCCGGGTACAAGTCTTCTTTGGGGTCTTTTCCCTCAACCAATTGAAGCAAAATTTTCTGGGTAACTTCCGGCGTTGGACTCATTTCGCCATCATTAATTCAGGTATCATCATTCACAATCATCCACACAATATCCCGGTGCGGCGTGCTTTACTTGTAAAAGGAATAGGAGTGGTAAGCAAATAAACCTCAGGCTGCATTGTATTGTATTATATTTATTAAAATTCCATGGTATTTATATATTGCTTCACAGCTAGAATATGGAACACGTAAAAAAACTTAATACTACTATAAAGTCTAAGGGTGCTATGCATAGACATTTTGCTAGCCCGCGCTACGAGCGTGCTAAGGTAGCCCCGACTATCGACTGATTACTTGTACAGGATTCATATCATATATATCGCTAACACTGGTTTATGAATACGAAAAACGTTATTTCGCTGATCATCCACCGGAAGTCCGAGCTAAGAATGCCTATGAATACGGTCCTTAATTTATAGTCACAGTCTAGTTGAAATATATACAGAAGAGCTTTACAATAGAGTCTACTAGTACAACACAAAGTTTCAGTACCAATTTCATGAAATTTTGTTGAACGCCATGAATTCACCTACAAAATAGAAGGCTTGAGAAATTAGGTACTTCTTTTAATTTGGTCTTAAATAATCTTATGTTCTGAGTTTAAATTTTTATATCGATAGGGAGGCTCTTAAAATTTTTGCTGCCATATAACGCACTCCATTTTGATAGTACGATAGACTTGCCAATGGAGTACGAAACTAATTTTTTAACGCGTATTTATGCTATGAATTGTTGAATTAGTTACAAAGTTTTCACGATTACATAGGAAGAAGATTATTAATGAAAAAATATACTGACAAGCCGTGGGCATTATTTGTAGTTCTTTGAAAATAATTCTACACGATTCCATATATTTGTGCACCTACTATTATTATAATTACTCTTTTTTGTAGTAGGAATATGCTGTTATTATCTGTGGAATTTCCCCAGAATAGGCTATTATTGCAAACTTCATTACCGTTTGGAAGGATGCGAAGTGTACTGTTTTTAAGGTAATGATTTTTACTATTTTTTTGCGTAGGTCTAATAGCAAAACATGCTGAATTTAGTTTGAGGGTAATTTGGAAGCCTTCGAGTCCCTCCTCCGTACAAAGTAAAAAAAGCTCACTTATGAAGTACAATAATGCCATTTATTATGTTATTCAATAAATAGAACACAGTTGTACAGTTATGTGACCTGATTTTTCAATAACAATTATATAGAATATTGAAGTGTTGGAATATATAGGACTAAAATTCGGTGTTGGTGAAGATAATAATTGTGTTTGTATTGGTAATAGTACAACTTTATGTATCAATAGTTTCAATTGCACAAGTTACATTTCATTGCATTTCATTGTTATAATTTAATGTGAACGAGAATTGGTAGACATATTTTGTCAGAAACTCTGCCCTAAATCTCTGAAATGGGACCGACAGCTTTACTTGTCTCGAGGTGGAAGATAAGTTATATTGCTACTTACGTGTGAGAGACAGCATCCAGTTCAAAGATCAGTAAACAAATAACCTAAGTACTTATGCTAGTAAGGGCCGTTATATAAATAATTATTCTGAAATTAGGCAATGAATTTACGCTTCAGTTTGAATGAACTTAGAATTTTGATGCTCGAATACTAATCCAAAATTATTTCGCCCAAATATAAGATAAAAGAGTTTGTCATATTTTTTTTTTCTCTTCTGCTTTATATCTGCCCACTGAACAGTACAATTTTCCGTAAAAATGTATTGACAGACCATCTGAGAACCATGATCCCATTTCTATGCAAAGGTCTGGATCGTCTTGCTTTAGTAGTACTTGTGTATTGTAAGGTTCATTTCCTCCGTCTTCAGAATATTGTGGACAATATTGTTTGTCATTCCCAGTTCCACAGTTGTCCGGAGAACTGATTACTCTGACTTGCTTATTACCTTCGCTTTATCTGTTGTCTCCATCTTGCTCCGTGCGGATGGACTCCCAGAACGGGTTTATCCAGTTTATTTCAATTTCATTACCAGCTTCACTACTGCGCCCAAGAATGCTTCATCCCGGGACGACTTACATTGCAGTGTACTGCTCCTGTAGACACTGCTACTGAACAATGTAGAATTCATTCGTTCGTGTTCCGACACAGTATTTTTTGTTCCATTACATTAAACCTAACCTCCGCTATAAAAACATGTGTTATCAGACTTCATAGACATTCGATAGGCTACGCGATCTTCTGACGTTTCGCCACGTACCGAGTATGAATACCGTCACGGGTTTCGTAATGAAACGAAAAATGCCAAAATTTCAAATCCTTAGCGTAACAAGATTATGAGCCAAAATTCAAGCTAATGTAATTAGTATTTGGATGATTAACCAATGTAACTTGTGTGACTATGTCCAATAACTCCACTTATCCTCGGTGTGGGTTGGAGGGCACCGAAGCCGTAGCGCGTGGAATCTGCATCGAGAGCAGCTACAGACCTGTGCAACACCTTATTTGACTTCTAATCACAAATTCTGCAATACTGAATTGATAATAAACGTGTACGACGATTCATTTTGAGTTAATCATAATGTGAAATAATGTGAGCTAGGTATAATTTCGAAATATCTCTTAATATGAAGGAAATACCATTGTATGCTTTTCAAAAACCAGCCCTCTCCATCGTAACTATTTTGATAGGAGAGGAAAAAAAATAATTTTTCAATACCCATCTGACATAAAGTATAAAGTATTGTTGTACATTGTTAATAAAATAACATGTACAAAAATACAGCCTTAATTCTTTCCTGCAGGAGTTATCTGAACACATACTTAAAACAAACAAAGATGATTATTTGACACAAAGTGAGTCAAGGAAAAAAATTATAGGAATGAATTAACTTTTAAAATATACAATTTCAATTTTAACAATTTAACTCGTACAAATACATATAGGCCTATATATTAACTCAATATATATCCTTTAAAAATGAATTTCCTAACGCTATTTTTTAAATTTCTGATACTAAAATTTTACAAATTTGGGTGTTTTCCAATTATTTTATTATATAACCTTGAACCAAAGTAGGTAACAGGGCTAAGAACTGTGCTTGTGTTCCTCTAGTCGTATAAAGTCAGATCTTTTAGTTCTATATTTATGATGATACAATTTGAATTTATTGCGAATTAGATGTATGAAGTTTAATAAGGAAATATAATCAATATGTTTCATTTTCAGAACATTAAAATCAGTGAACAAAACCTCGGATGAGTAATCAATTGGTTTATTAAGGCATATTTTAATTATTCTTTTCTGAATAAGTGTTACTGGAGTGAGATTAGAATTACAAGCATTTCCCCACCCTAAAATGCCATACTGGAGAATGCATTGAAATAAAGCTAAATAAATTAGACGTAAAATATTAACTCGAAAATATGACCGAAGTATAACAAAGATATAAATTGTTTTACGTAATCTATAATAATAATAATAATAATAATAATAATAATAATAATAATAATAATAATAATAATAATTCCATCTCAATTATGTTATAATAATACTTACACATACATACATGGGCAAGTCTTTCACTGCAAACTCAGTATTCTCCAATCTTTCTATTCTGATAGTTCTTTTTGAGAATTTATTACAATTTTACTGAGCGAGAGAAGAAACGGTTTTGTGCAGCAACATGTCCATGGAAATTCCCTTATTATTTGACGCAAAAAACCGATTTTCCTCTCGCTCAGTGAAATTGTAATGAATTCTTAAAAGAACTATCACAATATCACTCGTTTCGCAGTATTATCAACCTTTACCCTATATACGATTTTTTCTTGGATTTTTGTCTTCACAACTCCAAAATCAATGTCATGTGGGTTAAACGAATGGCCACTTAGTGTGGAAAAAGTGATGAATCTCATCGAAGCGACCAATAAGAGCAACAAGAATTCCACAATTTTGGACATCTGGCCGAAATATACGGCTGACCACTAGGATCCAGAATACAAAGCAGAGTTTAAATTAAAAATACAATATGATTGCGGAAAGAATACGGAACAATGATAAATTAAAAAATGAATTACAATTTGATTTCGGAGAAACATGAGATGAAAATACATTGAAGAGTAATGAAATGAAGTTAAAAAAAATACATATTATTATACAAGTGATTGTGTAAAATGGATAATGAATCTCTCAATACCATTAGACAAATTTTGTTAATGTCCTCATTAGAAAATTTAAGAGAAAGGAGAATGGTTTTGGTTAACTTAAATGAAGTTCCCCTAGCGCCAAAAAGAAGTTCTTTCACTTCCCATGTATTAATATTCATTTTGTATCTCTCATAGAAGTGAGAATTACATGGGTTGTAAATAGACTTCTTTCCATCGTTAACGCTATTGGCTTGTTGATCATCCTTCTCAAAACGGACAGTGGGGTCAAGAATGAGGCTTCTTTGATTCCGTCGATCGATGGCTATAATGTCTGCTCTTCTCGTTGACCCATTCTCAGCCAAGGAGTGCACTTCTTCGTAAACCTCCCACTTTGCCTTCCGAAGAGTGGTTGCGATGGAGTTTCTCACTTAATGGTGGCGATTGTTCCTCAGTAGTTCTCCTTTAGGGCAATAACCCAAAACATGCCCAAGGGTTTCTACTTCGCTGCACCCTGGATGACGACAGTTTTGATCTTGAAAGGAACGACCTGGTACCAATCGTACTGCTGCGATGTTTGTGGACATGTTTATGGCATTGGTCCACTCTGAGGATGATATCCCTCTTCTATTACTAATCCAAGAATTGTTTTTTGGAACTACACTGTAAGTTACCACTCCTTTGCCTTTTTGCGGAATTCGACACCAATTATTAAACGACGTACTACAGTGTGGTTCGATTCCGCTCTAGTTAGCCCATCAGAAAATAATATGTAAGGTATTTTTAATAGAAGACTGATCTATTTATTTTCTCAGCTTAGAGAACAGGTCGTCTCTAGGATATGGCATGGTTTCGAACGAAACAGTTATTTTATTGCTCAATAATATCTATATCCAGTAGGAGGAGATGACTTGTTTTTTCATCCTAAATGGTCTATCTCAGTAGAATAGGATAGCAATATAAAATAGATTTTGTAAAAAAAATGAAGTAGAGATGACTGGTTTTCGGACTCGTCGATTCAATTACTTCTCTTACCAAAGAGACATATTCTCCATTTATCAATCGAAACAGAGATAAAACATTGAAACCAACACAGCTGTAGCATTATACATGCGATATATCCCTGATACAGCACAGAAATTTTGTGCGTTCTACATTCATACCTTCGGGATTTGGATAAAGTTCTGTGGCTTGAAAATCTGACTCACATAATCTGAGTTCTGGATATGATCTTTAATATTTTGCGTTGCACATATTCAGCCCTTGGAGTTACAACTCGTGTGCTGTTTCACAGGATTTTGATAGCCATTCTGCACTCAGACCTAATCTAACTTTGATGTTTGTGTTAATAAACTGCTTCCCACGCTTCACACTCGAGATCCCGCGGGCAGGTCTGTCTCCTACGGACATCTCCCACTCGCTCGTTTTCGGAGATGATGGAATTCACAGCTGTGTGTAATCTTAACAGATGTCGCTATGGAGATCATAAATATGAATGACGACGTCGTCCATGTACTATACATCAGCGTATTCTGTTTGAGCCCAATTGATTGGCTGCCTTAACTCAGTGATATATTTTGTGATTTCAATAAATTTATAAGCCTTACATTTTTTCCCGTTTCTTTCTCCTCCTTGTCGTTGTCTCTCTCTCTCCATCTCCTACTTTCGGTTACTTTGTCGTCTTTTCTTTTTCATCTGCACTTGGTTGTATTTTTACTTCAATTTATTCACATTCATTTATTATATTTATACATGGTGTTCTGAAAAAGCTTCTAATATTTAGAGAGGCGATAGTATGAATCGAGATAGAAAATAAAAAGCCTACAAACATACGTCGTAAAATTAATATCTTCTGAGAAATGAGCAAATGTTTACCTTTACTGTAAGGGCAGCATATCTTACACTTTGAGCTCTTTGGTAAGAGAAAACAAAATGAAGAGTTCGCGGGAAAAACGATGAATGTCACACTTTTCTTAAGGTTGATGTCATTATCTAATTCAATGGATCACTGCGAAATTCAATGCTGTTCTTATGAAAAATGGTAAAAAGGAGAATTATCACCATGAATACAGTAATCCTTTCCTTTATTTTCTAAAGAAACAGCACCACATCCCGCAGTTATAGACTCAATTAGATCATTATCTAATCCTTAACATAACTGTGACATTCATCGTTTTTCCCGCGAACTCTTCAAATGCAACCGTTTGTCACTACGTATTACGCAGCAGACCTTTGTGATTATATCAGGAGGACGCTTAAGCAGACGGTAGTGCGTTAGAATACTACTGCAGTAGTATTATTGTACCATTCACGTAACTTAGTTTCGTATCATTTGAATAGGAGTGAATTTTGAAGTAGAATATTACCTGAATGACTTCTTGTGCAATTATTGCTTTTTGTTAAAAAAAATTGCGATAGGTAGTATAGGCATTGTAATCCAGGTTTTTTTTCCTTTAGGAAAACTTTCCAATTTCTATAATTCCCTTGAATACGTACCCTACGAGACGGAGCTTGGTTAGTTACCCAGTTGGTCGCTGGGGAGAAAGTCGGGGTGTACAAGACGGAGCCTGGCTGGTTACCTTGTTGGTCACTCGTAAGCTAGCTGGTGGCTGGGCAGAAAGTCGGGGTGATCAGAACGAAGCTTGTTTGCGCCTCGCAGTCAAAGTAGCTGAACTTACTCTGCTTTTTCAAAGTTGTCTTTAAAAAAACAATGACAATTTGTAAAAGTGCCAGGATGGATTGTATTGGTCTTCTGGTTCTCCTAAACGTACTTTTCGATATTTGGGCATTTTCAGTGCGGAAATAACCACGTAAATAGTTTTACTTTTCTGGAAAGCTCATAATGAAACCCTTTCATTAAATCCCACATAGTTCATTCTGATACACATAGAGCATTGATAAAATAATATGTATTAATTCACAAAAGGTCAGTACCGGTAATTATATTGTTTCTAAAATTGTCACTTTCTGTAAAATATCAATTATTCAATTACAAAGTTAATTATTATTGGTATCAATTTTATACCACCTCATTCTAGTGCCGAGATCAAGAAAGCATGGGCCTCTATCTCCAGGCTCCCGAAGTGTTTTTATGGTATGTGAAAGAACTACCTTTATCTTTATTAGTATCCATTTCAACTTCGCCTTCATCTCACAATTTCACAATAAGATATGGGATTTGGTGGTCAGGTTGAAACTGATTTCAAAATTTGTAAACATTGAGAAATATACATATTACAGATCGTATACTCACAAACAAAACCCAAAGCATGAATACAATACGTTTGTTGGAACCCAAATGTTTAACGAGCATTGCTTTCAATCAAAGTACTAATGTCTGCCCTAGAATTTGTAACAAATTAAAAAAGAATTACGCAAATGTATTTACCTCCAAGAGTTTGAAATTTAAAAATGTATGTAAGCAATTTGTTATGAGTAAAGATTAATTTTTAGATGTTGTTATGTTGTAATTTATGCGTCTACATTTATTATGTATTGAATCCTCTAAACACGAGAACACTCTCTTTTAGGGACGTACCGGTATTAAAATGTTGTAAAATTACAATTTCTTTGTATTGTATTCTTCTGGTAATAAACATTATTATTATTATTAGTATTATTATTATTTATTATTATTTTTAATTAATCTTTCCCAATCCATTATACGCTTCGAAATTACGAGCAGTAGGCATTTACCACGTGGGGAAGTTCTAGGGACGCATGCGCACTAAACACATTTAGGTGGTTGGTAGCTGGAAAAATGAGGTGATTCATTCTGTGAGCTACCAACGGGCTAACAGACTACGTAGCAGTCTACCGACCAGGCCTCGTCTTGCACGTCTCCATTGCTTAACATTCGGGTATTCCTTCCGACTAGGTAACCGGCCAGGCTACCAACTACCAATCAGGCTCCGTCTTGCACGTACCCTTAGGCGCTTGCCTGCCGATCTGGAGTTACGCTCGGTCGCTGGTTCGATCCTCGCTTGGGGTTACACCTAGTTGTATTTTTCCGAGGTGTTCCCCAATCGTAAGGCAAATGGCAAATTTCAAGTAATATATGGCGAATCCTCGGCCTCATCTCGCCAAATATCACCTCACTATCATCAATTTCATGACGCTAAATAATTTCGTAGTTGATACAGCGTCTTTAATAACCGACAGTAGAGAAAGTCTTCTCACATTTCTCTATCGAAGTGTTGACTTGACTCAATTTTGACTGAAAGGTGACTTATCCCCTTTTGTCCGCGCACTCACGAATTTAACAAACAATACACTCCTTTTCTACGGTAACCACTTTCTCTCTTGTATTTAACGGATGTGAACGGCCAACTATACGCCAGTAGCCCTTAGTATATGCTACTTTCAATTATTTTAGATTTTGTTTATTTAGGTTAATTTTGGTTTGAATAAATTAGTTTACATTGAAGTTATTTTTTCTTTTTTGTTGAGCCTGCTTTCAGTTTGTTTAAGTGAGTTTTTATTTTATTTAGTATTTGTTTACTCAAATTGGAATTTGTATATTTAGGTTTGCTCGAGTCAGTTTTATGTTTGAGGTAACTTTATTCTTCTCAAGAACCATTTTTGAATATGTTTGCTGAAGTTAATTTCAATTTCTTTAAGTTACTTCAGTACGTATTTTGAACATTTAGTTAGTAATCGTAGCGTTTGTGTGATATTTACATTTCTTGCGTTTATGTTACATTATCAGCACAAAATACATGTTTCTGCTGATATTTGTACTGAAAATATATTTATGTTATGCAATTGATATTGGAAGAAAACCATTATTTTGTACGCTCTAATTAATGTTGTTAGCTTGCTTCTTCTCGGAATAATTTATTTATCGTGTTTTGATGTTAATATTTCTCAACCATTCATATGTATAAGATATGTGAATCCATACATTCAAGGCCTTTGGGATGGCCAAATCTCCCTTTGAACGTTAGCATATTAAAATGAAATGAATTCTGTGCGTATTCCAAGTATAACTCTATTGTACCTCAGGCTGCTTGATTGTTAGAGCCACCATCCCATCCGTTCTCGAGAGGATACGCATACAAACATCCGTAAATAGATGGTACCACAGCAAGGCGGATGTCCTGGCATAGCTTCTACTATAGACATAGACGCCAGCTCCAATGTCTGTCACTGTAACATGTTATCTATGCAAGTACATAGCATGTAGCCTATGTAATACATCGAACAATCCCGTCCTCAATTCAGCCAAAGGACGGAGTCTCAATAAAAGATCTTTTATTGGATACCCTTTGCTTTCTGTAAGACTTTCGGTGAGCAGAGTGACAGAAGAAAATTACTGAAGAACATTTAAGGGGTTTCATACATTAGCGGTTGTACTTTCTTTTTACAAAACATTAAATAAATTGACTACCATTTAATATATTTTCTTTAAATTGTACACACTTACACTACATGATTTTAGCTTCAATCTGATACATAATGCATCCAGTAATCCTCAGTATGTTTGAAAGTTTGAAATTTAAAAGAATATAATTATTGTGTCTTACAAAAACATGATTTAACCTAAACTGAGAAAGTGAATGAATGTTAGCCATGATGTCCCATGTTGGGCACAGGCCTCCTGTGATGGGGTTAGAACCCCCTCGACAGGGATGACTCAAGTGTACTCGCTTGGTGAGCCAATCCAGGCGAGCTTGTCGTGTATACTACTTTTGTGATATGGTTAATAACCGTGTTAAACTTTAACTAGTCTCATCACTCTGTTCTTTGTGCCTTTTTTTTTCTTGCACTACACTCATTATACTAACACTAGCACTTTGACAAACACTGATTGCTATTTACACTATTTACCTGACACTTTCTCAACGCTGACTTTACTATTTACAAAACTTATCTCACATTTTCACTAATACTGACTTTACTATTTACAATATCTTAACACTGATTACATTATCTATTTACAATGACCTTCCCTACTTCTTTCCACAAAACTCTGTTCTTTGCTGTCCTCGACAATTGTTTCCCCGCCTCTTTGGTAAACATGTCAGACCATCTGAGCCGTGGTCTTCCCTGCCCACTCTTTCCGACGTAGGGGTCCCACATCGTGACTGCATGGGTCCATCTTGTCTGATGTAGTCTCGTCACATGTCCCCCCCAGGTCCACTTCGTTGCCGTGGCTCGTTCTGGTGCGTCAGTAGTGTTCGTCAGTCTTTGTAGTGTTTCGTTTGTCATTGTGTCTCGTAGCGTGGTGCCCAGTATTTTTAGCTATTTACTTGTTTCTTTTTTTTTAAATCTAAGATCATAATCTAAAGATTTGTCCTCAGTGAACATTACAACTGATTTCATACTAAATTTATATATATATATATATATATATATATATATATATATATATATATATATATATTTAAATTCGTTTCTTTTTCAATGTTTTTTTATTAGATAATTGCTCATTTTTTAATTAAAATTTAACTATTGTGGTTCAACATCTTCAGATTATTACAAGGATAAGTGTATGAAATTTGAATAAAATCATACAAACGGTTCTTGAGATATCAGGTTTTTTGTAACAAAAAATGTAATTATCGGAAAAATGAGTCTAAAGATGGGACATGCTTGTACTTACATCCAGCACTATAAAGGAGAGAAACTGAGTATGTGAGCTCCAGGCCTGTTAGCCATTTGTCTCACTCTGGGTTACGTTGCTCCACTGAAGGAGCTCTATAAAATTTTTAAGGGGAAAAGACGAAAAAGGACGTAACTTCTTAGGTACCACATACGGGAAAAGAGGGATGCAGTGACACGTGTATGCATTTAAAGGTAAACTTTAACTATGGCGACTTGTGGAAAGAAACTGAGAAACGGACGGTACAGACAGTAAACTTGATATACTTGGGAATGTTTTATCTATCAGGAGCACATTGACTTTCATTTTAACCAGAATTTAAAAATATTGTTTGATACTTTCATTTCGTGCATTGTTAACCGAACGTCTAGAATGTTGGCTTTAAGCTACTAACCGGGTTCAAATCCCGGTGGATCTAACTAGAATTTGTTTTTGGTGGACAAAGACAGTGTTTGGTAATAGGTTTTTGCGGGATACTCTCGTTTTCCCTACCAACTTTCCAACATTTCTCCAGAAATTCTCATGATACGGTGTACCAAGGACAACTCATTCATGACACCTGAAAGAACAAGCTTCAGCACGTCGCCTGCTAGATGGGGACGCTTGGATGAATCACTGAAGTAAAGTAGGTTACCTCCCACAAGTAGAAAAATAATTTTTAATAAATTATATTGTCTACTACAAAATTAGTACCCCAATACACCTTTGCTGGATCAGTTTATAATATATTAATAAGATTCCATCCATGACTTACTGTAGTACAGTAGGCTTATATTATTGCTGGTTATGTAAGGGAGATTTCTGATGGAATTGGCTACATTATGCCTCAGTTCATATCCAATTTCAGTAATTATTTGGCAGCCTGATTATATACGCTAAATAAGTTTAATTCAAGCTTTACAATCCCTACATGCATCACTCTATTTCATGCTTAATCATGTATTTCCTGTAATTATTGATTTTCAATAGTTAATCATGTTTAGCACAAGTAGGACTTCTGCGTCGGGAAAGAGTCCACCATTTGTAGATATAAATTCGCTGTAATTTCATTGACAAAATGTTTTAATAGAATTTATTTATAGTCACATTACACCACTTCTACTGCAATATGAGTTATTGTGACACTTTAAAATTTGATATGAATAACCTAGTACATATTGAAAGATTGTATATTAGATATAGGCCTAAGTAGTGTAATACATAAATTACGACATTTTTAAATTTTCTACGAGTAGTCAAGTACACAGATTATTACACATTTTTTTTACGACTGATAAGAGTAATAAATTACACATTGCAGCACTTTTACGTTTGATAAGAGCATTGAAATACATATTACTACACTTTTCCATATACGTTTCTGATTTTGAAAAAATTGTCGTATTTCACACAGGAAATAGCGTCTCTATCTGTGTTTGTCAATTCTGAGGAAATGTGAGCTTCCCCAGTTGTGAACAGAAAGCTGGGCGGTGATGGTAAAGCTGGTAATGCATGAGGTTAATTATATAATTTATATAGTGAGATCACAAAGTGGGCATACCCTCCATGTATTCTTATTACACTTACTTTGTGATATTGAATGTGAATGTTGGTACCCCCATGCTACCCTGGTAACCGTGCAGTTATTAACAAATATGACTGAACAGAGTGCGTTTACCATCGAACAAAGGTTAGTGACAGCGGTTTGGCTTCATGAAAGACGTCATACCGACGACACCGTGGAAACAGTGAAGATGAAACTTCGTTAACGCTTTGGTGTGGAACCGCCAAGGAAAGCAACGATGTTGGATTGGGAAAAATATGCATTCGCAACTCTTCGCATTGCATGTGCGCTAATATCTCAATACGACCTTTCCCAACCGGTGGATTGGAAGAGGATCTGCAAATGATCAAGCTCCTTTTGCCTGGCCTCCACTAAGTCCCGATATCACAACACCTGCTAGTGATCTCTGAGGATTCATAAAGTGCGAAATCACCGCTATAACACAATAGTACGATTACGAGCAGCTGTGGAAGTTGCGTTCAACGAAGTGACCCTTGATTATCTCCACAAAACATCTGCCAGGACATGGCGCAGAATTCAGCCGTGCTATGAAAATGATGGTCTTCATACCGATGTCTTGGATCGTTAAACTATCAGGTACATGTCCATACCAATCAATTAACCATACCCATAGTAGTGTCGTAGGCCTACTTTCTGTCTATAGGCTAAAGTTAAAAGTTATATTTTATTTAACGACTACAACTGCCGAGGTTATATCAACGCCGCCTATGTGCCGGAATTTTGTCCTGCAGGAGTTCTTTTACATGCCAATAAATCTACTTAAATGCCATCAACCTAGCCAGGGATCTAACCCGCAACCTCGGGCATAGAAGGCCAGCGCTATACCAACTGCGCGAATCAGGCCGACTCTCTCTGTATGTGTGTATATATATTACATCTGATTTATTAATTGTACATACTTTATGCTGTATTAAACCCAAATTTTCAACCGGTCGATACGTTGGGAATATTAATAATCTTATTTACAACTTGGTTTCAAAAAATGTTGATGTATGTCGTCATTTATGATAAAAGTGCACTTTCCGAAATATCGGCAACAATTGGATTGATTTCTTTTTTAAACTGCATTTAAAAAGAATTAAAATTTGGTTTATTCAGCTTATAATTCGGTTACTTAATCGTGTTTAAAATAATTATTACATTTATTGAAATGTTCACGCATGGATACGTGTGTTCGCACTACTGATTTATTGGTAACACTGTTATACTATGTAACGTTCATGTATTGGCTATACTGACAAACTCAAACATTGTATCATGGTAAGAAATATGGCCGAGGCGTCAGTAAAGCTTTATATCACAAGTTCGTACTCGCTCGTTTGATTCCTCGACACAATACTTTGGAACTACATTTTCTGCAAAGTTATATAGGCCTATCATTGGTGAGGTTGGTGATAGCGAGATGGTATTTGGCGAGATGACTCCAAAGATTCGCTACAGGATTACCTCACATCAGATCTAGGAAAAACATAGGAAAATATGTAGGCAGGAATAATTTAACAGCTTGCAATAACATTTCTACTTTACGATCTCGTAACTACACCGGTGACTGACACAATGTTATTGTGAACACGTATTGGAAGCATAGTGGAAGGATATGCAACGTAAAATCGAAACGAACACGCTTTGTTAATCCAAAGGTGAGCACTTGAATTAGCATCATTCACGTAAACTTTTCCGGCCATGGGCGACGCGCTGAAGGCGTGATTTATTTGCCGTCTTAGGCTTTGCTCTCAGTGCACTATAGATTAATGTTGAAGGTAATCCTTGGATAATAAATTTCACACATTTACTACAAGATATTCGGTGGAAGAAATGGCATTTATTAATGCATTCACTAAAGCGCAAATTGCTCATTTTGCATATTGTGTTCCATTGTCAATATCTTCCACAACGGTACTATCAGTAATAATTTTAGTTTCAGCATTGAAATAAAAATCAATTGATCAATTAAAAGTAATGATTGTGGTACGATTATACAGTATTCAGATACTATTTCTGTTAGATAAAAACAATAAGACTGTAAGAAACTATTCAAGTTTTTCTGAGAGACCGCAATAATGCGGAACGCTGGGCTTTCGTTTACATTCTTGTGACACTGCCTGTGGTTGCTTGGTTTATTTTCTTTACTTGCTAGACAAGAGTTCCCACTCGCCATGAGAGAGAGAGGGTGCGCGCATTTTCTGTCCCATATAATAGGGTGAATAAATTTTGACAGTCTCTATTTTCCGTTCCAAAAACTTTTGTCGTATAAATTGACTGTTTCGCCTGAAATTTTAAATTGATATACCGGCGTACTTTGCACGAATATCCACTGTTTCCACTGCTCTTATATAGTAAGCATACGTGTGTAGAATTGGGGCATTGCCTACAAGAAAGTAGTTACACTCTGCGAAATATTCCTTATTTTTACGCATCATGATTTGATCAAATAACTTGCTTTAAATATAGAAATAAATCAACACTATGATAGTGAAAACATTGCATTGTTTTCACAAGAATGAGTAAGAAACGCATCGAAATTGTGTTACTCAAAAGTTGTATAATGATCATCTTCATCATTATCACCACTACCACCATCACCACCACCACCACCACCACCACTGCTAACATCATCATAAACCTCACTAGGAGACGAGAAGGCTTTCATTTCTACTTATACAGTAAACATTTATTTTCTTTATTTATCTAACGGCTAGGTTGTCAAACATAGATTATTGACTATAAAGGAAAGTAAAGAAATACCATCTTCATTTTTTCTTCCCAGTAGTGTTCAATTTCAGTGAGACAATGAAGGGCGGAACACCTTTAAAGATGTTGACGGTACATTTCTTGAAGGTTGCAAAAAAAAAAAAAAACGCTCGTTGAAAATTGCAAGATTCACAAACGGTAGAGTTGTTTGGCCAGTATACCAGTGTTCAGACGGAAGGTAGCCACTGTATTTCTTCTTGGTTCACACAGTGTGTTTTGGATCAAGTGTATTCACTACTTTTTGGATATTCTGACATCTAAATTATGTATAGATTCATTTTTGAAAAACTGTTTCACGTATATCTTCGAAGAAATATATGACATGTTTCTGGAGGGAGATATAAGGTAATTCGGGGGAAGACGCCAGTTGGGGGAAGACGCAACTTTGTTTGCAGTTCTTTTATGTGTCAGCAGTGGTCAGAGCGGACCTTCTAGTTTGAAGAGTGTTGACGGGGTGGACACGTAGCGTGTGCATTTGTCTTAATTTATCCCTTTTCATCGCCGTTATTTGGAATCTTGTGAGCATATAGTCCGGTGACTACATACTTTATAATATTCCGTTGCTTATATTTAGGCTTCATAGACTGATACTTCATTTTAAATGGAATATCTGCTATATACGTGAGTTGTGCATTTTGTTACGCACACGAGGCATGCAGCTACGGCAACAACCTTGCGGCAGTAGGCAAGTAAGTGTGAGTGGCGTCTTCCCCTTGTAACTGGGGGAAGACGCAACATGGTTAAGAAATACATTATTTAACCTGTAAATTATGTTGTGGAAATATTTTTTGATAATATTTTACATTATATTATTTTACAGATTCTCTGATACTTTATAAAAGGTATCAAAGGTTACAAATGTAATTCACATTTCATTTCTATACAGACGATGACTAGAGACTACGAAAAAAAAAACAGATCGGACATCTTGGTCAGGATAAAATTTAATTCGAGCTGCTTAAGATGTAAAGTATGGACGAAAAACCTTATAGGCTGCAGTGAGGATGTATGGCATTCCATACAGAACTCTGAAGAGACCGATGGAATCTTCAAACCTTGCTAAAAGTTCACCAGGTCCTTCCACTAGCGGAGCATGTGGCAGTAGACCTACATCAACAGTTGCTTCCATCATAACGGATAATGGAATTTCAACTCTGAAAACAATCAGCCCTATTCCTCATGTAAGAAAACCTAAGCCTTGTGGACGTAAAAACCAAACAGCGGAGGTCATAACTACAGCACAGAGAAGAGAAACTATGCGGGAAAAGGCCAGAAATAAAAAGAAATCTTCCCAACCAAGGAAGAAAAGAGATGTGGAAGTTCTTCTTCTTCCTCTGGTGATTAGTCCCGATGACAGTGACAATAGTTTTGATGAGGATGATGATGATGATTTTGTATTGTTTGTAATCGACACTTTTACGTTAAGAAAAATCCCAAGTGTGACTGGATTCAGTGCATCGCATGCAAGAAATGGTTGCACGAAGATTGCAGTGATGATAATTTGCACTGAATGATATGTGGTGCAGGTTCGTACCAACATTCAGAATTGTGTGCTAATTAATGAATTTTTGCAAAATAATCATGAAACAAATTTATAAATTAATTTCATAGATGTTTCTTCACAGTTGTAATATATATCTAATATTCCAATGTTTATTTTATGTATGCCAATTACCGTGTTGTTGCATCTTATCCCATACCAAGTGGCATCTTCCCCGTATATATGGGGGAAGATGCCACCCTGGCACGAATTCTTTTAACATGAAAAATTGTTAATAATATACGTGCTTGGAAAGGAACCAATTATTACACAGAACCAATTATAATTAAAAATAAGATAAAATTGTTTTTATTGTCTTATCACTTCAGGGTTGAGTTCTATAGCCAAGATATGTCTTAGGTGTGGCGTCTTCCCCCGAATTACCTTAGTAGTTCAGCTTCTTTTTGGCTAGTGTGTCTGTTTGTTCACATAAATTTCATAGTGTCCTGGGATCTACTGAAGAGCAATGTGGCATGCAGTATAATTGTTAAATGTAACTTCTACACATTAAAAAACTTCTCAAAGAAAATGGTTTTCAATTTGGACAAGATCTACTGTATTTTATGTATTTCTGATTTTAAATGAAACCTGACTGAATATTTTACAATTATGTGCATAATTCCGAGAGACATTGACTTCGAAATATCGAATATGAACAAATTTCCCATCATATTTGAAGATAAACTTCTCTACACGTGCACACATATGAATAGATCGTATGCCTAATAATAAATGTAGGGTATGAAGGATTGTTAAAATGTTTATATTTGTGAAAATATTTGTATAGTATTTTTATCATCACAATATATTCTCATCACAGTCCCAAAATTTAGAAAGTGGAATGCAGAAACTGTAAAGATGCCTAAGTATATCCCCCTCCCTAATATTCCTACATATCTATGTTCAGGATGATTCAAGAGCAAAGGAACATTACGATGATGGGTCATAGTATGGGAGATTCTGAAGGAAAAACATAGGTATCTTTCACAGCATTTTTAAAGGAAACCGACCGAAACCATTAAGAAATGGAACAGTGCAGGTGATAGTAGGCCTAATCTAAGAAACCGTTTCTGTATGTTGTGTTTAATTGTCAATTTCTCCTTACATAACATGTTTAAAAAATTCCACCTTCAACCTCGATGCACTTTGCAGTTCGTGTAACCAGATGCTATATTGCTAAAATCTGAGCTGGTTTGGACATTACGTAATGTTGTCACAAGCATTTAAAACAGGGGACAGCAATTGCTTCCTTGTTCCCACATTGCGCTTATAGACTTTAATCTTTAGTCATTCCCACAACATATAATCTAATTGTGATGTAAGGTCGGGTGATTTCGGTGGCCACAGCGACGGATCCAATGCCCGGGATAGGTTTTATGGGGTTACTGGATTGCTGGCTGACTGAAATGTGTAGGAACCCGATCCTGTGAAAAGTATATTCCAGACCGTGTTGCCAAAGGAACATAGGTACTCCAAGTATTGTGATAGCACATACAAGTGGCCAATATTACAAAAGCAATAGTACAAATTTATGTCGTTTTGCTTTCATATCCATCAATGTGAGAAATTATATGGAGAAAGGAAAGGAGGCTCATACCATTGAGAATAACAAATATTTATATCATCATTATCATCAGCCTTCAAGTGTTAGACCCCAGTGGATCTGTTACGGTTTCTTGCCAGCGTTTCCCAGGTCTTCCTAAATTTTTTCGACCTCTTGGGACATACGACAAATCTCCCTGGGACATCTAGAGCGATCCATGCTCTTGACTTGTGTCTGCCACAGAAGCCTGTATTACTGCAGATAATGGACAGTAGAGTCAATTTTAATTCCTTCAGAATATCTACGTTCCGATTATGGTCGAGAAGAGAGTATCCAGCAGTTTTCCGCATGAATCTCATTTCCGCAGTTGTTAGACGTCTTTAGTCGCATTTTCTTAGTGTCCATGCTTCATTGCCATAAGCCAAAACTGGTCGTGCGAGAATGTTGTAGATTTTCAGCCTTGTACAGCATGTCTTTGTACTTGGGAAGGTTTGAATAAACTGATGATAATTCCAGCAATTTTTAGAAATTGTGAGATTTTGTTGTCTATATCATCATCAGTGATGTATGATAGATTATAACCTAAATAGTTGAATGAATTCACACGTCCTATCAATATGCCATTTATAATGATTTTGGATGGAACTGGATCTTTTCCTAAAAAGGCCATGTTTTTGGTTTTTTCGGTTGATATTTCCATAATAAATTTTGAAGCAGTTATTTGTAAGTTGTGGACGGTTCATTGCAGTTCATCTTCTGATGTTGCAATGGTAATTTGATAGTCAACAAACAGCAGACTATCGAGACAAGTGTTCCGGATGATTTGTATTCCGGCATGGTGACCTTGCCTCCAAATTTTGAGGTTTTGGTTCATATATATGATAAACAAAAGTGGGGAGAGTCCACATCCTTGTCTAACACTTTGATTTATTGGAACCCAGTTAAATGTTTCATGTTCAGTTTGTATGGTATGGTAAATTCAAATATATATATATATATATATATATATATATATATATATGTAAGTTTCTATTTTAGAATCGCCCATAATATCACCCTTCAACGTATGGCTGTTTCACCCCAAATCTTCCAGTATGAGTTAGTCTGTGACAGTTATACTTTCAGTTTTAACAGTGAATTCACTTACAGAATCTTTAAAGAATACATGAAAATATAAATATTCATTAAACAATTCATACATAATTTACACTGCAGGCTAAAATGGGATTTTTCGCACTTTTCGTACAGTTACATTGCTTAAAATGTGACATGTTATTGGTTTTTAAACACCTGGTTGCTAGTTAAGTAGCAAGTGTGCAATAAAATAAAAATAACAGTTTCAATATAAATTCTTGCTATCAGTACGCGCGGTTGGGCGTATTCTGTCCACGTAAACATTTTCTTCCCACTCTAGGTTGCTGAAGTGTATCAGAAGGTAGCTTCTCCATTTAGCAGGCATCGCTGTAACTCTCACTAATAGTAGGTAGAGGCTCCTTAATTGCTAAAACAAGGCGGAGTTTTGTACCCTACGCGGTGTTTTCTAAACTCTGGGCTCACACAAACTTTCGCTACAGCCTCATTTATTCTGATTCACAGAGGATCTCGACTCTTTACAAATGGGTTGGGAAACACGTTTACGACTGTGAAGAGCCTAAAACGTCGCCCCCGCTTCCTAAAATGATGTCAGTGTTAAGGAGATATATTCATTAATTATTATATATTTATGTCCACACTTTTATTTATTCCTTTATATACTAATTTATTCATTTACTTACTTATTTACCTATTCATTTATTCATTCGTTTGTTTGTTTGTTCATTTGTGTATTTAACCATATATTTATTACTATATTCTGGTGTACTGAAGGACGTCAGGACCCCTCTTCCATACCACCAGAAATAAAACTACAATAATAAGATAAAATCAAATTGTAGACAAATTAAAACCACACGAAATATATGCAGATTAATCACACAAACTTTAAGTGAATCTGCCCTGTTCAACATCTACTTGGAGAGTTTGGTGAAGAACTATTTCCAGAGCATGGGTGGGGTAAAAGTTGGAGGAAGAAAAATAAAGTGCAAGAAATATGCTGGTGATATGGCGTTGTTAGCAGAAGAGGAGACGAGACGAGCATATCATGGCGGCTGTTCAAGTTGTCTGTGCTACGCTAGCAAGATTTTGCGAACTTTCCGTACTATCATCTCGTTTAAAGAAAAGAGAGCACAAACAATTTATTTCTTGAACCGGTAGTAATAACTGGTCCGTTGACATGTTCGCTCATAAGAGTCAAAACCATTAACATATTGTTTTTACGTTGTGCTCATTACAAACAATACAGCAGAAAGCACCGCCATGATACAACAGTGCACGATGTCATTCGTCTGCTAATTCCCGCCCTAAACAAGAACCAATCAGATTCACTGATGGCGGCTGATGGAGACTGCCACCACCTCTGTAAGCTGATGGAACTAGTGGGACACCGGTCGAGCATCAGTGACGTCATCGTTGAAATTCGGAACACCGTGATGCCATCAGATTGCGCAGCGCTGAGATTCGGAATACGCTCATGGTAAAGCCAGTAGTTATGTCGCTAGCAGAATCCGTTTAGTTTCAGCAGCTCATCAAAGATGGCGTTAGCGTTAAGTAACTGCCTTTGTAACAGACCCACAAACGTTTTTTGCTTGTCCTGTAAAATTTCGTTTTTGTAACTTACATGCTTTCCCATGTCAGTGCCTCAATTGTTTTCTTAAAAATTATAGACATTATTCAGTATATAAAATAAAATAAAATAAAAAATATATATTATTATAAAATAAAGCTACAAGTACTTGGCAATCACTTCTAATGATTCTTAGAAGATTTCATACACAATTTTTTCATAAGGAGTTTTGAATAACAATTGTTTTCTTAAAAATTATAGAAATTATTCAATATATAAAATAAAGCAAGAAAAATTAGATTATTATCAAAATAAAGCTACAAGTACTTGGCAGTCACTTTTAATGATTCTTAGAAAATTTCATACACTATTTTTTCATAAGGAGTTTTGAATAACAATAATTATAAAGTACTGAAAATTTTACAAAAAAAAACTTTTTCATGTAGATATTTACCGTGGAAGACCATGTTATATTAAAAAGAATAGATTTCGAATACCCATATCAAGTCACAAATTTTAGCACATCACATTTCTACAATTAGAGATTAGACAAAATCGACACGTCCTACTGAGGTACGTTTTGGTCTTGGAAAGGATAAAACAACCACTTGGCCTCGTTATTGAATCTCGAGTACAAAGTTGGATAAAGTTTGTCAGCTCCCTACATGTAACTAACGATGTATTAGTTTCCTTCTCGAGCGCAGACATTCCATGTGTCAGGAACGGTCTATCAATCCAGCGAGAGAGACCAATCCATCAGCCGAACTGACGTTCGCACGGCCAGTAAGAAGTGTAAAGATCACGCCTGAGTCCCCGTGTGGACACACTTGCTCTTTCCAAAACTTTGGTTGACAAATGGCTTTTAGAATACATTAGTCGTGTAATAATATCCATAGTTTATTCCTTGTATGTATATTTAATAGAATACAGGGATTGTAAGCTATCCATCGCGTACTGCGAACATTTGCCTAGCACAGGGACCGTCAAGTGACTACACTCTCGTGCGTACGTACAAACCCTCAAGCCCTGACGTACGGCTGCGGGCAAGGGTAGCTGCTTCCACAGTGGCGGAGCTAAGAACTTGTATGTGAACCAAATTTGTGATAAGAATGTAAATTAATTTCAGCTTTTAATTGAAGCACGCTTTCACTGTTAATTGCACTATCCTGAAAAACAGTACTCTATACAATTTTGTACAGTTAACTATATACGAAACAAATTTTTGCATGTTTGCACAATAATGAAACAAAACAAAATATACACTTTTATACAGATTAATATACTGTTTGTCTTCTTCTCATTGCTATACAATTCAATTAACAAAATAAAACAACAGTACAAACGTTGTTATTCAAATACAATTCTCTAATAATAGTACTTTTTCTTAAACATCAGAGATCCGCTGCGATTTTTGCAGTTTTCTGTTAGTAAGCAGCTATTTAATTCTCGGAGCTATTGTTTCAGTACCAGCCAATCGCAAACATGCTTTCAATTGTTCATCACTTAGTTGTTTCTGTGACGTGACTTTGTAAACTTCATTAAACAAAACAGTGTTTCGCATAAGTAGGTTGTCCCGAACATTTACAACGTTCTTGCAGCAAGATTGTACTGTTTAGGAAACCTTTCTCGTGGAAAACAAGTATAGAAATGGTTAATACTTTTTCTGTTTTGATACTTAACCTTTAGCTCAATATCGCTTTGTAAATCAAGTATTTCTAATTGTAGTTCAGCAGGAATATCCAGGACACTCACTGAAAAATATATTGCAAATGTCTTAAATTGTTGTTCATGATCTCTAATATCCTCAAATCTACGTTCGAAACTTCGCACAATTGTTGCATTATTCTTATGTATTCTTTCATGTCCAAGGCTTCTAACAGGTTTCCCATGTACATCCATAAATAAGGCAGTTTCATTTCTAAGTGCGAGAAAACGTTCCAGAATTTTTCGACTTCACCACCTTACCTCGGTATGGTAGAGTAAATCCCCATACTGTTAATACCATCAAGCAGTGCCCTGAAGTCCCTGTGATTGAGTCCTTTAGACCTTATGAAATTGTTCGCATAACAACATCCATTACATTGCTAAGATTCATGTTTTTAGCACATAAATATTCCTGGTGCAAAATGCAGTGCACCGGTGCCCCCAAACGACCTCGATAGGTTCCACCACTGATAGACTGCAGTGTACAAGTGTACTGCCCGCAGTGGAAGCCGTAAGTAGGCCTGTACGCCCTCTCGCGATCTTGACTCGACTTGGCGGAGCCTGCCCTAGCAACAAGACAAACATGCATTTATATGTCAGAATATTCAGACATAAAGGTGCAATCAGTATATTTTCGAACTGGACTTGTACCTTGTGACACAGAAGTCAGTTGACAATTGAAAGGTTCAGAGCCATAGTGGGTCAAGGGCCACTTATTAAAAGCGGAGAAAGCAAGGGTTTAAGTTATGTGAATAACATAGTTTAATGAAGATTGACATATCATTTAGTTTTAATGTGTATACTTTATATTACTTGCTACATGTTTCCATTGAATTATGGTAATAACTTCATTTTAACCCTTGTTTTCTACGGTTTTAGTAAATGGCGCTTGGCCCACTATGTTTCCGAACCTTTCAATTATTGGGAAATAATACTCTAGTTAGAAATACAGTTCTATACAATATTTTCAGTACTTCAAATGTTAAAAATGTGCTCCATTTACTTGGAGACTGTGCCTCACTCGATCCTGACATTCATCTGCCACGCTTAAAAGTTCTACATATTAAAATTAAAGACATCTATATAACACTGAGAAAAAATATTATTTATATTATATAGGCCTACCGTCTGCTGTTTTTATTTGTAGAATAAAAGCATAGCAGAAGTCACAATATTATTTTCTTCCATTTTGCACCTACCGTCAGTAACAATTAAATTGCTTTAAGATAAACTTTTCTACATTAACAGATGCATAAGGAACCCAGACACATTTCAACCCAGCAGATGTAAATTTAAGGTAATTGAACATGAGAGCTTGTAGTTCCTCAATCATGTCAACTTCATTATTAGAAGTATTGGATGATTGTTTAAGAACTATTTATTTCGAAGCAAGAAATGTACACAGCGATCAGTACTTTTTATATCCATGAAGTAACTAGGCCTAATATTGTTTTAACCCTTTCTGTAAGTGGATTAGGCCTAATATTATCAATATTTATCTGATTGAATAATTCATTTAAATTTACAGACAATGCATATGAACCATGTAACTCGTATTTTTCAATCCTTTGAATAAAGTTTACCGAAATGTTTAAATAATTCGTTTATTTTAGTCTTTAAGTCCAAATTGTAATGATTAATTAATTTGCATACCGACTTCCCTACATTACCAGAACTAACTATATTCATTGTACACTTCAGGTCATTTTGCGCAAATCTGTTGCCTCTACCTAGCCCTCTCTTCTCCTGACGTTACTCTGCTCTCGCGCAAGTAAACAAACCCATATCTGTAGTAAAAGAACAGCAAACCTGTTTCATCGGGCAAGTTTCGCTGCTTGGTAATAATTATGTAATATTGGTGACAGCGGTGATGACGATTGTGATGTTGGTGATGAAAATGTAGATGTGGTTGTTACAATGTGATAATTAGAGGGCAGATGTTGATGACATAAATATCTACATAAAATTATCATTAAAATGCCCTTAAACTAATGGAAAAATGATATAATATTAAAAGAAAATTACATTTAATTATTGTTCACCATACTCGCACCACAACTTCTTAAAATTAATCACCTTGTTTCAATGAGTGCCCTGCAAATCTCGGAGAGAGGAGGCAACTTCCTGGAATTCGGCTAAGATAAAGGAAAAGAGCACGCAATAAAATGAAGGTTTTAAGGGAAAAATATAAATTTTAAAGTAGGTTTACAACGTATTTTAATCAGGGGTGGTCAATGTCAGTGCCTTCATTCTTCGTCTCCTCCTTCCGCGCTTCACTTTTGTTACCAGATCTTCCAGTTGAGGGAGTGTCAATGACAAAAGAAATTGTGGGTGCAACGTGCGTTCGTGCAATTTTTGTGTTAAAAATACTGTGTACTACAGTAGACATCCCTTCCGAACCATATTGAGGACACAACGTCCTATCCAGGACATTGTGAAAGTTTTCCTCCTTTCAAATATAAATTCTAAAGACACCCTCGTACCGACAAAAGAACAGTAGCGGTCAAAGTCCTCACTTATACTAAGCTGTTGTCAAGCATTTTATATTTTTTCCGTTGTGTGAAGTGAAACTTTCACTGGAATGGGGGATGGATTTTAGAGTCTGTTCAAAACTATAAAACTCAAACTTCACTGTTATTCACTTATTCAGTAGGTAATTACTACTGACCTATTTGGTTCTAAAATGATTTAACAGACCTATCGGTAAAGAAGAAAGTAAAATGCATTCCAAATGATCTAAAAGTTCTTCAGAGTATTAAAAATGACCAAAAAAATACCGAAAAAAAAATAAAAATTAGCTATTACTTCAAAAACGTCAAAAATTCCAAAAATTTATAAGAAATTACTTTTTTACGTTGATATTGACATAGAAAGGATTTCTATATTATTATGCATCGTCCTAATGTGAAAAATAAGATGACTTTTCATCAACATTCGCCCCCTAGTGATAATTATGCAAGTTGTAAATATCACATTGGCCTGCAGCAATAGTTGTGTGTTGCCAACATTGTGTCTCTGGATCTTTCACATAAACTCTCACTTTGTGAATACCATCTACTAAGACTAAGTTACCGTACATTGTAGGTGGAACAAAGCGCACAAAAGTACAGCAACATTGAGCCTGACTGCCTCGAGGGAAAAGACTGTTTACGAAATAGAATTGCAATTCCAAGAGTGCCAAGTAATAACTCTCACTTTGAACAACTACAGTTCCGCAGAGACGAAGAAGTTTTATTACACTGATAGAAAAAAGCAATTTAAAGTATTAATGAATATTGCAGTTATATGCCATCGTCTTAGTATTACAAAAACAATTAATATAATGATTTGTGTTACTAATCTTTTGTTTTGGAAAATATGTACAAGTGTATATTTGTCTTTGTGAACTCAATGATAAAGGCTCATAGCTGTAAACAGGGTGTCTAACTCAAGCAGTTCATAAATTGTTTTAGGCATCACGCACAGCACCTGACACAGTATTTTCATCATTGAAATTCTCTAACTCGCAGCGCTTTTATTTTATTTTAAGTAAGGACTGAGAATTGATAAATAATACCTAAATAGATAAGGTCCGGTGGACTATTCGTTACATTAATACATATGAAGCGTCTGAGTAAAGAAATAAACATTTATAATACGCTTATCTCTCGAGGATAATACATGCTTTTTGGCTGGAGTGATGTGTTCGTGTGAATGTTCGACTATCTGAGAGGGTTCGATACTCGATCCTTCTTTTCGTACTTATTAATTTTGAACTTCGATTCTATGTGGTTCTAGAATATTCTAATTAATATTGACTTACTTTAAAACACAAATAAGAATCCCTCGCAACATCATAAGAAACAGAATGTTCCACAGCAATAGCTATTCATTCATTCATTCATTCATTCATTCATAGTGTTCTGCCCAAAATTCTACAGTGTCTCCTATTTTATGCCTTCTTCTTTGTCTCCGCATATGATCCATGTATCTTACTGTCGTATATCACCTTATATCTTTTTCTGCCCTTCCATTCCTTCCAGTGAATCCTTCAGTAGGCAGTTTATTCTCAAACATTAACCCAGCCAATTCCTTTTCCTCTTTTTGATCAGTTTCAGCACATTTTTCTTCACCCACTCTTTCAAACACAGCTTCATTTCTTATTTTTTCTGCCCATTTCACACGCTCCATCCTTCTCCTTATCCACAGTTCAAATACTTCTATTCGCTTCTCTTCGCTTCGTCGTAATGTCCATGTTTCTTCTCCATACAATGCTACACTCCACTAAAGCACTTCACTAGTCTTTTCCTTAGTTCTTCCTGCAGAGGTGCTCAGAAGATGCTCCTTTTTCTATTAAAAGTTCCTTTGCCATTGCTATTCTCCTTTTGACTTCTTGGCAGCAGCTCATGTTACTGCTTAAAGTATACCCCAAGTATCTGAAGCTGTTCAGTTGCTCTACTGCATCATTTAGAATTCGCAAGTTACCATTATTTTTCTTCCTATGACCACGGTCTTTGTTTTCATCCCATACTGCTCACAGCTGTCATATAGCTTCACTAGCATATCCCTTAGTATCAGCTCCTCTTCTGCTAACAACGCAATATCAGCAAATCTTATACACTTCTGTGGAGTAGTGGTTAACGCGTCTAGCCACGAACCCAGATGGCCCGGGTTCGATTCCCGGTCGAAGCAAGTTACCTGGTTGAGGTTTTTTTCCCGGTTTTTCCCTCAACCCAATGTGAGCAAATGCTGGGTAACTGTCGGTGCTGGACCCCGGACCCATTTCACCGGCATTATCACCTTCATCTCATTGAGACGCTAAATAACCTAAGATGTTGATAAAGTGTCGTATTCTTATTCTTCCTACTATCACTCCTCCCATGTTCTGAAAACAATTCTTCACTAAATTCTCCAAGTAGATGTTGAACAGGATGGGTGATAAAGTGCATCTTTGTCTTACTCCTCTCCCTATTTCACTTTCTTCTGACATTTCTTCTTCTATTCTGACTTTGACTCGTTTCATATAAAGGTTACTGAACAGCCTCCTCTTTCTCCAATGTACGCCAATTTTCTTTAGAATACCCCTTAGTTTATTTAAATCCACTCTATCAAACGCCTTTTCTAGGTCCACAAATACTACATACACTTCTTTATTCTTCTCTAGGTATCTTTCGCCGATTGTCCGTAGCAGTCCAATTGCATCTCTCGTACCTTTTCCCTTCCTGAAGCCGAACTGCTCTTCTTCCAACTGTTCTTCCATCTTATAATATAAACGTCGATTCAGTATTTGCCGCGTATTTTCTCTGACTCTACGAGCGTGACCAAAGATGATGCTAGTACCGAGAAGTGGAGAATACTTAGTTCGTCAGAAACTATCCACCATTGGCTGTAGATCTCCTTTGCACTAATGAATAAATGAACGAACGATGATCGTGATGCAGAATTTTTCAATATGACAGAGAAGTAGAATTATAACAAATGTAATGCAGTAATAAAGAAACAATTAGGTAGTCTTGTAACTGTAACTTTTATCCTATTTCTGCAGAACATCAAAATCAAGTTTAAAACATAAAAGTGCAGCTTTAGAAATGAAAATAACATTATAAAAATGATACATTTATGACTAGGATTCGTATTCCAGTTATCTGTAAACTGGAATGAGGTTGCCTGATTCGAAGTATATCTGACGTCACAGCGCAGGTAAGGTACGTTCATATACAAAATAGTTACGCATCCTCTTCCTTCTTTCTCTAGAAAGTCAAAACCTGGACGCAGTCATAGTGAGTAGTCTTATCAATCACTGCTCTTACTAGTCGTATTATTTAAATACCTACATCTTTGTGGCTGATTGAAAGTTCATTGTGGAGGTAAAATGCTTTGGATAAAACGCTCAAGCGTGTTGCAGAGCATAGTTGTGAGAATATTTGAACCAATATTTTCAACTGTCAGTATTAGACAACATCAGATATAAATTGTGCGAAATAAACGTAAAAGTGACAAAAACAGTGCACTGAAAGACATTGCAATACCAAATGCACAGAAATTGTGTTGAACGTAATCGAAAAGAACCAGTATGATAAAAATCTCAAAATGTTGAAGACATTAACATGGATTTGTGTAGCCTACCATGATGTTCAGTGCCAACATTCAAATTAATAAATTAAATAATCTACATTTTAGGGAATTTCTAGAAAAGTATGTAGACAATTAGTGAGTTTTCAGTGATGAACGACATATGAAATATATACCTAATGAAACATGAAAAAATATCAGACATAAGGATGTAATTATTTGTCTTATTTGAACTGTTTTATCAGTGAAGCGAGGTGAGTCAGTGAAGTTATGGTTTTTCAGTGCAGTGAACAGTTCCGATCAGTGATAATTTATAGCGTCAATGAAATGTTTCTATAGTGTCAGTGAAATGTGTTACAGAGTGTCAGTGAAATGCGTCATAGTGCCACTACAGGGAATGAGATGAGAGTAAAGTGAAAGACTATTGAAATTTATGTAGGGCCTATACATAATTATGTAGGTTGTATTGTAAAATTAGGTATTTTATTTTTGTTTTATTATTATTGTGTTAAATTCTATTGTGTATTCTTATTGTATTTTGTATAAAATTGTATATGTATTGTAAAATTGTATTGTGGATTGTAAATTTTATTGTGTATTGCTTATCATTTTATTGTGTATTGTTTATATTGTGTATACCACTGCCACCGAGTGCTTGCCCACTTGCAGTGTAAATAAATACATACATTCAATAGGAATATCTTGTACTACATCATACATCAATAACGTCATGTGCTATTGAAATAATTTCTGGCAATATGAAATAATTTTTCAAGTGACATCCGCATATGTTCAAGTTCCTAACTTACGAATGCACGTTATTATTCACTGCAAATATCACACGAAAATGAACATCACGGCTCAAGCATGTGTTTACTAGTATAGCTTCAAAATGTCGGGAGTTGACTGTACTCCACGAACACGCAGCGACTACCTTTTGTTTATATCTTTATCTGTTGCATTATCTGTGTTCGGCGTACAATATACCCAATGTGTCTTTAACTTCAGTCTTTAAGTAGCTGGAATACGAAGCCTGTTTATGACCATTGATGAAATAAATTAAATTGATTCTACAGCGAAATAACTGTATTTGTGAAATATTCTTTATATATTCAACATAGTGGATGGTATCATAAAATGCCAACAGAATTGGAGCAAGCACCTCCATAGAATCAACGAACAACGTTTTCTAGATTTCCATTTCTTATTAGACGGGAGGTCACCGACATCTGTTGAGATGAGTCAGCGTTGAACAGATGAAGATCAATAGGAACAGGACCAAACGGTCCTAAATCTAAACTAGGTAATTATTATTATCATTACTACTACTACTACTATTACTACTACTATTTTTAGTTGGTTATTTAACGATGCTGTATAAACAACTCGATTATTTAGCGGCGATGGATTTGGTGATAGCGAGGATCCGACATAGATTACCTGATATTCGCCATAGATTTGGAAAAACCTCGGAAAAAACCCTACCAGGTAATCAGCCCAAGAGAGAATCTGACACACGCCCGACTATTGCTATTGTGATACCCTTTTCAGTTAGTTGCATACTAACAGAAATTATATAATCTCATTTCTAGTGTAAAATAATTGTGTTATTTTCAAATTAATTACTTTGTGTATTTCCCTTCGCCACATGCATAATACAAATTTTAATTTACGAAATAAGTTATTTTTTAAAGTGCAAATGTGAATTTTTGCAGCTTCCAGATCAGTGAGGGTTGTATAGTTTCCAGTGTGTTGTAATTTATGGCAACGTGTCTAACAAGTAGGAAACAAACATCGTATAAAAGCTATGAAAGCTGTGAGGCGTCGTTCCTTGTGGCCTGGCAGCAAAGTAGCGAGTATTTCGGGTTTATAGCACCTGGGGGACATGCATACGTGACTCTGCAAGTGATTACGCCGACACTTTTTTCCTTCTTCTCCTCTCTTCTGGCCTGCACTTTAAATCCTCACAGAACACTGCAGCACTGACAAGACTTGAAACATGAACGATAATTTTCCGGATTTAAAAGCACGCTGGGGAATACAAAAACCAACATACATAGTTTTGTTAACATTAATTTTAATAATTGTATTATTCGTTGTATTTGTGTTTGTAGCCAAGCATATCAATGACCTGGATGGCTTAGCAGACAGAGGGAATAATAGAAGAGTGGAAAAGAGAAAATGCTCTCCGGCACCGGGATTTCAACCCGGGTTTTCAGTTCTACGTGCTGACGCTCTATCCACCAAGCCACACCGGATTCCCATCCCGATGTCGGATCGAATCCTCTCAGTTTAAGTTCCGCCTCTTGGGTTCCCCCTAGTGGCCTACCCTCATGCACTTCGTCATAGATGTATGACAGTGGCACAATGTCCACACATGTGAATAAATGCACTCGTTATGAGTGACTGAGTGGCCGGGATAATATAAATATATAATATATATATCATATAAACAGAGGGAAGTAAGTAAATAGCTAATAAATTATTATTAAACATATCAATATTGTATTTTTGTAAAATACAAAGAGATCCTTTTTTTTTTTTTTTTTTTTTTCAAGATTTGATAAATTTCATCCATCTCTCCTTTAACAGAAATGCAGTATTCTTTTGAATTCTGTAGTTTTTTAATTGACACCCGTTTTCCACTACGTATGATATTCAGACTTCGAGATGTTCATATATCGATAATGGTGCTGTGACGTAATGATTATTGTGAATAAACTGAGTGTTAAGAACATCCCTCCCCATAAATGATTTGTACACTAGAATTATTAATATTATAGAATTTATCCTTTTTGCGCGAGGAATCGTCCGATATACGACCGGACCTGGTTTCAAAGAAAGTATTGACATCAAATGTGAATACATATACGTAGGGCTATATTATATAACCTTGATGAGGTTTCGAACAAAGCACATAGGAGAATCCTATTTAAAATTCAGTAGATAGCATATGTAAAAACGTTATCTGAGTGGAGTCTGCATTTGAAGGGATAATGCAATAACAGGATGAACGAATCCTTTCCATTAAAATCTTAATCTAGCTAACGAACGTTTTCAACTACATTGATTAGCTCAGATTATTCTGCTCTACTTTCACAAACAGCGGGGAATGTAAAATTCTTCGTCGGCGTTATGTTAGTTAAAGGAATTACAATTTTATATTTTTATAAGTCCCGTTCGTAAATTGCATAAATGCGAGTTTCATGGATTTAAGATTAGAAAATGGTGATGGACTGCCATGGACTGTAGACGATCTTGAAATTATGTCTTTCAGGAGGGAAGTCGAGGCTTATGATCTGTTTCACAAAGGGAACCAATACCCGTCTGTGAGGATTCCATCCAAATATATTACAAATTGTGGCTCTTATTAACGACGGATTGAGTATCTTAATAGGGAACCAGGCGTCGCTGTAATTTCAAAGTCACAGGAATCGCTGAATAGGCCTAATATCTATCACACCTTCTACACCAGCGGTGACCAAACTGGGTCTCGCGAATAAATCGTGTAATCAAAGACATTCATACTGGTAAGGGGAGTTTCCTGTACATTGCTCTCTGTCTCGCTCACGCACTGAAGGTAAGCAATGTCGGTACCATGTCGCTATACAAACTCTCTGTCTCTATGAGCAGGGACAGAAGGTTTCGTACAGAATGGAAAGAGGAATTTATTCGCTGTCTGTCGGAGAAAATGTAATATGTTGCTTTGTCCAACGGTTCAATTAGTAGTAGTATATAGAAGCGACATTACGGTGCATTACGCTGAATACACATACACAACAATTATTATTATTATTATTATTATTATTATTATTATTATTATTATTTTTATTTTCATTTTTATTATTTGTTAGCAAGTGTTACCATAATTATTATATACGTGCCTGAGTATATAGGCCTACATCTTCCCTTGAAGGATAAAATAATTACTACGCTATAACTCAATTTTATTTTACTTAAATCTTTAGATAACTATTATCAGTTATTTACTTGTTATGAATTTAATAATAATAATAATAATAATAATAATAATAATAATAATAATAATAATAATACTGATAGAATTATCAGTAGCAGCAGTAGTAGTAATTAATAATAATAATAATGATAATAATAATAATAATAATAATAATAATAATAATAATAATAATAATAATAATAATAATAATAATATAGAGAAACTGTTTGAATATTCCGTGCTACTTTAGTAATGAAACGATCTATTAAACTCCAAGAACTGAAATCGGCCTTCAATCATCATCATGAAGAGAAATATGGCATAAATAAATGCAAGGAGCGAACGAAATAGCCCGCTCTCTTAAGCCTTCCAAGAGAAAGAAAGTTTTTTGAAAGCGTAATGATCAAGGTGGCTCAAATAATTTGTCCAATGAAAGTTGTTAATTGATTTTGAAAAACTGCGCATTTCTCGACTAAATATCCAAAAGAGAATTGAGGAGATTTATGATTGTGTTCATGACGAATATTTAAAAAAGCAAGAAAATTTTTACATATATTTTTTTTCGGCTCTTGATGACAGTAGTGACATTACTGATACAGAAAAACTTGCGATTTTTATTCGCGAGGTAGGTGAAGAACTCAATGCTAGTGCACGAACCACCATGCCATGTACCTCTCCCCCGTCTCTTATTTCATAGACTGTCTCTCGCGTGTAATCACTGCCGTTCGAGTTTTGGTCACCGCTGTTCTACAGTTAACCAATACAGACCGATATGAATTTATTTAATTTATTTAACTAGCTAGCTTGCTAGCTAGTGAGTACGAATTAAAATTATAAAACAAAAATGTTTCTAGCCACTACCATAAGAGCCAATAATATAACATAAAATTTACAAAGACATTTTACTAAATACAGTAATTAACTTAATTCAAACCAATGAATAACACACACCAAACGTGATAACAATTTATACAGAGCGTAAACGTTATAAACTGCAAAAAATAGTGGTGGTACGGCATACATAACTGAGTAAAAATTTCAGATAATATTTTTCTCTGTCAAGGTTTTCCTTGAAAAAAAAAATGCGTTTGTGAGGCTAACTTTTTTTAAAATGAGAGTATTCAGTCATTACTTACTTTTTCCGATACACACTCTGAAGCAGAAAACCACACCTTCACAGTGCTTTGAGTGGAGCTTGTGGTGAACATATAGTGGACTTTAATACAGTCTCTCGTTGAGTTGTCGTGATGATCCTGTGGGTAAGTTTGCAATATCTAGGCGTTTTTATTTCTGCTCAGCAGTCAAGCAGTGAGGAACCCATTGCGCAGAAATTGTTCTCTTCTTCAAAGTCTTTATCAAAATGAGGAATATTGAATTTGGTGAAATCCCCGTAACTTCAGAAAGTTCCTCGCATGTCACTCGACGTTTTTCTTGAACACCATCCACCACAAATTTCGCACTTCGTTCGCGATCTCCCACAGTATATATTATTTCTTTCTTATTTAAGAAAAGACTATCAATAAAATTCGAACCTGAACACGCCTTGGAGTCTACCAGAATCCAGTTTCATCCGGTATACCTAGATGTAAGCAAGTATCGATAATAGCGTAATCTAGGATGTCTTCGCTTGCATAGATCGTGTGCTCGTTCGCTCAGTGTAATAAAAATGGGAGAGTTAAGGCTTGGAATGCACTATTTTTAGCATTTCTTAAGTATGTAAGGCAGGAGGCTATAAAAAACATTCATAATAAAATATTATATTGTTTATTTCTTTAACAAATTTTTGTAGTCTTTATCATTTTAAGATTTTTAGATTCTGTAGCCTATATTTTGAGTTTCCATTGTACATAAAGCTTGTGAAAATAGGTGTGCATTACACAACACCTACGCGCACAACGTTGCGGGAACTACTTTGAATGGAAAATGTTTTTGTTTATAGATTCTATACTTTGGTTCAAACCGAAGGGATTTCGTTGTTGTGTGGTTGATAGGCCTGCTTCAACAGACAAGTGAGCGGCGTGACAATTCCGGCTGCTCTGTACGAAGTAATTTGAAATGCAACTTCGTGTCCGTCTGTCTGACGACTTCCCGCTGTATCACGGATACCTCGGACAGCAAAGAGCTGGTTGCATTAGTTCCCATCTCCACCGCCAAGTGACGTCAGGCGCCCCTTCCGCTGCGCTCGCGGTTTTTGCAGTGTACTACGTCTCTGTTCCGCTACTGGCATGGAGGACGCGGAGTGGCGGCACGAACCGAATAGAAAACTCGGAAAAATTTCTTCAGTGGAAAGTAACGCACTCCAATAACAGAACTTTTACATTTCTTTCTCTGTCCAATACAGCTACATATTTCAGGAAGTTTGTTTTGTAAATTTGACATCACTCTGTCTTATCTTTGTCCTGGGCGGATTCCTAGTTAGTAGAATGGATCGGAGGAAGATGCCTGACTTTTTCTTTGGTTGAAAATTTAAGATAGTGTTTGTTCATTTAGTTTGAATTTAGTATTGAAATATCAAAGTATGGAAGATATTTTTAAACTATAATTTTGGTACAAAGCAGAAAACATTAATTACTTTGTTTAGAGATACAGGTTTCTTCTTACCTGCGCTGTAGGCATCTTTACCCGATAGTCGGGTAAGATTGCAAATGCAATTAATACTTTTACTGATATATATGTATTTTACCTGAAATTGATTTGAATCATATATATAACAAACTTGACTTAATCTAAAGCTCATGGACACTTTCTCACTCGTTTATCACTACTTAGGAACAAAATTATTGCACATAGGCCTATTTTATTGCCGTGTCCAAGACTCGTGAAATCACTTCTTGGACACAATGAATTCAGTTCAGTACATTCTTTTGTCATCATTCTTCTTTAGAAAGCGTATAAAGGTACGGTAAGAAGTTTCATCGCAAGCTGAAGACTGTTCTCAATCCACTGACTTCTATCAGAGGATCTTACATTATATTTACACATTACCTGCAATGAAACAAAAAATGAAACTATTGCAGAAAGTTGCCATCTTACCCCGAAAAAAGTGATCTTCCCGAAGTATCGGGGTAAGATGCCTAGTGCTGTGACGAACCTAAGATGGCGCAACAAGGTCGTTGGTTGTTAACAATACAAACTTTAGAACCTTTACTACAATATCCTTTATAAAGGTTTGACAGTTATTACGAATTCAAGGATGTATTAAAATTTTAACATACTTTTGCAATTATTTTATAGCAGAAAAATGAGCTGTCTTCTAGCTTTTCTTCTTCTCACAACAAGAACAAGTGGCAAAATGTGTTCGGGTCCACACTACAGACAGTAAACTATATCATTGATCATGAAGACATGCTCGTGGCGTTCTCTCTTGGAAGAATGTGAAACTACAAAGAAATAGGCATCTTCCCCCAATAGTCATCTCCCCTCGATTCACTCTATACTAGCTGTAGTCCACTGTAGTCGAGTAACGGTTAGCATGTGTAACTGTGAAACGAGGTGATCCGGGTTCAAATCATAATAAAATAAAGATAAAGTTAGTCTAGTGTGTCCCGTGAAGGGCAAAGCCCTCCTGCTAGAGGGAAAGCTCTAACCTTTCTAACGCGGTGACCTAAATCGCGTTAGAAGTTGTACTTGATTTTGTATTGAAGTTTATTTGTAGTGAGGGTTTAGTTCATGGTACTGTCTGATTGTCTTTGTAAGGTTTTATTTCTCACACACTGTTCAGATGACTTTCGAGTTGTTTCCATTCACTTCTTCCTCTTGCTATCGAAGCCACTGTTCACCTGCTCTCTCCTTGAAGAAGGCCTTCATCTCCGTTTTCAGGTCTGCCCTGAAACTGTTTGTCTACACTGGGTAGTCTTGTAAGTCCATCTGTTGTCTAGCGAAGTGGCCTCCCTATTTTCAATAATTAGTTCCGATGGCTAGTTGTGTGATGTCCGTTCTTTATGGCAATTGGTGCAGTGTCACATTTGATATCCTTTCTCTGAGAGATATAGAATTGAATGATTTATTTTCGCTGGCAGAGTTAAGGCCATAAGGCCTTCTCTTTCACTTAATATACATACCAGATGAACACTTATGGTTTTACAGGGACATCGTAGCTTACTAGCAGCAAAAGTGTTGATGATGATGCATAAAGGACATTAAATTTATTGTTCATTTTTTCTGTTGTTCTTAAAAATGTATTATAATTTTGACACAATAAGTTAATGTTTGTGTTTCTGTGATTATGAATATCAAAATGATTTCAGTGAAATAAAAATATCAGTCAAAATAAAATTCATTTTTCACAATTTTATTCTCAAAATAGGACTTTCCTTTACAAAGGGCTCAATTCTACAAATTTGGATCGATATATCTGAACAAACTTTGCTTGTGTTTCATATATGCTAATGCTAAAACCATTGATTATTATAGGATAGGTGTGTAAGTTTGTGTCAAATATTGCAATGTTTTTATTTAATAAGGTTTTTCTTTCTCCTCAAAAATTGTAATTTGTGTCATTGAGCCTTTCTTAAATGGCTGGTTCAATTAACCAATATTCAAGAATATGAAATAAAATATATCAGGACTGACGCTGGGCAGTAACCTGAACACAAGTTTCAGTGTCACAAGTAACTTCATTAGTTAGCACAACCATAAAGCACTAATAGAAGTTACAGAGTTAACAACCAAAATTTAAAAAAAAATCACCATCTCATTCACACGCTAGATAACCATAGCTGCTTATAAAGCGTCATAAAATAACCAATTAAAAAAATCGTCCTCCTTCCTGTTCACTCTTTCAGGAACTTTGAACGAACAATATAGAAGTGAACAAGAAGTAAGACTTCCTTCTCATGTAAGCAGTATTGTGCAAGATCTTAGTATATTCCTACTACAAAAAAGAGTAATTAGAATAATAAGTTAGTATGTGCCAAATCTAGGGAATCGTGTAGGACTATTATTAAAAAGTACAAATAATGCACATGGCTTATCAGTATATATTTTATTAATAATCTTCCTCGTATTTAATCGTGAAAATTTTGTAACTAATGCAACAGTTCATAGCATAAATACTTGTCAAAAATGACTTTCATAGTCCATCGGCAAGTCTGTTGTACTATCAAAAATGAGTGCGTTATATGGCAGTAAAATTTTCAATACCCTTCCTCTCGATATAAGAAATGAAACTCAAAACATAAGATTACTTAGAGCCAAATTAAAGAAGGTGTGTCCTGAAAAACAAGTCATATATGAGCCTTGTTGTCAGCATCTTGGAGCACAATACCACATCACACATTGGACAGTTTTTGGGCTCATGTTCGGTGCCCGTGGTACGATCCCACGGGAAACTTTAAATCAACTTAAACAATTTAAAATTTCTGATGCAACGATTGATGCCATAGGATCTCATGTGTTAAAGTCATCCTTAGCTATAATTAGTAATCATTTGTACCCAAGAAACTTTTATTGTAAATGATTTCCTATGTTTTAGTATCATTTATCTTAATGTTATTTTTGTTTCAAATTGTCACACAATTGTTTTTAATGATTATTCTTTATGAATTGATTAGTAGGCCGATTTTTCGAACCCTTATTTAGGGCGGCTTTTGTTCATTCAAATTATTAGTAGTATTAAGTTTTTTTACTTATTCCATATTCTAGCTGTGAAGCAATGTACGAATACCATGGAATGTTAATAAATAAAATAAAATACAATACAATGCAATACAATACAATACAATACAATACAATACAATACAATACAATACAATATAATAAAATATAATACAATACAAGGTAACACAGAACGAAAACAGAAACAAGACTTACATTGACGGCTAATAAGATATATCTTACTTACCTTTCGGGAATCGAGCACGGATCCTTTAAATTTGTATCCGTAAATTCCACGGCTTGAGCTATAGCAGAGGACAACACAGATCAAAACAGATTAAAAATACACATTTCTGGAGGCCATGAATATCAACCATTGTTGTGTTAATGTCACTGCCATATCATGAAACAAAACTGGCTTAGCGTATTACAAGGCTATGGGATAAACGACAAACGTCCAACAGAAAAATACCGTTATAGGCATACATGTAGGCAGTAATTGCAGCGTCAAACGCTTGTCAGTGTGTTTAATAGGTGGTCGTGCGAGTGATGGTGTATAAATGTGTCAAGCGGCACTGTATAACGAACAGGGGGATTTCAATTTCATAGGCGGAGTAAATGAATTCCACAGTATGATTATGCGTTTTAGAAGAGTAATATACTTACTCCTGCTATCGGCTGTGCAGTTTCATGGATGTGTACAGTGATGTCGTTATCCTTGGGGTTAAAAAACAGGCTCTCATTTCAGATACGGAATTTAATGCATAATAACGTTGGTGGTTGTGTAAATTGATATAACTTTTCCTGTAACCGAGTACAAAGGTTGACATATTACAATAATTAAAAAAACTGATGAAAGCTTAATTGAAAAATAATAATAACTACACCAATATTCTCGTCATAGAAATTTCGTCACTTTCTAATTCATTCGGAAGTCATTGTGATATGGCACCTTCAAATAAATTAGGATTCTGATTTTGGAATGCTGTTGTTTTGTAAATTAATTAAAAATAGATATTTACATGTACGATTATGAAATTTTTGTTGTGATAAGTCATTTGATAATAATAGAATATGAATGAGTAAAACTTATGATTACGACAACAGGTGATACATTAATAAATCTAAATTAAAAAAAAAGGGTGTCTGGATGAAAGGTATCCAAAACAAAAACAAATATATCTCCTTAATCATTTATTATAGATTTTCTTTATACAGGATTATTCACGAGGATTTACCGTCCCTTACGGAGCTTATTTCCGAAGACGTTCTGAGCAAAAAATGTCATATAAACATTTGTCCTAATCTCAATATTTTCATAATTACACTAATTTGAAATTGTTTGTAAAATACGATTATTCTTGAGTTTACAGACAAAGAATGAACTATTCAGGAGATTTATTTAATTAGCTAGTATTCTGAAGCTAAAATGTGTTGTGAATTCCATAGTTACTTCGTACAGATTTTTTTTTTCCATTTTTAACTACAGAGTTACATTTTCGTATGCATTTATCACAACAATTGTTATAAATCACGCCACTCCTATAATTTTGTAAGACTGTACTTTAGGATGCAGAATTAAACTGTAAAGAATCAATTTCCTAAAATCGTATGATTTGTAACAATTTTTGTGATAAGTGTGTAAGAATGATGTCATTTTTAGTTAAAAATTGAAAAATAAAATCTGTACAAAGCAATTAACAACACATTTCAGAGCGCTAGCCAATTACAGAAATGACGCTTCTGAATAGTTCATTCTCAGAATGTCTTCCGAAATAAGCTCCGTAAGTGAAGGTAAATCCTCGTGAATCACCCTGTATAAGGAAACTGTCGAAGTTGTCTCTGAGTATATAGCTTTCTCAATAGATTTTAATATGAGTTCCTATGGTGGTGCGACAAATATCCATATCAGGTATGGACATAAGGGAGGGGAGGTAAAATGATTTCGCGTGATTGTAATTTCATGTAATTTAGCGGAGAGTATACTTTTAAATTTATTGTAGTGTACAATTTTTATTTTCATTAATTATTTTGAAAATAATTAGTGTCTTTGTTTCAATCTTACATGCCAGTCAACCGAATATTAATGGGAGCCACTGTACATGTCCCAAGATACCACTGTGCACCTGTGTAGTTATATATGGTACTGTTATTCCGAAACTGTTACTTGGTACCTAGTATTTTCAAGGAACTGCAACAGTTGGAATTGTTACGAAAAATAACAACTTTCTCATTTCTATTGTCTACCCGAAAGGCTCTTGCATTTCGAAGTCCAAGCAGTAAGTTGACTTTTTTAGGCTTTGAAAAGCAAAATGTGTCCTTCACACCGCAATAATCTACTTTAGATTATTACAATAATTTCTTCTCACATTTTTGTTCCTTCATATTTTCCGTGTGTCCTTATCATTACTTTTTTTTTAATTTTTCGGGGTGTTTTAATTTCAAAGGTGGTCATTGCACGGCAACATTTTTTACACAGTACAATTTTCTTTATTATAAAGGAAAACATGTAAAATAATTGTTCTGAAAATCCTGAATTTTGTGTTTCTAGATAGAAATTTAATACCAGTACTTGTAACTTTCTGAACATGAAATAAATCTTGCGTCGGGAAAGGAGGAACTTGTTACAACTCTATAATATACAGATTTAAAATCCCTTCAACCTTCTCCCCTGGTCCTTGAGCCAATGGGAACTGAATGAGTCACTCGTCTTTTCAGGGACACACAGGAAGTGCACATGACGTTGCCACAAATATATATTCCCCAATATTCCGCGCTTATTTGTCTACCCGTCCACCCGCCCACCTTCCAGATGACTGACTGCCATCGGGGTGAGAGAAAGAGGAATGCTGTTAGCTACAACGTTGTTCTCTGGCCCTGCACATTCCAAGTGCTTTATTGGAGACGTTAGAAAACGCATCTTTCTCTTCAACTACTCTGAATTCTATTTTCATTTTTAATTCCACTCTTGCTGTTCTTCTCCCTTCTTCTTCTTCTTTTTCTTCTTCTTCTTCTTCTTCTTCTTCTTCTTCTTCTGATAAATTCAGTAATTTTCTCTAATCATTTCTTGAATTGTGTACCTCTATAAAATAATACATTCTATACCTTTAAGTGTTTTATATTTATTTCTGCGTTTCCTTGTGATGAGCATAAATTTAGTTTTTCGTTCATTATTATTAGGGATAGGATTTTGATGAAATTGCACCTTTTTTTCTAGTAAGGCAGAAACATAGCTCCTTTGGTATTTATATGTTATGTGATAAACAATGTTTTAAGACATATTTGTTAGGGCATTTTTTTGCATTTTTTGCCTGTTTCAACTCATAAGAGCATCTTTTGTTTTATTCGATAATTTTTTAGACATTTTCATTTAATTTTGGCCATAAATCCCCATTATTAATGTAAAACAATGCTTATATCCTTCGATATTTTCTCTACATATTTTGTCCAATAATATCCATTATTTTGTATAATATTTAAATCGTTTTTCTACACCCATATTGTCATTTTAACGTAGTACACCCCATGCAATGGATCAGTCCAACCACCCCTTCCATATAGGCTCCTCTATACCTGCTAGTTCTGGATAAGAGTGGCCTTGTGGTGGACATGGAAACTATATCAGGTAAAATAATTAATTAAAATATACTACTTAGAAAAAAATATGTAAAATTAAATAAACTTAAATGTTGGTACTAGGATTTAATTGAATTAGTAGTCTAAATATTAAGTAGAACAAAACCTCTTTTCCTACTAAGCCAATTATGTAAGATCAATTTTTACGGCATTTTTGAAAGATTTTTAGGTCATAAATGCGTTGTTTTTAGGACATTTTTTCATGATTTACAGGAGATCAAAATCCCAGCCCTAATTATATTATAATCAAAGTGCTTACTTTTACTTATCGATTTGGAAAATAGTTTCAGTGAAAAATGCTATGCCATTGCAGTAAGCAATGATTTTAAATTAGTGGCCTACTGTTATGCCATTATCGAAAACCTTAACTTTTCGCATAGCATTTTCCAGAGAACAATTATCTAGTCATAATAATAACAATCTTCATTGTACGGGTATTATAAACTTTTCAGTGTTATGTAATAATGCTACAACCCGTTTTATACTAGAGTCATGTCCAAAAGAGAGGAAAGGGATACAATGTTGTACTATAGCTGTACATTCTCGCTCCCAACGGGCATATATCCTATACAGTGTATACGATCCGTAACTACACGTTATGGGGTAATATAATAGGCATTTTCAAAGCTAATTTTAATGTGCTTCATTATAATCAGTACTAATATAGTAGTATTTGAATAACAAATTACAACAGGGCAGTACGTTGCAAGTGAAAAATTTTTATTACGTGCTACCTGATTCTGTAATGTCCATGTCATTACTTTTAAAAATTTATCCAATAATAGTTACTTCTGCCTGAACACTGCAGTGTAAGTAGGCTGACTCTGACAGCACAGTTCAGTCAGCGAATCATTTCTCAAAACAATTTTAAAACTTTGCATTCCGTGGGATTTGTGGCGAACAAAGTAATAGGCCTATTAGGTATTCTTTTCTACATACATTTCGTTTTGTGTCATAATTTTACCATCATTAGGGGACGGTTGTTGATTATCGAAAATTATTTCGAAAGTTACGAGTAAAATCTCGTCACACTTACATAAGTGTCCTAAAGTCAGTGGTGGACATTTCTTGACTCCCGAGGCAACCCGTTAGCACACAAGCAGGCTGGATGGAAAAGGCATGATCTCTTTCCCCTTCCTAACGGTACGTACAAGACTAAGCCTGGCTGGTTATCGAGTTTGTCGCTCGTAGCCTAGCTGGTCGCTGGGCAGAAACTCAGTGACCGTAGGCACAGAATGAAAAAAAATTGTGTCTTCCGCTGTACTTTTAATCCACGGATAAAAAGAGCAAATAATTTTTCTTTATCTCAATATTGTAATAGTACATTATGCAACGAGCTTATAATGAATTATATTTAATTTCAATGTGTACAGGAATAAATTGATGTATGAAATCTTCATAAATTATTTTGACATCTGATACTTAATATAACGTTATTTTTTCCATGTAAACATCCCTTTCCAATTGAAATGAAATTATGGCAATGTCTTACAACTAACTAACAAAAAAACAAGAAATATAATTATTTTATTACGATTTTTTTACTCGTAATTAGTGGAGAATTCTGTGATCTCTAGCTCCTTTTCTTTCTGAGCTCCTTACGACACTCCCTTGTACACAATTCTGAATGACCTCCACTGAAAGACAACCCTGTGCGCACTGCATACTTGTTTACTATGCATCTAAACATAGCTACACTCTATGCGTGGGGTAAGTGTACTAACAAGTGTTACATGAATTTCACGGAATATGTGGTTTTAAATTTTTATGTAAGTAACAGGTGTACCTATGCAAATTAATTTTATTCATGTCATTGTGTTCATGTTTAACTCATCAAACGTAGTGAATTTAGTTTTGTTGATATATTTTGAATTTTAAGGCCATTTCAAAGATCAATTTAATAATATATGTGGCGTACAAACAACTTAGTTATATAGGGTTTTTCAAAAGTACGGGGCATAATTCCAGGTATGTATTTCCCACATGTAGGCAATCAAAATAGTTCATTACAACATGTGTCCGGAAATGCTCCTTTTCCGAGTTATGGCCTTCACAACATTGAAATTCACGGGAACTTTTTTCTTTCCGCAGGTCGATGTCATTACAGAAGATGTTCAAAATGTCCACCTCCTGCTTGAATACAGACCTACATCGATGTCTCATTGACCTGCGAACACGATCCCAAACTCCAGGAGTATTGCGTATGTCCTCAGAACAGACCACAATTCGATTCCGAAGGGATTCCAAATCAGGCACCGGAGACGAATAAACCAATGATTTTAAATGACTCCACAAGTAGAAATCGAGAGGGTTCAGATCAGGTGAGTGTGGAGGCCACCTCTGCCTATCCATCGATCAGGAAACCTTCGATCCAAGTACCGGCGAGCCGTACGACTGAAGTGTGCAGGAGCGCCATCCTGCAAGAAGTGAATGTGTTGACGATTGATCAGTGGAGTGTCTTCTAAAACATGAGGTATGGTGTTTTCCAGGAAGTTTGTGTACGCCTGCCTCGTAAGTCTGTTTGATTTGAATACATGTCGCACAGTCTAACGCCTGCACAACACTGAATGTAACCTTCGCCTCGGAATGAATTGTCAGAGTGCACTCTTAAGTCCCCTTTGACGGCAACGACCTGCGGAAAGAAAAAACGTTCCGATGAATTTCAATGTTGTGAAGGCCATAACTCGGAAATAAAGCATTTCCGGACACATGTTGTAATAAACTATTTTGATTGTCTACATGTGGGAAATACGTACCTGAAATTATGCCCCGTATTTTTGAAACACTCTGTATAGCTACTGTAAGTTGGACATCTGCCGTGCCACGGCGGGTACATGTTGAAATTGTTTGAAATGTTTCGTAAATGGCATAACTTAATCAGACAATATTAATTTTTTTATGAAGTATGGCTTACTTTAAAATAAATACTCTCTTAAAATATTAAAACTATAGGCCGATAATGTGTAATTGTGTACACTAGCGTCGTGCATTACAGGCGCTATGTTCTGTTCAAGTTTGTCGCTTATGGCGAAGTTCGATATTCGCCGATGTTCGCTCTACAGAAGGAGGTCTGTTGTGTTTGTTCCACATTTTTATAAAAGTATTCACTGTTCTCCACTCCTACCCCTTCATGTTTTTACTGCTTAAGGATTTTAACACAGATCTTGCAATTAGTTTTTCATATGAAATAAGACGAAATTGTCCACACCTGTGGAGTAACGGTCAGCGCGTCTGGCCGCGAAACCAGGTGGGCCGGGTCCGAATCCCGGTCGGGGCAAGTTACCTGCTTGAGGTTTTTTCCGGGGTTTTCCCTCAATCCAAAACGAGAAAATGCTGGGTAACTTTCGGTGCTGGACTCCGGACTCATTTCACCGGCATTATCACCTTCATTTCATTCAGACGCTAAATAACCTATCATGTTCGAATATTGCACTATACACTGAAATAAATGAAACAGTATTAATGTGAATCTATTAAAGTTAATTATTTTTTTTAATTCCGTAATAAAAAATGAAAGGACAGTATTGTTTTCCTTCATTTGAGTTGTACGAGAAATATTTACATTTCGAATACAATTAAATTGAAGAGAAAAAGTTGTAGTTTGAAGGTATTGAATTGAAGACCAAATATTTATAATTTTAGTCTGATTAATTTAACAAAGAGTGTAATTCGTATGTATTTTTAAATTAAAACATGTGTTCACATACAGAGAAAAATTACTGTTTGTAGTTTCATGACCTGCAGTAATGCTGTACGTTCACTAACACGCTTTGTGTTAAAGGCTTTGTAGTCATAAAGTGTACAAACATTTCACGTGAAACAAAACTTCCACTCCTGTACAAACCTCCGAGAGCTGGTTTGGCCCTAGGCCAGACTCTTTTTGTGAAAGTCATTTTCAAAGCATGGATTCGTGTTGGTTTTTTGTCATTGGACAACATTCAGGAACTTGCAATATGGATACAGGAAAATAACACGACAACGCTGTTTCAAGCATAAAAAACTGAAACATCCCAGCCTATAAAATGAGCAGGAAATGTGTAAGTAAGTCCAGAGCTGTCGATGTCTGCAGTCACGGCATTTTTTTCTAGGTATTTTTGCTTCAGAAAGAGTCTGTTGTGGCCGTATGTAAGCACACGTTTAGATGGAACTTCATATAGTTCATCTGACATTTTTCATTCTCAAATTTTTAATTATGGTAAATTCAAAATGTTTTGTTCATTTTCTCGCTTTATTACTTCCTTTATTCTCACCCATGATGCATTTATAGCTGAAGCATAGGTTTTCAGAAGGCAATTCACAAACGAAGATTGTGAAAAGTCTGATAGTCTCAAAGTATTCTCTCTTTACCTCTATTATTATTTTGGAATTACAGTACGATTATTTAGTCCTCACAGTCGCCGGAGATGTGCGCGTGGGACAGGCGAGTCTATTTATTTACGCCAAGGGGTGTTTGGTTTATTCACTCGCTTGCCTTTACCGACTGCTCGCCCTTATCTCTACTCCGGAACTCTCCCCACTCCTCCGATTACTTCCAATCTTTCGCGTCGCTGAGCTGTCAGGACTAAATAATCGGTCTGTAGTGTCCTTATTAGAACTAGATACCCAGTTTTGAAGCCATTAAACCTATAATCCTGCAGTTTATTTTCCAAAAATTTGCATTAACTTTAAATTCACGGTAGGAAAGAGATTATAACACTGCCTAATTAAGGAAGTTTGTGCAGATCAATCCGCCCTTTCAACGTATTACAGCGATTTTTCATATAGTTACCATAATATTTACTGTTTTCAGTACTATTTTAAGTTTACATTCACATTGTAAGCACATGCAAGAGCCCAGAGAAGGTTAGCCGCTCGGCAGACAAGATTGCAGGCAAAAGTAAAATAACTAAATTAATGGCCGAATAATTAGAGTCCATTAGAGAAAGCAAACTACGGAAGTTTAGAAAAAATATTTAAAGAAATGCGAAGGAAAAATTTTAGATGGAAGGGATATGAATTCTTGGTTAAAATTTGCTTTTATAGCCAGATGTCTTATGACGTGTTGGCGATGATAATGGTGATGATGAATTTAAATAAAATCTTCACATTTTAATTTTATAGGCCACTATGTAATCTTGCCTTAATCATAAAATAATTGTAAAGATCTGTTTACTTGTATTAATAGAATAATAAGATATAATTATGATTTCAGTATATATTAGGCTACATTTTGCTTGAAAATTGTTAATCTGAATATGAAAATGTTTTATTTTAAATGAGAAAAAACAATTGCTGCACTTCAATGGACAGAGCAAATGAAATATTATATTTTACCTTTATATGTAAAATCATACTACTCTATGTACATCATATCCGGCTAAATTTGCACGTAGTTACTGAATATTAACTAATGTTGCCAAGTAGATGTCTTGATATGTTAGAACTCTTTGATGTTCGCCAGCTTCAAGGACTACAATCAAATGTATTTCTGCAAGATATGGCAATGCTACAATGAGGTTCACGTTTGTAAATTTCTCTGTGAAAAGTTTCCTGCCCGGTGGATTGATCAGGATAGCCGCCTCGTTCCCTTGCCATCATATCGATAGACTACTTCTTACGTGGTTTTGTGAAGATTTGAGCATATGCAAGAATGTGATTGACATGAACTTGAAATCAGGATGAGGCGGCTGGTGCTTTCTGGACGCTCGACATAATCCAGAGTACTTTTTAGTGCCTTATTTGAGGAAGTTGTATAAATTATTAGGTACGTTGGAGTTTGTTATATCGAGATGATGTTAAACCAAATGGTTCCGAAGATTCGCCTAGGATTACTTTCTTCGGAAGGCATAGTTCATCTTTTCGACATTGGACACACACATATAGAGGTCTTATAAACTGTAATTTTCTGAATAAAATTATTGTGTTGCGCTATTGATAACATTTACTTACTTACTGGCTTTTAAGGAACCCGGAGGTTCATTGCCGCCCTCACATAAGCCCGCCATTGATCCCTATCCTGAGCAAGATTAATCCAGTCTCTACCATCATATCCCACCTCCCTCAAATCCATTTTAATATTATCTTCCCACCTACGTCTCGGCGTCCCCAAAGGTCTTTTTCACTCCGGCCTTCCAACTAACACTCTATATGCATTTCTGGATTCGCCCATAAGTGCTACATGTCCTGCCCATCTCAAATGTCTGGATTTTATGTTCCTAATTATGTCAGGTGAAGAATACAATGCGTGCAGCTCTGCGTTGTGTAACTTTCTCCATTCTCCTGTAACTTCATCCCTCTTAGTCCCAAATATTTTCCTAAGAACCTTATTCTCAAACACCCTTAGTCTCTGTACCTCTCTCAAAGTGAGAGTCCAAGTTTCACAACCATACAGAACAACCGGTAATATAACTGTTTTATAAATTGTAACTTTCAGATTTTTCGACAGAAGACTAGATGACAAAAGCTTCTCAACCAAATAATAACACGCATTTCCCATATTTATTCTGCGTTTAATTTCCTCCCGAGTGGCATTTATATTTGTTACTGTTGCTCCAAGGTATTTCAATTTTTCCACCTTTTCGAAAGATAAATCTCCAATTTATATAGTTCCATTTCGTACTACTATATTCTGGTCACTAGACATGATCATATACTTAGTCTTTTCGCGATTTACTTCTAACCCTATCGCTTTACTTGCTTCAACTAGAATTTCCGCGTTTTCCCTAATCGTTTGTGGATTTTCCCCTAGCATATTCACGTCATCCGCATAGACAAGAAGCTGATATAACCCATTCAACTCCAAACTCGGTCTATTATCGCTATTGATAATAGCAAACATGTTTATAGTGTCAATAAAAATAAAAATTGTATTACATTTCGTGATCTGGTGAATAATATTAAGTATTATATAGGCTACTATAAGGAAAAATTAACTATTTTTCCAGCATGTGCCAAGTAAAAGGAAAATTTCTATGTTCAACAAAATTATTCACTATGTAGAGAAGTTAAATATTTTGGATGTGATATATGAGCGAGCGAGCACGGTGGTGTAGTGGTTAACAAGTCCGAGTTGTATTCGGGAAAGTTCAATCGCAAGAAGTGTCTCTCCTGACTTGGATTTTTCTTGTTTCCCAAGTATCTTCAGGCGAATGCTGGGATAATTGGCACAATTACCAGAGCCACTACTAGCTTAATTTCCAAACCTACAATTATTCATAACATAATTTTCTTGTCACTTTCTCACCTTCCTCTATAGAAAATGGCGGCCAAACCACTGTATAAAAATTAACTAAAAAGAAATACGCAAAGAAATATAGAGTTGGTTTGGAATCAACTTTCAGAATTGTGTTATAGGAAGTATTAATAGATTAAAGAAAAACCAAGAAATTAAATTGATTCTGCACTGCCACTAAATAAATATAACTGTACATCTTGATTACACAACTTTTAACACTATATCACTTCGGAAGACGAATTATGTGTCTTTCTCGTGTTTTTTACATTACCTCGTTAACATGTTCCAGCCTGTTATCGGCCATCTTCAGAACTTGTTGTTGCTGTCTTGGCGCCTTTTGTTTGTGTTTCCTGTGGGGGTGTGTTTGTGAAGTGTAGGAAACACAAACAAAAGGCGCCAAGACCAGCAACAACCAGTTCTGAAGATGGCCGATTACAGGCTGAAACATGTTAACGAGGTAATGTAAAATTTAACAATAGAAAGACACATAAGTCGACCTGGTTGGTGAGTTGGTATAGCGCTGGGCTTCTATGCCCAAGGTTGCGGGTTCGATCCCAGGCCAGGTCGATGGCATTTAAGTGTGCTTAAATGCGACAGGCTCATGTCAGTAGATTTACTGGCATGTAAAAAGTCCTGCGGGACAAAATTCCGGCACATTCGGCGACGCTTATCTAACCTCTGCAGTTGCGAGTGTCGTTAAATAAAACTTAACATTTTAAGACACATAATTCGTTTTCCGAAATATAACTGCTTAAAATAGTTTTTATCTCAAATTAATATTTATCTACTTTATATGATTCATGAATTATAATTTCTGCAGTTGTAAAATATTTATTAATTAATTTTGTATTAGAGTAGCCCTTGGAAATTCCGCTCACTTACACCAATAATTTACGGAAATTGAATAATATATTACTTAAAATAAGATGTTATGTTCTTTATATTTGTTTGTTATGAAATTAGTAACACATTAATAAAAAACACTAGAGATTTTGAATCAGTGAAATTGAAGTAATTCATAGGATAACCGATATTTCATTTGAAAATAATGAAATCTTTCACCTGAGTTTTACAAGGCAACGTTGTGCCATGTCTCAAACCAAGCAATTATTGCTTCTTTGTATAACGCAGTAGCTGAGGGAAATCGATCGTGCAGCTACGCCGTGAGTTTTGTTCCTAGTGGGCTACAAAAGCGGAAAAGACTCGGAATATTTTAAAATCATTCGAGCCCTGCATACAAACGAAAGCAGATCTGCAAGTCCGATAATAGCAATTAACTGCATTCACAAACTGAATGCAAGATAAGAGTAATTGGGCGAAATCTCGCATGCAGGCGAGGAATTCCAAATGCCTCTGCAAAGATTAAACTGCAATCCCTGCTTTAGTATGAATACTATTTTTAAACTAGTGACGTTTACATACAAACTAAGTAGTGGTGTTATAATACTGAAAGAAAACATATTCTAACTACGAGGAAATGAAGAATTGTGTTTTATTTTGCCCTTATAATGTTACTGCATTTGAATGCATTTGGCAAGAAGTTGGGTTCTCTCTCTCTTTTATGACGACTAGGTGTTAGTTCCTATCCTGTGTTTAGGGGAGGGTGAGGAGTGAAATGTTGTATTTTATACATTTTTCAAGCTACGTTCCTGATTGTCTGTACACATAATCACGGCGTGATAGATAATAATGCTGTGGAGTTTCATTTCTGTGAGTCACTTAGTTTCTGAGTTTTTAAGAGAAATATTCCGAAAAATTTCCATATTTGAAGATGAAATATGTCATTCAATTTTTCGGTAAAATGTTTGAAATTTTTTTTCAAGACCAGTGACATATTTAGAAAAAAAATCACGCATCAGTTTTCCCATATCTTTACTAAAAAGGGGCAAAAAGTTTTATAACCACTGCATATCTAAAAATATAAATTTTTCATTGCCATTATAAATATTTAATTTTTTTATTTGGAAAAGTATTCATTTAATGATAAAACCCATGCGCTATTTTGTTAACCACAGTGTATAACATGTAGTAAAATTTCATGTTTCTAGCATCAAAATTGTAAGAGCCTTTACACTTCGAACGAGGTAAAATGTGCTGAAAAAGAAGTGTAAGAAACTAGCTTGTAAAATTTACATGGAATTGAAGTTGAAGTGTGCAGGTTTGTCGTATACTTTTTCAGTTTTTATCATTTATTTCATTGGTGTTATATGGTGGACACGGTGTATAATGTTCATGTCGAAAGTGTCGAAACTGTTATTGCTGCCACTAAACTTCTGTTAGTAAATGTGGATATAGTAACAAGGCCTTGTTATTAATCAGAAGGAAGGCTTTAATAGAAAAGAAACAGGTGTAGTGCTAATAAGATAATCTATGAGGACTTGTTCTAAAGCACAATGTTTTTTTGTTTCAGGTATGTTTCTTGATGTTACAGAGGAGTTATTATCACGTGACTGGCGAATATGGATGAGTGAGTAGATACTTAACTTACACATGAGTCTGAAGTAAAATGAACTTTTATAAAAGCAATTATTTTCCTCAGAATAACTTGTCAATTTGTATTTAATTAGTCTCAAAATTGAGATATCGACTAAAACCAAAGTGAAGAGTCATTAAAATTAATAGACTCATATGACAAACCACTCTATAATAATAGCCGAGGATATTGTATTGGTTTGAGTGTTTAAATCTCCATCTAGTATAATAAATTAAGATTCTCTTCTTTATAATCATTAGTTTCAACCATTAACATTACAGTATTCAATATTACCGAGTAAAAAGTATTATTATCTTTATTACGATCAATCACAAAGCCATAATTATTTTTACTATTACAATCTTCATTACCATAATTGGACAAACCAATCAGCAAAATCATGTTCTAGAGATACTGAAATATTCATTTAAATTTAAGTAAATTATATGCCTGTAGATGACACCAAAATCTCAATTTTTTAAAATTGGTAGCTAATCTTTTATTGCATAATTCCATTCAATAGCAGCATTATCACGGTCTTAAACTTCGTAAGAGTATTATGTTTGTCTTCGTTTTAAACTTCAACACGATTTATTATTTTCATACCAATTCTTTGCATTTTAATTGTCATCTTCGCTATCGTTACAGTCATCATTTTCGTCGTCGAAATCAACACCATTACCTTCGTTGTCCGTGTTTACATTCATCATCATTACCTCGTCATTGACGGCATAATTATTATCCTTGCCACCGCAGTCTGTGCTGTCTTAATTACTATCACCGTTGCGATCTTCATCATAAATGATTTATTCAATTATAATTTTAAAACTCGAGTTGATAAATACTAGTAACTGTCTTAATCAATATTTCTCGTATTATCTTAATAATTGATTAGAAATTTAGACACTAGGTATCAAAATCTAGACAATAGTTGTAAAACATTAGAGCTTCAACATCCCACCACCAGGTACATATTTCAATATTAGGTTTATATATTATTTTGGAATTTGAATTCAGTTGCTAGTGTTCAGAAATGGTTTCAGTATTTGCCTATTACTATCACAATTATTTTAACATTTTTTTTTTTGGAAAATACTCAAAAAGCTGTTCTTACAATTCTGCTCACTTGATTGCTTATCTATAGAAACAAATTCAGTATTTTTCATATCATAACATACGTAGCTATTTAATACTGGAATTAACCATATTTCTTTTCGTCGACCACGAGTCCATCGATTTTATATTCGGCCGTTACGTCAACATAAGTGTTCGAGAAATATATCAACAAAGAAGGCCAGTCTAACTAGCCAAATAGAATTGGAAAATAGCTTTGCATTTTCCTATTTTTCGTCTTAGAGGTACCAGTACATTAAAATTGTTGCACTCACAGATTTTGAGTAAAATAAATCGTTATTTCAATTTTATAGAGATTTGAAATTTTGATTGAGGTTAAATATCAGTACGGTATTTATTGATTTATATTTATTTATTTACTTATTTATTTATTTATTTATTCATTCATTCATTCATTCATTCATTCATTCATTCATTCATTCATTCATTCATTCATTCATTCATTCATTCATTCATTCATTCATTCATTCATTCATTCATTCATTCATTCATTCACTGTGGTGGAGTTAAGGTCATCAGACCTCCTCTTTCACACTGCCAGAAGTGAAACACACATTGGAATACTAGCAAAAGTAGTAATCTTAATAGTAAACTAAAATATACAAATCGTTGTCACGCACATTAACGAGTTTACATATATTAAAATATTGACTAAACCTAATACATAATTAAACAGTTTAATTAAGTAGTGGCAGTAGCGAAGAATTGTCTCGCCCAAAAGTGAATCGCCCCTTCAAAAAATTTTGGAAACTACTGGTTTATATAATTAGATCAACAAATTATTCATTTCTTAATACAGGGACAATTAAATGGAATTTTAAAACGACTCGAGTCTTGTGTTAGATTTAGGGAAGTAGTAAACGGGAAACCAAGCCTTTTAAAGAAATCTATTCCGAATTGTTGGATTAATGTTTATGTGATTTATATGTAGTGTTGATAGTAAAGTTTAGATAATGTGGAGAATTAATGCATGAATTTTACAAATCCAAAAAGAACAGTCCTGCTCTAAAATTATCCCTGTACACCATATATTCGAGTTCGTATAATGTTAATTTGAGTGCTATTCTCTGGAATGAAAGCCAGTACGCATGGGATTCATTGAATCAATATATTAAGAATTATTAATAAGAAATGTATAATTTTCTTGTGGCAAATCTCCAGCTAAATATACATTTAAAGATGAGCTACGGAATATATAAATTCAAGTAGAATAAGATTAATGGAAGCTATATTACGTAGAGAACTCCGGCGAACATTTTAAAACTTTTTTTCTTTCTTCGTCGTGGCGTTTCCTTATTGTTTCGGGAATGTAAATAGAAGGGGAAAGATGCGATAACTACTACCTGGAAACCAATAACGGCAGAATGCATTGCGGATGGGGTGCGTGACCTGATTTACATAAAGGGGGCATTTATCATAGCGAGGAGAAGCTTGTGTGCGTAGCGTGGGGAGGTCATTTGCCTTCCCATCTTCAATCGGCGAGAGAAATTGAGTTACACTTCCCTGCCTCATCTCAAGAATGTGTACTCGCAGCCGATCAGCTGCCATTATTTGCCTGGCAGCAGAAATTCTGCTACGATAGCGTTATGAAAGAACTTATCATGTAATTTACCGAGTAATCCTTTACTGCTAGTAGTTGTCGATACATGGTAATTTCATATATTCCCTATTACTTAACTATCTTATCCATGTAACTTACTGTAGTCTACATAAATTTTACAGGGTTCAAATAATAATGCTGATGATATAAATAATAGTAACAATAATAATAAAAATAATAATAATAAATAATAATAATAATAATAATAATAATAATAGTGATAAAACAAAAATATTTACAATAATAAAATAAATACTAAGACGGATAAAATAAAATATAAAACCACTAGCGAGAGTTAACATAACTTAAATAAGCATATAATAACCGGAAAAAAAGGACGAACTCGAATATCAACAGAAAAGTTCGTTGTATCGCAGACGACAGCAACCGCCGTATTGACATTGTGTTGTGCATTAATGGTAGTAGTGGGGAGCTGAAAGTCTACGTAACTGCCGTTCTCTTCTAATCTTCTCGTAAAATCTTGAGAAGTTAATGCTGAAAAAACAAAATGTCTACGAGTCAAACTGTTCATTATTCAAGCAATTCCATGAACTAGAATGTGATTTTTTAATTTAAATTTGAATTTTGATATTGTCCGACAGTCTCTGACATGGTCAGAGAGGGAGAGAGAGTTCCAGAGGCGTGGAATAGATATGAAGAATGCAAGAATGATGGATGTCAGTTTCTTGTCGAAAATGAACCAAGACTGTCAATGCATAGCTTAAGACATATAGAATGTACAGAAAGAGTTATATGGTATTAACATTGATAGTCATTGTCCAGTAATGATCGGAAAATCACAGTTAAGCTTTGAGCGCTAAGCATTTCAAACTTTCAATTGCTTCTCCTGCAAAATGTATTCCAAATGACATCCATCATTCTCGCAGTGGACTCTTCATATGCTGAAAGATGATGACTAGAAGGATGTTCTGTGCAGAGGAATAGAGAGAAGGTACATGTTCCGGGTTCGAGGTAGTGAAAGGTAAACAAAGCTATTCCATGTAGGGTGCTGGAATCTTACACGAGAATGGGTTACAAAAAATGTAATAGTATTGCTTTTTTACCTGTAGTATTATGTTAACATTAAAATGCATTTGCATTGACAAATATTTTAATTTTGTAATTAATTTAATTATGAGCGGAAATCATTACAACAGAAAAATTAAGGTTTCTCCTTGATTCTGTATGATCCATATCCCTTCCCTTCCATACGCCTACCTTCCAGTTACTTTAATGGGTGCGTCTGAAGGAACGAAGAACAATACATCCACTATCTTCTATTTAGAATCATGCATACTTCTACTTCGAATTTTCTGCTATCGTGCTTTCAATTTCTTATAACTCTTCGAAACCGACATCAAGCACTTTTTTCTATCCCTCATCACGGAACGTCTTTATACTTATCTTCCTACAATGTAGAAATACCTCGTCTCTGGAATTCGTTTCCTAATGACGCCAGAGACTGCCGGACTTTATTACAATTCATAATCATGTTGAAATTTTTTTTTTAGTTCATGGTTTTTTAGGTATTGATAGAAGTGTTGATTTGTGTTTTTTACTCTAGATTAAACTTTCAAGTTTCTTGTTCATAGTTACGATATAATAAATTATGATACTTTATCACTCATCTAAAGTTTATGTGATGGCAACCTGTGTATATTTTTGTGTGGCTTTACTTTGTTTATAGTGTGATTCTTCTTTTTTTATTTCTATTATTGTATTTGTATTTCTAATGGTGTAGAAGAGAAGGCCTAATGGCATTAACTACACCAGAATAAATAAATAAACAAATATATAAATAAATATTACTATTATTTTATTATTATTTTTGTTATTATTATTATAATTATTATTATTATTAGAGTTAAAGATAGGCCCTTCACATGCCGCGAAGGCACTTGGGGGACATGGAGATAGGGCTCCTTTAGCGGTCACCAGATTAAGTTTATATCAGTTCTCATAATATACCAACTAATAATGCCCAAATATTGTCAGATGTTCAATTAGATCAGCTGTTATTTTCTGTGCATTGTAAGATGTCCAACTACATAAACTAATACTTCTATGTACTAGCATATGTCAAACTAGATTAACCGTATACTATCAGACATCCAAATAGTTACTAAGTCAACTCGTCTCTCCTTTGTACTATGAACTGTCCAACTAGGGTAATGATCTTTCTACTTTAAGTATCCAACTGGATCAGCTGATATTTCCCGTGCACTGTCAGGTGCCAACTAGATCGACTGGTACTCCCCGTGTATTACCAGGTGTCTAAGTAGATCAACTGACTTTTTCCATGTATTATCACGTGATCAACTCTATGGGAACTAGTCTTTTTCCTGAGGTATCCAAAAGGGTTAAAATTATGTTTTCACTGTACCATCTGCGTGAACTTATATTTTCAAGTATCGAAATAGATCATCTATTATTTTCCGTGTACAATCAAGTGTCGATCGGAGTCAACTGCTCTTTTCCGTGTATTAACGAAGTGTGAAATTACATTATCTGATATTTCTATGTAATGTCAAATGTCGCACTGGGTCAGCTGATATTTTCCATGTACTCTCAGGTGTTCAGATGAGTTAACTGATATTTTCAGTGTACTATTAGATATGCAGTATGGTCAACTAATTTTTGTCTTGTACTGTCAGTTGTCGAACTGAATTAAATAATTTTTTCGTAATTACCCAACTGGATCAACTGATCATTCCCATCTACACTAGTGTCCAAAAGTTAAGGATAATTCAATATTTTGTTCTCAACCTATCAGAATGGCACCAAACTTGTACAAATGAATCACACAGGATCTGATATGCAACAGAGTAACACATATCAGCAAATTTAGTTTTATTGTGGCGTAAGGACACATTTTACACAATTACGGTACAAAATCTGTCACTTCTACAACAATGATGGTGCTGAACGGTTAATATGGGGAGTGGTTACCCTCATGGCTACACATGCGTCGCAGCGCCGTGGCATGCCCTCTATCAGGTGGTTGAAGGGCTCTGCAGGCAGCTGTTCCCATTCCAGACGAAGAGCATTACGGAGGGCTGGAAGTGTCCTCGGTGGATGCTGGCGGGCTGCAACTCGTCTTCCTAATGCATCCCAGGCATGCTCTATAGGGTTCAGATCCGGGGACATCGCTGGCCAGTCCATGCGCCGGATATCTCCCCCCTCATGATACTCATCCAACAGGTTGGTTCTATGCGGACGTGCATTGTCGTCCACAAAGATGAAGTGTGGACGAACTGCACCTCTGAAAAGTCGCACATGTCGTTCCAATACCTCGTCTCTGTACCTCTGGGCATTCACAGCACCAGCTGCGAAGATGTGCAAATCTGCACGTCCATTGAACATTATGCCTGCCCGCACGAGAACGCCACCACCACAAAATGGGCGTTTTTCCACTATTTTTGTGGGATGACACCAGGTTCCACGTTCCCTCCATATTATTGTGTGACGGGACTCATTGTTCAAACTGAATCTGGACTCGTCTGTAAACAGCATGTTCCTCCATTCATCAAAATTCCAATGTTGATGTTGCGGACTCCTCTGTAAACGGTTTTTTATGTGTACTCGAGTGAGCTGGACACACATTGCAGGTCGTCTGGCACAGAGACTGCCTGCCCTGAGCCTCCGGTATAGAGTTTGCCTGTAAACTCGAACGCCTGAGGCAGCTGCAAGCTCAGAAGACAGTTGTCTTGCAGTCATCGTCCGATTACGTCGTGCTGCAAATATTGGTCCTCTTGCGGCTTTGTGACCCATGGGCGACCTTTTACAGGCATGCGACGAACATCTCCTGCGTCTTCGAACCGTCGCCAAAACCTGGAAATGACACTTTGTGCCACATTCAAGGCTCGAGAGACTTCGGTCTGTGTCTGACCTGCTTCCATACGTCCGAGTATTCTACCCTTCAAAACAGGGACCAGTTGGCGTCTCTGTGGCATGTTGGTGCTGTTCTGTATACACTGTGATAAGAAACTACCCTCTGTTCACAATGAGAGAACAAGAACGAATGAGTCGCACTAAGTCTGTTTGCTTACCTTCGAAACACGTGTTTATTCGGAGGGGAAGTGAAGGTTGGTGTACCCTCTCCCTATGCACAGAGCACAAGTGCGATGCAGCACACACTGTGATGAAGTTTTATAGCGATTGCTCAACGTTTTCCCTTCCATTTCTCTGTTTTACGAATTGTGCTTAACTTTTGGACACTAGTGTACTATCGCTGAGGCATCCAACTGGGTCAAGTGATCTTTTCCGTGTACTATCAGATGACGAAATGCATGAACTGATCTTTCCTTTGTGCTATAAGATGTGCACCTGGGTCAACTGATCTTTAGGTCACTATCAGATATCCACTGAGGTCATATGATCTTTTTCATGTTGTGTTCTGACTTTAACAGTACCATTACAGGATGCTGAGTGTTGAAAAATTTAAATTGTACACCTGACTGTTAACCTCCATTTGCTGTCACCTGAGATCGTACACCATCCTGTAACATAATTTTGTTTTATGAAATTATATGGTACGAAATAAGAGGAAAAGTGAAGTGGTGATGTTGTAGCTAGAACACAACATTTAAAGAGATGAAATAATCTCAAAAAACCGTCATGCTCCAACCTTTCCTCCAGCAGTGAAAATTTCGTTGCTGTCGACGCTTGATTTCATAATTTCGAGTTTGTGGAAATGGAAGCCTGCCCTTCAGCACTAAGTTGCCGAAGGGGTTAGAAAGTGTTGCTGAGTTGTCTGTTTATTTGATGTACATTTGCATTTAGGTTTTCTGGTAGCTTCATTAAATGACATTTATTTGAGAAGCAAGATATTTCATACACAAATTATAATTATTATTTATGTTGGTTTATTTTGTTAATATTACGTTTATGATGTGTAGCCTTCCCTTTGTAAATAAATATTATGTGACAGTAATAGCTTGCAGTAAAATTAATTATTTTATTACAAAATAGTATGTTTTTACATAGACAAAATACATTCTTCATATATCGGCAACATGTTAACCTTCCTGTCCCTGTGCCATAAAAGCTAACGAGGAGCACTGTGTGGGGTTGAATCACACCTCAAGTGCTTTTTTGGTCTTCGAGAGAGGAGACGTAGATTTATACATTGTTGCAGGATTTAAACAAGTTAAGAATTAAATTAATGATGATCCAATTAAAAAAAATAATCCATTTTTATACACACATACACATATGTGCGCGTGCTTATCAAAGTATGATTGAAGTAGACAAAGTTATCTTCTCCCCGTTTAATCTGAAACAAAGCAAAATCCTTTCAGAGTTCCGAAAGGAAATTGCTCAGATAATCTATGGCGAATCATCGGGTCCATCTAGCCATATACCATTTCTCTGTCACCAATTCCTTCGGCGTTAAATAACCCAGTAGCTTATATAGCGCCGTGAATAACCGAATAAATAAATAAATAAATAAATAAATAAGTAAATAAATAAGTAAATAAGTAAATAAATAATTAAATAAATAAATAAATAAATAAATGAATGAATGAATGAATGAATGAATGAATAAATGAATGAATAAATGAATGAATAAATGAATGAATGAATAAATGAATAAATGAATAATTCAATAAATAAACAAATAATTAAATAAATAAATATACTGTATATATAAAACTTATATTTACAAGAGTAATAATAATAGTTGCAGTAGTATATGATAATGATAATAATAATAATACATTCAGAAAAACCAAACAGGTTGTTACTTGACATTTCTGGTCTTTCCTGGCAAAGGCTTGTTTGTAACCCATTTCTGAGGTTGCGGCTCCTGGAAGGCGGAGTTACGCTGCTCCGATGCTATTATGATAGTATGATTATAAAGTGGCAGAGGTCTTAAACCTAAGCCTAACCTAATTTCCAAACCATGGACGAACACGGGAACATTTTCCTATATGGAAAATTCTTGTGTTCTAATCGGCAATCGAACCCGGGACCTCATGAACTCTAGTCAGAAGCTCTGACCACCAGCCCATGAGGCTAGTACAGAATAATTATATAGAAGGCAAGAAAAGTAGAATTATAGTGTCGCCAATATTACAACATGGATTCCTGAGAGGGGTGTATATGCACCCCAAACATAATTTAATTTATTTGTGGGCACATTGTTGACAACATTGGAGTGATAACAATTGGAAATAACGTAATAATGTTTTTTCTGACATAAAATAATTAATACGTGTTGCTAAAATCACATGTGATGATATTATTTTTCAATAACTAAAGTTGGAGTGTGATTACTCCCTTCATATGGATACGAAGGTTAAAATTACTGATTTAATTTTTATGCTGACCGAGTTTTTAACATTTTGGAGAAGTTTATGTTAGCCACAAAATGAAGGATGGTTAGTGAATGCACGGAGGTACAAAGAAAATTTCAGTGAACATAACAAGAAGAGAAATTATGGCTTAAGTTTAAAAAACAATGTCAATACCATAATTTTTAAATTTTTACTTAAAAGTAATTATGAAAAGCAGAAAAAATAGTCACTTGCACGTACAACTTCATTCATAATAGTGAAAAGAAATCGCTGAAAAATAATTACAAATATAAATCATTGTCTTATACAGAGAGAGAAGAAAGTCACTGTGTCGGTAAAAACCCAACTGACGACATAGTTGAGAATCGAAAGATGTAGGAATAAAGGCGTATTAAATTTAAATACGCAGGTGCCTTGAAGTTGGTGAATTCTAGTCTCACAATGGAATAATACACTCAGCTAATATACTCTGATCACGTGTTGCGTGAAACTTATCTCAAATAAAAAATTAAACTTGGAAAATTTAATGTTATGGCGTTCCACTTACAAAATCATTGTTGAAATTCTTTGCCGTTACTGAAGTCAACATGCTACATTCATTAAACTATTACATAACTACATTAGTTCTATTGTACGAGACTAGGAAGTCTATGGGAATATTGCGAAAGTTTTCAAAGGAATGGAGATATTAACTGTAAATATAAGCCACATGCAAATTTGTAAGGTTATAAACTGCATAGATCACGAAACATGAATTACAACTGTTGGAACCAACAGACGCGTATGAATATTTTCCTATAAAATGGTTTCTGTATTAAAGAAATACCCTACTAAAATCGTACTTTGGAAAGTTAAAAAAGAAATAATAGGGAAGTTCCTTAAAGAAGTTACTCGTATCCATTGTTCGTGACGTGGAACAGCGTAAACTTGGAATTTTTATGAATCATAACTCAATTTTAACAACACTAATCTAAGTATTATATCACATTATTATGTATTCTTTTTATTTGAGTATTATTGAGGTCGCTATTTGTGCTTTATTGGCGGCAAGATTTTACGCATTCCAAATACAAGTGGGCGTAATTTACAGAATACAAAATTGTAAGATTTATATTTGCATTCGACATTTCTTTTTGAACTAAATAGCATATTCAGAGAATTTTACAAAATAAAAATAGGGAGGCAGAACAATGATTTGATGAGAATATAAAAGAAAACTAAGTGCTGGAACGAAACTTCATACACAATTTCTTTTCATGCCACAAAATCTCATATAATGCAAGCTGATTTAAAAATTAAATCTTTCCAGAGGGTAGAGAGAGGCTAAGCTTCCAGCCTTTATAGAAATTTGACTTTAATGGCAGTAGGGATGTCAGCCTCACGTGCCAGCCTCCTTTATCCTCAAGAACAGCGGTCATCAGCACAGAGCACCCTGGGGCTAGCGTCTCTTACCCGCTGAGAAGACACTGCTCTATGGTGCATTCGTAGCTGCTAGCGGGTATGCTCTCTAACTCTTCCTCTGCACGAAGGAACACAACATGTCGCTCCGCTTACCCTTTACCCACCCATTTCAGAGAATGCTGATGCCCACTGCCCTATAAAATGCCCCTGGTACTGAGTTCTGTTAGAGGCTGAGTGAATATCGGTGCCTTAGCGCGGCCGGAAGGATTATATTAATGCCTAACCCATGACGCTATAGGGGACAGAACCAAGACCTTTCAGTTTGCAATGTTACTCTTTAAGCGCGTCGCTATCTCGCGACCCACATCTTTCTAAAATTACATAAATCTATTCTGTATATTTACACTATATAATTTGTTGAAGTGTCATTTTGTAGGACCTAAAGTTGTATCTAATATAGTTAGTGTGGTTTAAACTTACTATCATTGTGAGCGGCAGACATCCCACTTGACGTCTATTTCTTTCAAAACTCGATTATAGGATAATATTATTCGGCGTCACTTTTAACTACGAGGTCGGACAATAAAGTAATGAGAATGAATTTTTCCCACCTGATGATGCAACCCTGCAGCCTCATGCCAGAGATGTTTTACCTTGGTCCTACCTCCACCCATATTCCAACTGACACCACCCTGCAAGCCGTCAGTGTGGAGTTACAAGGCCTATTGTCGAGTCAATGTTTGTGGACAATTGTCCCCAAAATGTTGCGAGATAGTCACCGCACAATCAAGTTGAACGTTGACCTATTCACACGAAGAAAGTATTGCCGTGGCAGTAAGTAACGAAAAATGCTGAGTGTGCAATGTCTGTGGTGTCCCGGATTGCTGTCTAGCAAACTATACGTTGAAAGTGCCACGGAGAGACTTAATTTTCGCTTTGACCTCAACGGCACCGAATCCTTCAATGTTCGTCTAACCAACAATGTCAGACAATGCCTTTACGCGAGCATTTTTGTTCTTGTAAAGGTCGTAGTGCTGGTTCCAAAAACATCGCTTCTCCTTATACAGCTCAACGAATTTGATATTAATAGCATCACTCACTTTGGGGCTATTATTACAACGAAAAACAACTGAAAAATACGTGAGAAAACTCACTTCTCTGTTGACTCAAGCCAGTGGCGTATACTGGTTAAAGGGTTTGGGCTACCGCTGACCCTATTATTACACAAAATATATCTAACAGTTACTTTAATTTTAATTACTATGGTAAAACTAATAATACAAAATTATTACATTATGTTATATTATAAACTTTTTCTTTTGTAATTTCCTTGGGCTACCGCCGGTAGCCCCGGTAGCCCGCAAAATACGCCCCTGACTCAAGCAGACTACCACCAAAAACAGCGTAGCAACTAGCATGTCCCGTTCACGTGACAGACAACCAACTGTCTTCCAACTATTGTCTCACTAACTGGCCTCGTGTAAATGTGTCTTAACTGCTTGATTAGTGGAGTTGTGTGTTTGCTCCTCGTCAATACAATGAAATCGCATAATGTCACGCTTGTGTGAAACTCAACTCAACTCACGATGTTCACGATATTATGTGTCAGAGGAACAATAATTAGGCACACGGAAAGAACATGCTAAATCACTTTCCTTAAAATTTTCAGGGGAGAATTTCTTAACTTTAAGGATTATCAATTTATATCCTCATTTAGATTAAGTTGCCATCTCACAATGCAGACTTTTTTTGTTATTCTGATTTACTGGACAAGTAGTTCACTTTATGAACTAGCAGAAGGGGTCAAAAAACAAAAAATAATTAAAGTGCATTAGCATGTTCTTTCTGTGGACCCTTCAATTGTTTGTATACATCTGAAGTCTGAATAGTGTAGTTATTAAGGCTGGTCCACAGTAAACCGGGAATGGAAACGACAACGAGAACGAGAACGGAGATATTGTTAAAATAAATGTATTTAAATGTGGGTATTCACAAATAACTGTTATGAATGCCCACATTTAAATACGTTTATTTTAACATTATTTCCGTTCTCGTTCTCGTTGTCGTTTACGTTCCAGGTTTATTGTGAACCAGCCTTTAGTCAGCGATGTATTCAATGGATAGGGCAAGGCACTAACCACTTTACTCCATTATCTCCTTGCTTAGTTTCCTCATGAGTGATACCTTATTGGTGTCGTTTGTGAGTTTGAAACTAGTCTTCGGACAGCTGACTTAAACAGCAATATTATGATGAGTGTTTGCCATTGAGATAAATAACACGGTTGAATTACTCAGGCGTATGTCTTCTAACATGAAGCGACAGCAAACTACATTATGTGATTTTACATGACATGATTATGTGTGTTCCGTGATACGAAGTTTGTGTAACATATAGTTTTGGATTAGAATGTTATGTTCGTATTGTAGCCTACTGTGTTCACATGTATAGTACATGTGACGTTTCAGGTGGGCTGAGATGATGCTCCCTCCATTTCCACAGACTGAGTCCATGGCCGGAGATAGTTACGGAAATTGTGTAGCACATATGCAAGACTGACCGTAAATAATCCTGCCTTGGCCTTCTGTAATCACAAAGGCAGACTCATGGCCTCGAGGAATGCGTAATAAAACGAACACACAACCTTTTTGATAATGCATGCGTGTAGCTCAGAAAAAGCTTTAATTAGCTGTGCTGCTGCTATTCTAATTTATGAATATATGACGCATTATGCTCTTGTTACAAATCACTACTTCACGAGTATTATGTTTCTCATTTTACGCTTCAGGTAGAAAATTACATACCTGATAAAGTGATTGAAAATTTCAAGTTATTTTTTACTTGGCATAATTTTCTTTTTTGTTTAATCATGGATTTACTCTTATTTTAACGCTGATTAATGTTTAACTGCGAACCGGCCCAAGACAAAATATAAATCACGCTGGCGTGTAAAATTTATTGTCAGTAATTCTGTAGGCCTACCTGTAAAAGTCAAGCAACGTAAATTATTTATTTATTTATTTATTTATTTATTTATTTATTTATTTATTTATTTATTTATTTATTTACTTACTTACTTACTTATTTATTTATTTATTTACTTAAGTGCTCATTTACTTATTTATTTATCTATTAATTAATTATTTATTTATTTTTGTTTGTTCTGTTTCGTTTATTCGTTTCGCTTATTTGTTTCGTTTCGTTTATTTTATTCGTTTCGTTTCGTTTATTCGTTTTGGTAGAGTGAAACCTTCTCTTCCACACTACCAGAAATGAAATATACAATGACACAGTAAAACATAGTAATACTAATAGTAGTACTTAAATATAAAAATAATTATCTTGCATATTAAGGAGCTTACTTGTACAGGAGAATGGAGAAAATTACACAACGCAGAACTGCACGCTTTATATTCTTCACCAGACATAATTAGGAACATTAAATCCAGAAGTTTGAGATGGGTAGGGCATGTGGCACGTATGGGCGAATCCAGAAATGCTTATAGAGTGTTTTTTGGGAGGCCGGAGGGAAAAAGACCTTTGGTGAGACTGAGGCATAGATAGAAGGATAATATTAAAATGGATTTGAGGGAGGTGGGATATGATGATAGAGACTGGATTAATCTTGCACAGGATAGGGACCAATGGCGAGCTTATGTGAGGGCGGCAATGAACCTCTGAGTTCCTTAAAAGCCATTTCTAGGTAAGTATTAAGGAACTTACTCGTACTTATTGTGTAATTAAATATTGACTGAAAATGATACATAATTAAGTAATTAGAATTTATATCCTAATTTCACTTTATAATATGTCTAAATGACAATATATACAAACAGACAGAATAACCTATAAAAATCGGTTAACACTCACAAATCAATTCCATGTAAAAGTATGTAATTCTTAATTTATTTGATTAACTATCAGGTAATCCCTGACATGACGAGGTAAGAAGTTCCATAGACGAGAAACTGGCACGGTGGAAGAGGATGAATAGAAAAATGTACGGTGACGAGGAATGGATAATAAAGCCTGATGTTGATTCCGCAATGTTGTAAGGCAAGGGCGGTCCGCCTTTTTGGTCTTGAGATAGTGTACTGGACTCCTGATCATGGTTGTCCGAGTTTGATTCCCGGTCGCGAAGTCAGGGGGATTTATTTCGGACCTCTTCACTGTGATTAGTTGTCTGTCCGCTATCCAAGTGTGTGTGGGGACTCAGACTGGCTCCCGGGGGAGTCCTGCAGTATGGGCATGTGCCTAGTAGAGTTGTGGGTCTAGGTACTAAAATAAACCTCAGACTGCGGTTCCGAAATTAGTATTAAAAAAAGACAGGGGTAGGCAGAAAACAATTTGCGCCAAATCCATAGTGAACGCAACACGGATAACATTCAGTTTATTAACCGCAAAGGAGGGTGTGAAGTTCTGTTTCTCGTTTGCAGTAACGGATTAGTATTATAGTGAACGTCCTAGAAAGTAGAACGTTTATTTCCCGCTCTACTAAACTGGTGAGCAAAATTAAAGCAGGAAACATATACTTACTTACTGGCTTTTAAGGAACCCGGAGGTTCATTCCCGCCCTCACATAAGCCCGCCATCGGTCCCTATCCTGAGTAAGATTGATCCATTCTCTATAATCATATCTCACTTCCCTCAAATCCATTTTAATATTATCCTCCCATCTACGTCTCGGCCTCCCTAAAGGTCTTTTTCCCTCCGGCCTCCCAACTAACATTCTATATGCATTTCTGGATTCGCCCATACGTGCTACATGCCCAGCCCATCTCAAACGTCTGAATTTAATGTTCCTAATTATGTTAGGTGAAGAATACAATGCGTGCAGTTCTGTGTTGTGTAACTTTCTCCATTCTCCTGTAACTTCATCCCGCTTAGCCCCAAATATTTTCCTAAGCACCTTATTCTCAAACACCCTTAATCTCTGTTCCTCTCTCAAAGTGAGAGTCCAAGTTTCACAACCATACAGAAGAACCGGTAATATAATTGTTTTATAAATTCTAACTTTCAGATTTTGCGACAGCAGACTGGATGATAATTGTTTCTCGGCCGAAAAATAACCAGCATTTCCCATATTTATTCTGCATTTAATTTCCTCCCAAGTGTCATTTATATTTGTTACTGTTGCTCCAAGATACTTGAATTTTTCCGTACTAGCCCTGCTTGATCTTATATGCAATAACCTCGAAGGTACTGAAAAATCCCTTTGTTAAATCAGTGACCTTATTTTTTCTTTCGTCGAATGTATTCTCTAAACTTAATCGTTTCTCGTTGTAACGCTTTCAATACTGCTAGGTACATGGCTAATGAATAGCCTAGTATGGAAACACCAAGAGGGAATTCAGTAGGTGAATACGAGCCCACAATCCCACCACATTGACAGAGAAGTCACCACATTTTGGACCCGCGCTTCATGCCTATTACCCCGCATAATGCGATACGAGGCTGGAAGTGGCGTTTGTTGTGGGAGTACTTGAGCAGAACGTCTGTATCGTTACGTATGGTTAAACCACAACTGCCATCACAATGTTGTGTGTACATGCCAGATGCATACATTTGCCATGACATCATCTGTGGTCATATTTCTACCTACAATGACTATCACAATGCCATATGCTAAGCCCTAAAATCAAGAACCACTTAGTCGTTGTATCGTAATCTAGGTATATAATGACAGAAGTAATTTATTGGGTCCTTTCATTGCCTCACATGCAACCTTATTCTATGCTGTTGCTCAAATTTTAGCATTACCTACTGCATGCCCAGAGGATTCGTGATAATATTCCCGAGAGTGAATTTGGAGACTTGTCTCCTCCCCACAGATATTGTCCACGCAACTTATCTAGGCACCTGGGTCCCCTAGTGCTCTCTTGCTGCTCCGTAGCTATCTGCCGGCTACCTGACGTCACTGCAGCAGTTGTACGTATAGTTACAAAAACATCATTCGGTATTTAATTTCAGTGCATTCCATTGGATATGGTAGGTGAAAGTATATGGTTTTACAAAATAACAAATATAAATAAATTACATTTTTCTTCTTCTATGTGCAATTCAGTATGATCACAACTCCAATGATTACAATATTCGTATCTGGCCGTGAGCTACTGAAGGTAAGCGATGCATAAAGCCTTTCAAGTAGAAGCACAGGTCTGTAGTTGTTGGGTTTCCAAAAATCTTCTTTCATACAGAGTCATTATTATCAACATTTTTCTTCTTTTCTTCCTCTTTCTCTTCCTTCTTCATTATTATTATTATTATTATTATTATTATTATTATTATTATTATTATTATTATTATTATCATCATCATCATCATAGACATTACTACTGGTGTCGTCTAGACATATTATAAAATCCATAAATTATTACGAAAAACACTTGAAGTAAGTAAAGAGATAGGTTTCGAAATAAATCCCGAAAAGACAAAGTATATGACTATGTATCGTGACGAGAACATAGTATGAAATTGAAATATAAAAATTGGAAATTTAACCGTTGAAGAGGTGAAAAAATTCAAATACCGGTATCTTGGAGAACAGTAACAAATATAAATGATACTTGGGAGCAAAATAAACTCAGAATAAATAGGGTAAATGCCTGCAATTATTCGGTTGAGAAGCTTTTGTCATCCAGTCAGCTCTCAAAAAAGCTAAAAGTCAGAATTTATAAAACAGTTAGTATCGGTTGTTCTGTATGGATGTGAAACTTGGACTCTCACTTTGAGAGAGGAACAGAGGTTAAGGTTGTTTGAGAATAAGGTGCTTAGGAAAACATTTGGGGTTAACAGGAGTGAAGTTACAGGAGAGTGGAGAAAGTTACACTACGCAGAACTGGACGCATTTTATTCTTCACCTGACATAATTAGGAACATTAAATCCAGACGTTTGAGATGGGTAAGGCATGTAGCACGTATGGGCGAATTAAAAGATGTATATAGAGTGTTGGTTGGGATGCCGGAGGAGAAAAAGACCTTTGGGGAAGCCGAGACATAGATGGGAGGATAATATTAAAATGGATTTCAAGGAGGTGGGATATGATTAATATAGAAACTAGATTAATCTTGCTCAGGATAGGAACCGATGGCGGGCTTATGTGAGGACGGCAATGAACCTCCGGGTTTTTAAAAGTCGTAAGTAAGTAAGTAAATAAGTATGTAAGACATTTCTCTTTCGTCTCTTGATCGCAACAAACAACCACTGACCTTTTTATCTCCCTCTCCTTACTGCGTACGCTAAATTAAAATTAAATTATGGTTTATTTAACGACACTCGTAACTGCAGAGGTTATATTAGCGTCGGCGATGTGCCGGAATTTTTTCCCGCAGGAGTTCTTTTACATGCCAGTAAATCTACTGACATGAGCTGGTCACATTTAAACACAATTAAATGCCATCGACCTCGGCCGGGATCGAACCGGCAACCTCGAGCATAGAAGGCGCTCATAACCTTGTTGCATATCGTATTACTACCGGCCATTGCATAAATATGTCTTCACTGAACGCAAAATTACTGTAAGTACGGATCACACTTACCAAGCTAATGTATTTTACCCGCCTCGTAGAACATCCTTCCCTCTCCTGCCTCGCTATCTCTAGAAGAGACCTCTCTATTCCCCGCGACCCTCTCTTTTAGCTGCCCAGATAAGTTTCGCGGACAGTATCTACTGTGTAGGCTACTCTCTGTCTTATGTTGTACAGTCATGAGTAGGAACAGTATTTTGTCCCAGGACGTACGGTGATAAGGTTAGCTGTTCATAGGCTATATTAAAGTGACGTCATATTTGACGCGTGCCACTACATCTTGTTTATGCTGAAGTTCACGTTCTATTAAAAATTTGTTGAATAATCAAGACTACCTATATGTAGTCAACATGTAGATACTTATTATTGAAGAAAAATTCAGCTTTGCGCGCTGATGATACAAAGGAGGAGAGTTCGGGCGGCACTGTGAATCTGGTCTCGGCATAGCTCAGATGGAAAGAGCGCTCAGCACGCATAGGCATAGATGAGAGATCCTGGATTCAATTCCCTGTGCCGGAACGAATTTTTCTACAATAATTAGGTATATGCAATACGAACGCTCCTAGCCTGAACTATACACTTCTTTTTCCCACAGAGTAACAACCCAAGCTCGCAGCGCCGCTGTTTACGTTCCAAATATAAAATGGTCATCTAATAACTAACTATTAAAACAGTATACAAGTTCAAATATTAACAAATTATTATAACACGAAACAAATTGTAATTTTAAAGTTAACAGTAACTATTAAATAAGTAAACAAATTGATACATTAACAAACTACAAAAAGAGAAAAAAATTTAATATTTACAAAGTATTGAAAATGTAAACAAATTCAATTGCTAAGGAATTATCAAAACTTTAAACAAGGCCCAATGTTCTTAAACTATCAAAACAGAAAACAAGTTCACATATACTAGCGATCAAGTATGATTTGCAGCGGTATCTCCATTCTAGAGGTTGAAAGAAAAGACAGGAAAATGAAGAAGTGTTATAAGAATGTTGAATTTGATTCCATGGAGAACAAGTATTAAAGAAAACAAAATAATCATTATTGACTAAGTATTAGTTAGACATATTTTATTATACTGCGCTGAAACATGAATATGTATGAAATTAATAAATTATGTGTTAAAGGTGGGATTCTTAGAAGGGTAGGAAGTCACGAAAAAAGAGAAAATTAAGAAAATACTTCTGGTTACAGTTCTACTGTTTAGCTTTACATATGATATGCGTAAATCACTTCGTGATTTAAGACGGCGCTTATTCCGTCGGATCCCGGCCAACTAGTCACTCATTACGAGTGCACCTCAGCACATATGTGGACTTCGGTCCTAGGTTCATAGATATCTATGACGTAGTGCAGAGGGCGGCCACCAGAGTGAACCCAAGAGTTGGAACTTAAAACTGAGACGATTCTTCCGACGCTGGGGTAGAATCCGGTGTGGCTTAGTAGATAAAGCGTCAGCACGTAGAGCTGAAAACCCGGGTTCAAATCCCGGCGCCGGAGAGAATTTTTCTCCATTCCATCACTCTTCCATCGTTTAAAGAAAGAATTATCATGAAATCTTTAATAACAGCTGTAAACCCTTTACACATGTTCTACAACGACGGGTTACAGACTTACAGCCACTGTTGACACTAAAGTTGTTGTTAAAATTGCACCCCATCCATAAATCCACGTCCGGGAACAGTGTTGCAGGAGTGCTTGGAAACGATTGAACGTCTCCAGCATCCCCCCGAAGTGTTACATGCCTCTTCAATACGTCTCCGCAATTCGTCCAAATCAGATACTTGCACTGAATAGCCTACACCACATACCTCAAGTGGATTCACAGAAAATAATGTAGCGAAGTGAAGTCTGGCGAAAGGGTTGGCCGTGTAATAGATCCACAAGGGCTACACAACGACCGGGAAAATCATACTCTAGATGACGTCGAATATTGTGCTGGAAATGGGCGGATCCCCGTCTTTACCAACTACACGGCTTGTCAAGTAGCATTTTTATATAATTACAAGACTGTAAGAAGGTTTGTTGTACTAGATTTTCGAGTGATTTCGTGGCCACAAAAAGTCCTACGTGACTATCTTCGAATCAAAAACACTAACATAACACGAAACGTAACACAGAACTACACTAATTACGCAACCGCCATACACCATGAGCCATAGCTATGGAATGCGACAAATTTCTCTGCATGTTTATATAGTATTTTTGTTATATTTGGTACGAAATCACATGATGTTTTAAATACTATTTTTCTAAAATTCTGTATACATATTCATACATTTTATTTTCTGTCGAAAGCAGTTTATGTTACTGAAAATTACGACGTAAACTCAACATGTATATTTTTTGTTTCCTGATTAAAATTAAAGTTAAGTTATACAGGGACATCATTTCATTTTTACTTCAACTTTTTGTACCTTAGTTTTTGAATGTACTTCACTCCCACCCCTTCTACTAAGGAAGTTCCAACTCCACACAGAACCAAGACCGCAGATAGTAAGCAGTACTGAGTTACTGAGTATAGTACGTTCCAGAAATATGTTCGCGTTTTCCAGTGACGAAAGAGCTTTCAATATTGAATCATATTTTCGCACAGGTACTGTCCGTTTGCCTACGTCGCATCCCGATTTACCCCACCTGCTTCTGCTCGCCCCTCTGTAATAGCTGGGCTGTCTTAGCTCTTTTCTGAAAACATTAATTTCTCTTAGGAATTGGAAGTTTACGTAATATTATACAGCTGTTTAATTTAACTTACATAAAAGGGCCTCGTTAAGTAATTAACTGTCACGTGATTTCCTCCCTTTCTACAATCCTGCGGCATAACCACTTGGACGGACAGTAGATAGCGTGTCTGAGTAATTTTATATTTTCGGGTCGGGCAGAAGTGAAGATTGAATTCACAGTACGTAGAGTAGGTACAGAATTATTTCAACATGAGTTACTAGTACGAAGGACGAAACTGGCAATTGGAATTAGATGCAATAGTCTATAGTGCGATAATATGCACAAAAGAACTGAAGTCTGTATCGAAATGAACGGCCACCATTTTCAAAATTGTGTTTAAATATTCATATTATGATTATTTTTCAATTTAACTTCTTTCTCTACATTGTATGCTAATGTGCTGTAGACAGTATAATATACACTGCATAATGAATACGTTCGCATGGATAACTCACTTCGTGAGTAAAAACACTTATTCTTAATACAGTACTGTACTTTGATTAAAGAAAACCCTAATGAAAATTATCAAACTCAAAATCGCGATATTTCCTAGTTTACGTAAATGGATGAACTACTTTTCTTCCTTCCTATACCTAGTAGAGTGATTTGTGTTTTACGCCAGTATCATCGAACTCCAGTCTTGGAGGGGGGAGCAAGCGTTGTTTCCTGTTCTCTAAAGGTATAGACAGGATAATATTAAAAATGTTAGTAAAAATAAAATGATGTCCCTGTATATAGATTTTAAAACATCACGTGACCGGGAAAATCTATTTCATTATCATGAAATCACGACACTCTTTACTACACTGGGCTATTACAGAGTCAGATTGGATTATTTATTTTTGCGCTTGGTATTTATATTGCAGTTATTTACTTGATCGTCATCCGCAGTGTGAATTGATTATGATATCCATTGCTACAGTAAATATTCTCGCGAAACTTACGTCTAGTGTGCTGTGTGAATGTGCAAATACATTCCTACCGTTCTCGAAGTCTGTACTCGGTACACAGTTTTGCACTTTCCTAATTATATGGTAGTTTCGCGCTTGACGTGAACATATCAAAATAACTATACACTGCAAGTTAGATATGAGTTAAAGCTTGTTTTTATAATGGTATGCATGAATTAACGTTGTAGTGACTAATACTGTTGACTGACGACGTGTAAAATAGCTTATATAGAATACAAACACTTTTATCATGTAAATAAAAGTGTAAACGAGTTTTCACCCACACACAATTTAACAATTTGCATAACAACTTTGTATGATTAATCATAAATACATAACAAGAAATCTGTAGTGCTCGGGAAAAGTGACACACGTCAGTTACCACAAACCTATTTTGATAATTTATTGACAACTTACGGAACATCTGTTCGTTTGGAAAAAAAAAAATACATAGGCCTAGGTATTCCTCCCATTACATTAATTCATACAAAAGAAAATCAAATGGACATAAACCAGTGTAAGTTGTCAACAAATTATCAAAAAAGGTTTGTGAAAACTGTCTTACGTCACTTTTCCCAAGCACTGCAGAAATGTTAATTGTAAAAGTAAGTGAAGGCTCGTATTATTAAAAAATGTTTGTGATGTTTTAATCTTTTAATTTTAACTCAATTTTAGTATTCACTTTTAATATTGATTAATATCTGCTTTACTTATAACTGAGGTTAAGATATTAGAAATTGTATGTCTATGATGATGTTTGCAAGTGCGACGAAAACATTTATACAAATCATAAAATATGTAACACAAAAGGATTTATTCCTTGAATATTATATGATAAGTCACTGAATGAAACCATAACCATTCATTGATATTATCCAGAGATTTATCTGAAACACTTTCAAAATGAATTATAAAAAAAACCTAAATAAGTTTTTTCTCTAACAACCGTTGTAGAGGAAGTATTTATGTTCCTGTGAAGTATTTGGCAACATCACGGCCACTGAAATAACTCTACCAACCTCGGCCTGCACTCCTTACCTTCCTCCCCCCCTCTGCTGTACTCAGTCAGTGAAGTGGGATAGCGCAAAATTTATTTGAACGATTTTCGCATTTATTAAATTTAAATTCTTGGCTGTATGGTTTGATATGAAAAAAAAAAATGAAGACATTACTGTTCTGATTATTTTGATCTGTCTGATTGTATAACAATTTGTCATTTCACTCTTGGAATTACCGCAATTTAGCGCTGACATTGGGCAAAGACTATTTCTTTCCTGCTTAACGGTGATTCGTCGAAGGAAAAGTGTAATGAAATTTTATTACATTTAACGTGTATAATCATCTCCTAAATTCTGGTGCATCGGTCCTCTTCCATCCTGTATATATAGAATAGTAGCACATTTAGAAATAAATACAAAATAAATTATGCTGATTAAATGTAGGCCTAACTGAAAACAAACATGTGCTGAAATTATATGAATTATTATTCATGGATGGAATGAGCCAAATGGCATGCCTTATGCGCCCTGATTTTCCGACAGCAGTTTATTGGGACGCCTTGAGATTCTTCCTCACGCATTCCAGCACAGCCATACAAGTTGCAGAGCATCACGGCGATTAACATTTCTATAACTGTCTTGGTATCTCGTATGATTTAGAGTATTTTTCTTCAAAGTAAAGCAGCCGCCACTGTATTCTAGTTGCTAGATCTGGACACATGGGCTATCGAAATCTATGGATGGAGTTTCTTCTGATGTTTATTTTACTGGTAGGGTAAACCATACAGTTATTGGCCACTTAAGGAAAATTTTATGTTTGAAAGTCGAGGATTTCAATGCATTATATTGTAAGAAGGAACTGTTGGTACATCTGTAATTGTCAATTATTTCTTTATTCAAATCACTGTTACAAAAATGGAATCAATAATACGGTGTGATACTAGTGACCAAATAATATTAACATGTATGAAATTATAGTTATTGGCCACTTCTTGACAGTTATTGGCCACTGACTCCATAGTTATTGGCCACTTCACAATTATCAACTATAACAGACATTTATTTTTGTTTTGGCTCCTGTTTTTAGATTATTTTTGTCTTTATTGTTATGATTTGTGATTCCATACTCTACTGGTTTTATTTCTTTTGAAAGAGGAAAAAAAGGAAGCTTTTGGAAATCTAGGAATAATTTTTGCCATACTAGCAATTGGTTTATTAGGATTTGGCAAATATTATTTTAAACTTTTGCTATTATTTCTATTAGTTATTTACACATGCATTACACTGCCCTAATACCAGTTTTATGCAAAATATAAATCCACATGTCTCTTTCGTGTATAGACCCTTATTTATATGTTACTAGTTTATCAAGTTCTTCAAGGTAATCATCATCATCCGAACTACCCTTAAGGTCCTTTATAACAAAAGAGTGACATATGGAGATATCACCTTGTTTCTCAGAAATGTGTTGTCTGTGTTTACGTGAAATATAATTTACATAAAATACTTTTTTACAATCTTCACATCAAATTTCACTGAAAGCTTCTTTCAAATGTCACAAATTGGACTCGATTCATTTTGCAATTCTCTGAAGAGTGTTCGTTTTGTCATTTTTGTTTTCTCTTCTCCTCCTTTCGCAACTTCACGTTTTCTCTTTCTTTTTTCTTTTCTTGGACAACTTTCTGTTCGCGCTTCTTTCTGTGCATATCCTGGTAGCTCTGTGAAACTTGCCGATTGATGTATTCTAGACTCTTTTAAGCATGAAAGAAGTTTTCTCACTTATGCTTTTTTACTTGGTTATTTAACGACGCTGTATCAACTACGAGGTATTTAGCATCGATGGGACTGGTGATAGCGATATGATATTTAGCGAGATAAGGCCGAGGATTCGCCTTAGATTACCTGACATTTCCCTTATGGTTGGGGAAAACCTCGGAAAAAATCCAACCAGGAATCGAACTCGCACCCGAATGCAACTCCGGATTGGCAGGCAAGCACCTTAACTGACCGAGCTACGCCGGTGGCTCTCATTTACATATGTTTCCACCACCAGAATGTTGACTACTCCAACCTGCATTCACACCTATTGATGTATTGTCATGGGGAGTCAGCCACTGGCGTAGCTCAGTCGGCTGAGGCATTTGCCTGCCGATCCAAACTTGTGCCCTGGCGTGGGTTCGTTCCCGCTTGAGATGATCATTTGGTTGAGTTTTTTTTTCCAGGCTTCCCCAACCGTAAGGAGAATGTCAGGTAAACTATGGCGAATCCTGGGCCTCATCTCGTCAGATACCATCTCGCTATTACCAATCACATCGACGCAAATAACCTAGTAGTTGATACAGCATCGTTAAATAGCCAACAAAATATACAAGATATAAAAAATTGTCATCGAGACTCAAATTCCGGGGTTCATCTCTTGCATTTTACAATAGATGTAATTGTCAATATTGTCAGCCAAAATTTCTTGTTGAGTACAGGGTTGTTTTCGATCTTTTATAACGAATTTGAATGACGTCACGTGCGTCAGGAATCACACCGGCAGCTGAATTGCGGCAAGAGATGACAGACCAGTAGTGAGTGATTTCATGATCAGAGTGCACGGTGTATCACAGTAGCAATGCCCAAGAAAATCCAACCTTTCTGGGAGGTGTACATAACAACTCTTTTCAATGCCAAGTATAGTTACATGAAAATCATAGGAGGCTGCAAAAAACGTGATTTCATTATTTCCAAGAAAGACATCTTATGCTTACTTGATAAGAATGCCGAAACTCGGATGGGATTAATTCCAAAGTGGAAAAAGCGAGCAAATCCACCCCCTGTCACAAGTCGCCGCACCCCACGAGATGATACAAATTAATTCCATTCGAGCTTTACCAATCTTATTAAGTATACAGAAGATGCCTTTCTTGGAAATAACGAAACCTCGTTTATTGCAGACTTCTTTTATTTTCACTTAACTGTACTTGGCATGGGAAAGAGTTGTTATGTAGTCCTCCCAAAGAGACTTGATTTTCTTGGGAATTTCTGCTGTGATACACCGTGCACTCTGACTATGAGATCACTCACTACTGGTCTGTCACCTCTCGCCACAGTTCAGCTGTCGTATGAATCCTGACGCACATGATGTCATTAAAATTCGTTATCAGAGATCGGAAACAACCCTGTATACTTGTCTGCATCCAGTGTTCGATGTGAAATAATATTTTCAGAACACTCATTATCAATTTCCTCCTAAGAATTAAGATTCAAATCACCTTTTCATTTTAGCATTCTTTATTTGATTTTTAGGGTTGTCTTAGGAACACCATACTTTTTAACAATGACTCTAAGTGAAGTTCTGTGAGTTTCCAATTCTTCCAATGTTACTATCGTCGCCTTTGGCTTATAGTCAGCCCATTTTGGAATATTAAAAATAACCTAACCAGAATATAAAATAAATAAGAATAGTTATTGGCCACCCATTAAGACAGTTATTGGCCACGTGGCTAATAACTATGCACACATTTAATAGACTGAAAATAAAAATACTAGTGAAATAGTGGCATTTAATAAGTTAAATGAAGGAAAATAATTGATTTTTTAAATTATTTTAAAATTACAGTTATTGGCCGGGGTGGCCAATAACTGAAAAATGCGTTATTATTAAACAGTTATTGGCCAGTAATTTTTTTAAATTTAGGGATTTTATTTTATTACGACTTATAAGTGCAAAGTGAAAATAGAGATGTACTTACCTCATAACTGGAACAATAATGAATACCATTTACAAGAAACAGCAAATATTACGACTCAACCACAACACAGTTCTTAAGGATTTCACAAGAAACCAAAGCCTGGGATCGTATGTTTTTCAGAAACATTTGTTTTATATCACGATGCTATCTATTGTTGAAAATTAAAGTAACTACCCAATAAGAAAACATGCTGCTACCATCAGGCAAAATATTAATTAATTATTTGCACAACCTGTCTTATAATAACACATCAAAGTTCAAGTGGCCAATAACTGTAAGGTGGCCAATAACTGTATGGTTTACCCTATATTTTACATGACCGAAGCAGCTATCTAGGAGTTTGGGTGGAAGATGATTCCACATCCCTCAAATTCTCCCGATCTTGCACTCGCATTTTCCGTTCTCTATCCAACAATCTTCAACGAAACTCCGTATATGCTTTACAAACTTAACTTAGAAAGCGTGACACATAAAAACCCCATAACAGTGAGACCAGTAGTAAATTGTATAAATTCTTCAAATTATAAAATATGCAAATTTCTCCAAAGTTTTCTAATATCTGCTTTGAAATTACAACATTTATACACAACAAAAAATTCCAGTCAATTAATTAACAAACTTCAAAATTTAAAGATTACAAAAAACACCAAAATGTTATCGCTAGATATAGAAAATTTATATACTAATATTCCCATAAAAGAAACTGTTGACATAATAGAGAAAAAACTACTTAATAACAATATACAAAAATCCATAATAGATAAAATAATTAAACTATTACACATTGTAACCAAACAGAATTATTTCCAGTTTAATACCCATAAAATAAATACACAACGTAAAGGATTAGCTATGGGCAATCCATTATCCAGTTTACTTGCCGAGATATTTATTCAAGATATTGAAGATAAGGAAGTTAATAATATTCTAAAAACACACAATGTTAAATTTTACAATAGATACGTAGATGATACTTTAATAATTTACGAAAGCCAACAAATTAATGAACAAATATTAGAATCTTTCAATAACTTGCATAATAACTTGAAATTCACACAAGAAATTGAAGTCAATATTATGTTTCATTTTTTAAACATCGTAATAAAAAAAATAAAAATAGATTAGAATTTAATATTTACAGAAAACCCGGAACCACCAACCATAGTATCCCCATAAATTCAGAACATTCTGCTGCACATATACTAAGTAACTTCAATTACATGATTAATATATTAATACAATTTCCACTAAGTAAAACAATTACAAGAAAGAATATAATAAAATAATACAAATAGCCAACAAAAATGGTTACAGTACTAATGCGATTAAGAAATTAATAAATAAGAACAAAAGGAAAAAAGAATTAAGCAATATATCTACGTTAACAAAACAAAACAACACCAACAAAAAATATCTCGGTTTAACATATAATAAATATATATCCAGCAAATTAGCTAACTTTAAAAAAAAAAGAAAATATTTACATAGCACATAAACCACCTAATAAACTCAATTACAATTTAAACAATAGACTTCAAGAAGTTAATAAACTCCACAATAATGGTATTTACAGATTGGAATGTTTTACATGTAAGAAAAAATATATAGGACAAACCAAAAGAAATTTCAAAATTAGATACAATGAGCACATTTCTGATTTCAAACATAATCGTAAGAAATCTACATACGCATCCCATCTAATAGATACTGGACATGAATTAGGCCCAACACATAAAACTTTAAAAATATTAAAATCAGGAATAGATACTTACTTACTTACAAATGGCTTTTAAGGAACCCGAAGGTTCATCGCCGCCCTCACATAAGCCCGCCAGCGGTCCCTATCCTGTGCAAGATTAATCCAGTCTCTATCATCATATCCCACCTCCCTCAAATCCATTTTAATATTATCCTCCCATCTACGTCTCGGCCTCCCTAAAGGTCTTTTTCCCTCCGGTCTCCCAACTAACACTCTATATGCATTTCTGGATTCGCCCATACGTGCTACATGCCCTGCCCATCTCAAACGTCTGGATTTAATGTTCCTAATTATGTCAGGTGAAGAATACAATGCGTGCAGTTCTGTGTTGTGTAACTTTCTCCATTCTCCTGTAACTTCATCCCGCTTAGCCCCAAATATTTTCCTAAGCACCTTATTCTCAAACACCACTAAATTGATAAATTCTGCAGAAGAATATTATATTGCAAAACAGATTCAAATAGAGAACAGCATTCTTAATGAAAATTTGACTCAAATCCGGAATCCTCTGTACAACCTCTAACCCCATCACTACGCAATATCCTTCCGCGTTAGTTCTTTACACGAACACATACTTCCCCCACGTCATACTAGCTACAGTTCCAACAGCAGCAGGTCGTCTCAGGTCTACGTAAGTACGTCCATAATTTAGTCTTCCGATTTATTTTTCAAATTCTTCAAAATTTTTATTTATTTATTATTTTATTACAGATAACCACTTCAAACATAGGATGTTTTACAGTGATCTATACAGTTGCCACGTTCAAATGACGTGAGTACTTTCAATTATCCAATCCGATTACACTTTTACATTTGATAATTTCCTATTTCTATTTCGTATTATTTATCTATTTCAGACATAATTCATCACTCATTGGACTCTACTGAACAAGAGTTCCACAGAATATTATGAAGTTTAATTACAACACTACGTGGTTTTTAACATTATTTTAATTTTATGACCTGTAATATTACGTTTTAATTATGGAGATGTTTTGTATATCATTAATCTTAAACAGTTTACCTACCACCAATGTAATGGCTACACAGTTTGATATTGAGATATTGTATAATTGTGCCTGAAGATGCCTGAATGGGCGAAAACGTTTGCAATTTGTAATTCATGTATATAAAACTTAATGACCATATAATAGAAGTCATTATTTTACATTGATTTGTCATTTGACTGAGTAACACATATTATATTGTGTTTATCTTTACAAACTTAGCTTGATAACTTGTTTAACTCAAAACCTGCAGATTTTTTCAGACGCGGAATCGAAAAACTATTCCAACGTTAGTATAGAATGATAGCTTAAATTATATAATATTTATTAATTCAAAATGTTCTACCCAAGGGCAGGTCTTTCATTGCAAACCCAGCATTTCATAGTCTTTCCTATGTTCTGCCTTCCTCTTAGTGTCCGCATGTCTTCTATATTATCTTAATATCGTCTATTATTTGATATCTTCCTCTGTCCCGAACTCATCTCCAGTAATATACTATTGATTAATGTCTTTCTTCTATTCAGTGTGATTCATGAGGATTTACCGTCACTTACGGAGTTTATTTCCAAAGACATTTTGAACAAAAAATGGGATATAAATATATGTTCTAATCTCAATATTTTCAGAATTACATTAATTTGAAGTTATTTGTAAATTACCGTTATTCTTCAGTTTTAAGTATAAAAGAATATTACACACATTGCATAAACTATTCAGGAGTATCACTTATTTAATTAGCTAGTATTCTGAACCTAAAAAATGTGTTCTGAATTCCACAGTTGCTTCGTACAGAATTTTTTATATTTTTAACAACAAAATTAAATTTTTCTTACGCATTTATCACAACAATTGTTAAAAATCACGCCACTCTTGTAAATCCCTTAAGACTGTACATTAGGATGCATAATTAAACTGTAAAGAATCAAGTTCCTAAAGTCGTATGATTTGTAACAATTGAAGAGTCCACTGCAAGAATGATGGATGTCACTTTCTTGTCGAAAATGAACCAAGACTGTCAATGCATAGCTTAAGACATACAGGGTGCTATTCATAGACATTTCGCTAGCTCGGGCTATGAGTGTGCCAAACAGGATTCATATCATATCATATCGCTGACACTGGTTTGTGAATACGAAAAACGTTAGTTCGCTGATCATCCACCGAAATCCCGCGCTAAGAATGTCTATGAATACGGCCCATAGAATCTACATAGAGAGTTATATGGCATTAACGCTGACAGTCATTGTCCAGTAATGATCGGAAAATCACAGTTAAGCTTTGAGCGCTAAGCATTTCAAACTTTCAATTGCTTCTCCTGCAAAATGTATTCCAAATGACAGCCATCATTCTTGCAGTGGACTCTTCAATTCTTTTGATAATAGAATAGAATTCTGTAATTTTTAGTTAAAAATTGAAAAACAAAATCTGTACAAAGCAAGTAACAACACATTTGTAGCTTCAGAACACTAACAATGAAAGAAATCATACTTCTGAATAATTCTTTTTCTATTTTGTAATACTCGTTTACCCTTAAAACTAATTTACTAATACATTCAAATTAGTGGAACTCTGAAAATATTGAGTTTAGAACACATGTTTATATGACATCTTTCGTTCAGAATGTCTTCGAAAATAAGCTCCGCAAGTGGCGGTAAAACTTCATGAATCACCCTGTATATCTCAAATTAATACTTTTTTTCGCTGTGAGAAAACGCTACGAATTTTTACATCAATCCAATACGTACACAGAATAGGAATTTTTAATTATATCACTGATATAGTAAACTATTTCGTGTTACATTTTTCTTCTTCTTCACATTCTTAATTTTTTTCAGTAGGGGAGTTATTGTTCGGTATTATCTCTCAACATTAGCATTCCATGAATTTAATGATTCGCGGAACCACAAGAATCTCATTTCTTAACATCGAAATAAAAAGTATTGGCATTATATAGCTTTGTATAAATTGCTTTGCATGTTTGTTACCGCCGTCACCTTTTCGAGTAAAGGGCGGGAAATATTTCGTTGTTTAGATTTATACTGACATAAATGATTGTATGGAATCCATGTCCAATCTTTTAAAATTTACAGTAGTTAGCTTTAAAAGGGAATATACTCGTACTTTTTATCGGACTAGTATTTCCTGTACCAAACGAATAATAATTAGCGATACAAAAAATAAACAGTGGAGTGATTCACTAGCAAAAGTTTTACATACGTTTATGAAAAAGTGCATTTAAACCTTCAATGCATGAAAATTTGTGAGTAGCTTATACATTATCACGAAATCGCGATAAACTAATTATAGTTTCAATAACATTTATTTTAAGTTTGTTCCTAATGGATTGTCTCGTCATTTTGTGTTTTGGGATAGCAATAATTACTCCGTAACTTTCTTACATGATGTTAAAGATGGGTAAATAAATGAATATCAACAACAGTAATATTAAATGGAATATTATGAGTCAACAAAATTTTAGAAGAACCAAACTTCAAATATATAAATAATAATAAATACTAATTTACTTCCTTCGGAATATATACAGATGACGTATATAATTTTTAGTTCGACCATACTATAATACACTAGTTACATGTGACGTAACTATATCTTAATAACACACATTAAAATAAGTTACTGCTATTTATTATGTTATTCCAACAATCGATTTCCAATTAAGCATATGCGATATTGATTAATATCGTACACGCAACAACTCGCAAGCTTTGAAAGCAGCAATAAAAAATGGCACGCGCGAGTTTTGAAAATTGCATTTATTTCGAATTTAACATTAACCCAACTTCAAACATTGCACTGGGAGTCATTCCACAGATAAATTTCACAAACTGCACAATCAATAATATGTATTTTAAGTAAAATAAATATTGTTCATGTTAATTTTAATATTATAATAAACTGAGTTAATATTCTATGTTTTAATGTGTGGTCTGTGTTTTGTGGTTAAAATCTACAAACTAAAGGCTACAAAAAATCAATAAAAACTCCGTACACGCAGAAGTGCTGCATGCCTGCAATCTGTTGCACTAGTCCGAAAGATGCTGAAGACACACTCATGGCCCGTGCCTGTCATCCGTTGCAATAGTGAGAACACGCTGAAAATACACTCATGGTCACCATTTAATTATCAGTAAAGTAACAAGATAATATATCTGTAGAAACTGAAAACTTAGATATTTAATTATGAGGGAACGAAAACAGTCGTTTGCATCTTTCCTAAACTTGTAATTAAAAAATTACTACCATTATACTATTAACATTGAAAGTAGAAAAATCTGAAATTCGGGTGAAGTTCAGATAAATATATAAATTTATATTTGAAAACATAGTGGCATACGGAGTGGAAATACTGAAGTTTAATCCAAATTGTTGGCACTCGAAATGGACATTCTAATGAAGTTACTAGACAACTAATGAACAGGCAAAATGCAATTCTTTTTACCTATTATGTACAATAAAATTGGAATGGTATGGACATGTGAAAAGTATAGAGGATGGACGGCTACTAAGAAGAGTTTTGAAATGAACTACATCGGCAAAGATAGGAAGAGATAGAGGTAGATCTAAAACACATGGGTTGCAGGAAAAAGAGGACTACAAGAACGGAAATGGAAGATAGAGAAAAACGGAAGAAGAGGATAAAAGTGTAAAATTGTACTCTGCAAGGTGCTCTTATGCAATGTTTACGTGTATAGTAATATTAATAATAATAGCAATAATAATAATAATAATAATTATTATTATTATTATTATTATTATTATTATAACCACCTTCATTATTCGAATCATTAAGCCATTAAGCAATGCACCATTTTTTCCTTATAGAAAAATGAGAATAAACAATTCATGTAATAATAATAATAATAATAATAATAATAATAATAATAATAATCTTACATAGTTTTGTACACATAATTCTTAGCTAATTTGATCTTTAGGTTGACCTTAAAATATTTATAATTTCCCAACTGTACTTTACAAGAATTGCTGTACACAAAACAGCGAGCTGAGAAATGTCATGCTTAGACGTACATTTGGGCATTCAGGGATCACTTGTTGCAGAAGATACTTCGAAAAGTAGATGGTGATAATTTCGGTACCAAGCTCAGATTGTGAACAAAATGTTGTTCACTTACTTTCCAACAACTTTTGTTATTTTAACTTTAATTATAATTAATTCACTAACTGTCCTACACTATTAGTTTATTTTAACAGTAATTTCTTCCAGAACATTTCGTGGTTGATAATGTCGTACCATTTTACCATTTTATAACATGTAACAAAAATATTTTAATTTAATTCCATTTAGAAGCGTTATCAAAACAATCGCAGACTAATGACTCCACGCACGACGAATTATTGTAAATTTGGATATGTAAAACCACTGTCCTGTAATGGGTTTCCGTTTTTTTTTTCTTAAAATTTTCAATTACAAATACAATTTTCCAAGAGAATGAGCTATAAGAGAATTGCAATCGCTTTTGCCTCTAGATTTCAGCCAGATGTATAGTGCAATAAACCGTTACATGATCTGCGCTGAACTCGTTTCATGTTTATCAATTTTAAATGTGACACTGTGTCCATCCATTGCATATGTAATAGCTTTCCTAATTGCCTTTTAACACGTGGGGATTTGATTATAGGAGACAACGGTACGTTATTTTATATTTATCATGATACTGTGATTTAAGCGACAGGTTTACAGCACAGCCTGGGAGTGTGCATGACCAAACAACACTGAACAGAAGCTGATATATAAACTTAACACAGAAACTGATGGAAAATGGATTAACTCTGTCTATGTTATTCGGACCGTCCATAATTAAATGCGGTTTTCAGAAAATGCTTATAATATTAGTTTAGATAGTTTCTGCAAGTCTGTATAGTACGTCCGCTCATATGAGAGCCACTTGGAACGTGCGATTGGACACACTTACCGCAGGGAGCAAGTAGGCACGCGACTCAGAACAGGTTCCATGTAAACAACGCTGCGTTGCCATCTCTCTCTTCTGAAGACTGAAGTAAACCTTCGTGTGCGTCTTGTAAATACAGAACTAAAACACGACCACCTCCTATTCAGAGTCCGCTGAGTCAGTTACACGAGATTACAAACTAGCTTCTAAGGAGCGATAATCACTTTCTTTTGTCTTTACATGTTCGATATACTTTACCCAATGCTTTTTATTATTAATGTCATCCATCACATTTGCTATCAAAATGCCGTACTTCTTGAACAGATTTGTTTCCCAATCCATTTTCTGACCGGAAATTTCTCTTCAGTTCCGTCCAAATGAATTCTATGGCAATGGTAGGGAGGGGGCAGTCGTAGTACAACATGGCCGTATTTCGATGATAGTTCGTCAATTACATCTTTTTTCTGTAATGGCTACGTTTTATCTCTTGTATAAGATGTAACTTTGTTGTTGGGACTGGCGAGGGCAAAGGAATGTTATTTTCACGTTTTAATGACATCTATTGTTACTCTGTATTCCGTAGACTGCCACATCCGTATTCGTAATGATACCATTACTGCTGGTTGAGATCCATGAATTTTATATTTAAACTCCATTGAATGTAATAGTTCCATTAAAGTATTTCTTTGATACGAAAACTCATAATGGGTTGCTTGTGTTTTATTACGCATTGCGTTGAGAAGTTTATTTGACGTTGGAGCTATTTAATTTTTTATTTATATTATATGGAACACAAAAGCCACAATATACATTTACTGTCCTCTACCTTGTTCTGAGCTAACTGTATTATACTTCCGTGCTCGTCTGAAACCGAATACTATATGAACTTGTTCTCGGAGCACCGACTTAGATCTGTCAACAGCACTAAAGTACCAACAACCAGCCGCGTTCTTCCAGACTGAAACACCTGACGCCTCCCGCTCAAGGTAGGTGCAAGTGGCTCTCATTTGAGCGGACATACTATAAATGAGACTTTTCCTAGTATAACACATCGTTCGGCGATTTTCGATTACAATTGAAATTAGAGTTTGTCTCAATGTAGATTTTCAACACCGATGACAGAAGAAATCAAGTAATGTTCACACGTATTCTATACAACTAGGTGAACAGTATAGAGCAGAACAGGTTTCACGGCCGTCGCGCGGCCTTGAGTCCCAACCTTCGCGTGCATAGCCGGTCGGCCGTGAAATCTGTTCTGCTCTATACTGTTCACCCAACATTACTTTAGTAGGTAATAAAATTGATATTCATGTAGCCTTGTGTGAAATAAAATTAATTGTACACAACCACTGTGAGTCATAAACACATATCTTTCTCTTCTCGAAATTGATCTATGTACTTAGTTACAGGGGAATGGAGAAAGTTACACAACATAGAACTGCAAGCATTGTATTCTTCACCTGACATAAATTAGGAACATTAAATCCAGACGTTTGAGATGGGCAGGGCATGTAGCACGTATGGGCGAATCCAGAAATGCATATAGAGTGTTAGTTGGGAGGCCGGAGGGAAAAAGACCTTTAGGGAGGCCGAGACGTAGATGGGAGGATAATATTAAAATGTATTTGAGAGAGGTGGGATATGATGATGGAGAATGGATTAATCTTGCTCAGGATAGGGACAAATGGTGGGCTTATGTGAGGGCGGCAATGAACCGCCGGGTTCCTCAAAAGCCAGTAAGTAAGTAAGTAAGTAACTTAGTTTCGTTTCTGTATTATCAAAATTAAAAATGAAACAACTATATAAGCTTCATTTGATTCAATTTATAAGAGAATTTGTAATTTTTGTATCTCTTTTAAAGTGTCGGAACAAAGAAACTTCTTCCAAGAGCAGCGAAAATATTTTCAAAATTTCAAAATGGCCATTGCTCATTTTTCGCAACTTATGGTCATCATATGTATATAATTGTAGTTAAAATTATGGGGAACATAATTGTTATCTTTCCCAGGAAAATACCGGTAACAATATTGTTTCAATTTAGTACTTCTCTATAAATATAATTGAGTCTAATATTGTTGCTAAGTCTCGATTTTTTTTTACCTTAATTTGATATTTCTTTCACTGTAAAGATAAAAGAATCTTTAAAATTTTAGTGGTGTGATAAAAAGCTAAATTACAGACCAACATATTTCAATAATTTAAGTTTTTTTGCTTTTCAAGACGTTATCTTAGCCTTGCAAAATATATATTATTAATTATTTTGATATAAAATTGATTAAAAACTATCGAAATAATTAATAATATATATTTTGCAAAGCTAAGGTCTTACAACAAATACTTACATTTGGCTTGTAAGGAAACCGCAGGTTCATTGCCGCCCTCATATAAGCCCGCCATCGGTCCCTATCCTATGCAAGATTAAGCTAGTCTCCATCATATCCCACCTCCCTCAAATCCATTTTTATATTATCCTCCCTTCTACGTCTCGGCCTTCCCAAAGGTCTTTTTCCCTCCGGTGTCCCAACTAACAATCTATATGCATTTCTGGATTCGCCCAAACGTGCTACATGTCCTCCCCATCTAAAACATTTTTGTTTTTGTTTCTTTTTTTTTCGTAACAAGCTGTTTTTAACGGTAATGGGTTGTCAGCCCTTCGCCCAACCTCCAAGCTGGAAAAATTAAAAGTTGTGTTTTATTTAACGACGCTCGCAACTGCCGAGGTTATATCAGCGTCGCTGGTGTGCCGGAATTTTGTCCCGCAGGAGTTCATTTACATGCCAGTGAATTTACTGACATAAGCCTGTCGCATTTAAGCATACTTAAATGCCATCGACCTGGCCCGGGATCGAACCCACAAACTCGGGCATAGAAGGCCAGCGCTATACCAACTCTGCCAACCAGGCCGACTCCCAAGTTGGAGGACCCCTGTAACGATAAAATAATCTTTAATATTTTAGCGGTGTGATAAAAAAACTAAATTACACACGAATGTAATTCAATAATAAAAGTTATTTTTATTTTTCGAAACGTGACCTTAACTTTGCAAAATATATATTATTATTTCGATATAAAATTGATTAACAACTATCGAAATAGTTAATAATATATATTTTGCAAGGTTAAGTTCACGTTTCGAAAAATAAAAATAACTTTTATTATTGAATTACATTCATATGTAATTTACTTTTTTATCACACCGCTAAAATATTAAAGAAACTTTTATCTTTACAGTGAAAGAAATATCAAATCAAAATAAAAAATCGAGACTCAGCAACAATATTATTCTCAATTATATTTATAGATAAGTACTAAATTGAAACAATATGGTAACCTGTGTTTTCCAGGGGAAGATAACAGTTACGTTCCCTATAATTTTGGCTACAATAAATTATACATATGATGACCATAAGTCGCGACAAATGAGGAACGGCCATTTTGAAATTTTAAAAATATTTTCACTGTTCTTGGAGGAAGTTTAGAAAAGGGTATTGACTGTATGTTACATGTCGAGACACGAAAGCGTTTTCAAGCTCTATTGAGGGGAATACGCTAAGAATTAAATGTAATAATTTCACTGCAAAATATCAATCAATATCTAATTGACTAGAAAATCTTTATAGAAATGCCGACTGCAATATTTTGAAGATACTTTTACAATACAGACCAATAGGATGGAGAAATATAATTCGCCCAAAGAAGAGCTGAATCTTACGTATTCCTGAGTTCGTAACAAACGAAACATGTTGTAACTCTGAAAGTTCACGATTATTATAAAATTTTAACTATATCGAAGCTCATTTGTGAGTCTACTTGAATTACTTAATTAAATTAATGTGTGTTCAATCCACAATATTTACGTAATTGCCTCTGGTTTTAAGACGACCATCGCTTTGAACCAGACTTTTCGAGATCGACCAGTATTTGATTACCAAGCGAAGCACTACGAATTTCTTATTATCGTGGTACACTCGCTTAATAATATGCGAAAGCAATCACACTGCGACCTTTAAGCAACTGTCGACATGCTAAGAACGACGTGAGCTTCAATTATAACTTTCAAATCAAATTATCTCCACTCCACTAAGCTTATCAAACGCAGACATGGACGCATTCTACCATTAGTTGATTGACCTTCGCCTTTCACGATTGTGCAAAACTCTAGATAAAGACCGAAAGCGAAATTGATGAAAACCTGCAGTGACGTAGTTTTACATCTATATAAAACTGACGAAATTAATAAATTACTCTTATCTTTTTATGTTAGCACATCTCATTATTTCAAGGATTCCATGTGACCTGAAGGCTCGTGGATCTACTTGTAACTCTGGGGTGCGCTGTTTTACTGAGAACACAGTACTAAGAAGTAAAATATCTTAATTTTTTTTTAAGTTTGCTTGAGGCTTTTTCTCCTGTAAAGTTATATCTAAGATGTATGTTGAGACTCAGAATTCTTAAGCATAATTAAAACTTATAGAATACTGTAGGCCTATTATGAGCTTCTTTTTCTAGAAGTTGGACATGAACTCTGCAATAAATAAAGTGAAAGGACCTGCGAACATAAGAGCATGCCCGGGTTCAAATACTGATTGGTACCAGTTACCTGGAGGTTTTATTCCGAAGTTTTTCCTCAATCAATTGAAGCATATTTGTTGGTTAACTTTCGGCGTTGGACCTTGGAGTCATTTAGCCACCACAATTACACTTCCCCTCTTCCATCATCATCTTCATCACCTTCACCACTACCACCACCACCACCACCACCACCACCACCACCACACTTTCGACCTGGTTGGCGAGTTGGTATAGCGCTGGCCTTCTATACCCAAGGTTGCGGGTTCGATCCCGGGCCAGGTCGATGGCATTTAAGTGTGCTTAAATGCGACAGGCTCATGTCAGTAGATTTACTGTTATGTAAAAACTCCTGCGGGACAAAATTCCGGCACATCCGGCGACGCTGATATAACCTCGGCAGTTGCGAGCGTCGTTAAATAAAACATAACATTTAACATTTAACCACCACACTTCTCCAGATTGCGGTTCTTAGCACTACTTGACGACTCGGTGTCGAAGTTATTTTTTACTTCCACAGTGGCCACCGATGTAGCTCAGATGATAGGCGCGTTTGCCTGTTGATCCTGAGTTACAGTCGAGAGTGGATGCATTCCTGCTTTGGCTTACCACCTGTTTCGATTTTTTTCGGGGCTTCTTTCCTGGGCGTAAGATCAATTTCAGTTAAGAATATGGAAAATCCTTGATCTCATCTTGCCAAAAACCATTTCGCTAACACATATCTCATCGACGCTAAATAAGCTGGTATTTGATACAGCGTCATGAAATAAACGACTTAAAATATTCCTCAGTACAATACGCTTCATGTGTTCCCACTTTCCTTATGCCTCGTGAATCCCACACTCTTAAACATACGTCTATCGATCTTGGTCCGGATGCATCGAGTTGCCTGCCCATCTCTTTTTTGTGTTCCTGGATATGTCGACAGCTACTTTTATTTTGTTTATTGGAGTATTGAATCAGTTTTTGGAATTCTCAAACACTTGTGCTTCATTATTTATTTAAATAAATATGTCTATAAAATCGATCATTTTATTGGTTCATGTTTTGACAAATCGCTTTCCCAATTAATTAATAGGCAGAGGTTCAACACAAGTATGGACATAACCATCACGTTCACCTGATTTAACGTCATTATACTGTTTTGCTTGGGAGTTATCTAGTCAGAAGTGTACAAATTCATTGCAAGAAATCTACAAATCGTTTATTTTCTTTCCATATTAGAATTTGGTTTTCCTCCCTCCAAACTGATATATCCAACACGGGTATACTAACACAGATGAAGTCCACACCAGTGGAGTAACGGCTAGCGCGTCTGGTCGCGAAACCGGGTTCGATTCCCGGTTGGGGTAAGTTACTTGTTGAGGTTTCTTTCCGGGGTTTTCCCTCAACCCAATATGAGCAAATGCTGGGTAATTATCGGTGCTGGACCCTGGACTAATTTAACCGGCATTATCACCTTCATTTCACTCAGACGCTAAATAACCTGAAATGTTGATACAGCGTCGTGAAATAACCTACTAAAACATACACATAAGGACATAAAGTCTCGATAAATTTTAATGCAATAATGGTTATTCGGACATAAACTGTATATAGGGCTATTGCTATGGTGTATACGTATGTAATTCATTGCAATTAAGCATGACCTCATCCATTTCACAGCATTGTGTCCAACGTAAACATCCGTAAGCATGTCCCCAGAGTTCGCTGCAGATGCTTCTGGAATTTGATTCTTCAGGCCCTGTAGATTTATCATAATTAGTGTGCAGAACGAAAAGCGCAGAATACTTTCATTGAAATAATTACAAATCACTGATGGCAACATCTAGAAAGTCCGCCGAGTTAGCTCTGTGGTAGCATGTCTGCCGGCCCGGGTTCGATTCTCGGCGGGGTCAGATATTTTAATATAAAATTTCTACCTCGGGACTAGAAGAGATGGCTGTGCACAACTTCTAATCACTACTCGTAGATTGTGCACCAATATGCCTGGGTTAAATCCCAAATCTCTCCGAAGTCCGCATGAAGAGAAGGCATATGTCACTGTTGATGGTGATTCGTCCGTCGGATGGGGACGTTAAGCCTGGCGGCCCCCTTGGTGCTATTCGACAGGAGTAGGCTACATGCCGGCACTGGGTTTCCCCTTCTCCATTCTTCATCTTCATCATCATCATCATCACTCATTCCAGACACTACCTTTACACGAACACTTACACATACACTCACCTTAGTACACGACATAACTCTCCACAGATATACATCATGTACAACGTGACCCGCCGAAGTGGTGTACAACTAGAAAAATGGGTTACAGTTCTGCCATCTATCCGCAGCATGCGGAACCTGAATCACGTAAGTGAAGTGGGTGGGCATTGGATACACACACATCTAGAGAAATAGATACATTTAGAATATATGTGAAAAAATAGAACTTCCTTAAATTCTTTGACTTAGTACATGCTGAGAAAATAGGTCATGAATTGAGGTTTATTTAAGATTAAAAGGATTGGGCGTAACGAACCTCTTTAATGACATGGCTGTAAAACTCTAAGTACATACTGCACTCACGTCTAGGTTTTCGTTGTAAATGAACGCTGATATCGATGTAAGTAAGTTGCTGCTGCAACCCGAAAGGTATCCCCTTAAATTAAAGAGCAGTTTCACGTGTGTGTTTAGTAACTTGCGTGACAATTTCTTCTGAGGCGGAAACAAGGCAACGCCGGAGAGAAATGACTTGATTACACGCACTTGACCGCCTTACAAAAACTTATTATGAAAAGCGCAATTATCTTGCTAGATATTCACTCACGCTCGTCGTGGTAATAGTTACAAAGCCCTAGACTTGCTCCATCTTGCTCTGTTCACAAATTCATAACTTTACCTGCCCGCGAGACCTGTTCTTGTGCTCCATAACGCTTACTCTTCATGCCTCATCTCATATTCTTGACGACGATATGAAACTTTGAAGCTGTCTACTTCGTCTTCATCTGTTTCACTTAAAAATAGTACCAACTTTAGTAGGAAAAATTGTTAGCGGCTATGTCGTCCTCGCATACTGAAGATATTTGTAGTGTCTTACATTTTTTAAAACGCCATACAATCTTTATTCTTCCCACGTCATAGTCGTTACTTTGCTCTTCGATAGGTTTGAAGTTCCTTAGTTCGAACCCGTCAATTGGCAATTTAATTTTCAGCGTGAAAGAAAATCTTGACATCCTTTTCTTCGGAATATAATTTAATTAATTAATTAAATTATTTATTTATTTACTTATTAATTAATTAATTCATTCATTCATTCTTTATTCATTTATTCATTCATTCATTCTTTCATATATAATTCATTCATTCATTTAACTATCTAGCTAGTAAGTACAAGTTAAATTTGTAAAACAAAAATGTTTCTAGCCACTACCGTAAGAGCCTGGCTCGTGTACGGTGTGGTCTTAGCCAATAATATAACATAAAATTTACAAGGACATTTTACTAAATACAGTAAGTAACTTAATTCAAACCAATAAATAACACACAGGAGCAAAAAAAGAAGAAAGAAATAGGAGAGAAAAATACACATTTAATATCAATTGACAATCAGACAGAAGCCAGAGATATTCAATAAAAACATGAATGTAGTCGACAGAAATAAAAGGTAAAAAATACATTTGTTAATATTATATATCATGAATAATTTTACAAATTTCTTTTTTAAAAGTTTCAATTTTAAAATATGTGAAATGTGGAAAATAATTTGTAAGTTTATTATAAAGCCTTGGGTCGAAACTAGCACCATGTTTAAGAGCTGCACTTGTATGATATTTAGGCTCAATTAATGGGAAAGTAGACTTTTGTCGTCGAGTACGATATTCATGTCGATTTATGTTTTATTGATTTCTGTGGTAGTAAGTTAGTAAACTATAAATTTCTTCAATAGTTAATACATTAAAATCCGTATAAATTAAATTTCTTATGTAATCCGTATTTTTGGTTAGACAAATTTTTATGAAAAATGGAAATAAAGCTGACCTCTCTAGCAACTTCGACAGAAAGGGACTGCAGCGAGACAAGATTTAAGAGTCCCTTAATGCCAACCTACAATTTTGTAACCCCAAACCACTATCACATATACATCAGATTGGCCATTCCAGTGTTATGGAATGGCAACATAAAAAGAGAAGAAGTGCTAGTGCCTCCACCGTCGAAAAGGCATTTATTGGCAAGGACAGCTAAATGGAAGTACAGTTGCTCCAAGCAATTAATTAAGGTTTATAAAGTGACTTATTTTCCAGTCGCTAGATGGCAGCATAGCGAAATTGATAAAAGTGAATAATTTCAAGGGAAAAATTGTTCCGGGACCTTTGGTTTACCGCACCAACGCTCTACTGACTGTGCTACCCAGGAAATACACCCGACAACGTCTTAACTTTTTCCTTTTATATCCACACACCTCAAGTGGGCAACAAGACGCCAGAAACCCAACTTTGAGTGCACACAAACTCTGTGTGACTGGAATTGTGGTTTTCTGTTAACGTGCCTACAGTGACGTCACTGTATATACGTCATTGTAGCTATGCCTGAAAGCCAGATTTGCATAATATATACGTCACAGTAGGTACGTTAACAGAAAAAAACCACAATTCAAGTCACATATTTTGTGTGCACTCAAAGTTGGGTTTCTGGCGTCTTGTCAGCTCATTTGAGGTGTGTGTACACAGAAGTTGAATCCGTTTGTCAATGGTCCACCCATATATGGAATATTCTAGTAAATTAATAAGTTAATTAAATAATGTATAATAAATTCAATCAAATAATAGTAAAGATATATATGGAATTAATATACAATGAATACATGAAACATTATATTGGGCCTGCTTACCAAATTCAAATGTGTTGCTCAAAGTGACACCATCCATCAAGTAACAATTCCAAGTGCACACGAATGACATTAATCCATTCGTAAGTTTTTTCCCAACATTTCTTTCTTTTAGACACATACCACATAGATGTTCACTTATGCACTTTATGAAGCGTACAACTGTGATGGAACTCGTTTTATTGGATACTCTCATTTGAAATTTCACTTCTGTGTCTTGTAACCTGTTTTTGTCACTAAATGTTTTACAGTAATAAATTCTCTGTGCTACATTGAAAACCATTTGACTTCTTTATTTTCCAAACGCTAACAGTCACAAAAAACACAATGAATGAAACAATACATCAGCACTCCATGTTGATGCTGGCTTGATTCCCTGTTACAACGTCCCACAAAATTCTTGACTTTGTGCGCGACTGGGAACTCAAACATTCATTGGATTTCACTATATTAAATTTCAATCAGACCTCACCGTCTCTCTCTGCTGGTCAAAAACCATTGCTCAGTGAGCTGCGTAAGAGTCTTCTTAATTATAATGATGTTTAATTAACAAAAAAAAAAGTAAAAAAAAAATTAATAATAAAATCTAGATAATATCTCAAAAAATATTTCGAATTTTGTGTTTACTTATTTAAATGTATTTCACTCTCAATATGTACTGTATATAGGTCTAACTCTTGTACTTCGAGCGTAGCAATCGATGGAAGATCGATAGTGGATGAAAATTGGTGCATTGTTTCAATAATTTTATAACAATGTATAAATAGTACATTATGCAACGAGCCTATAATGGTAGTAATTAAGACGCGAGTATGTTTATGAAACGAGCGCAAGCAAGTTTCATAATTTTCATACGAGTGTCTTAATTACCATTATAGTCAAGTTTCATACGACTTTTTATGCTCGACCATCTTGATTTTTTCCGGCAATTGGTGAAATGAATTTGCGGGAATGTGCTTTGTGAAAGGCTGGAAGATGACGGTGAATTGGTGTTAATTTGTGTGTTGTTTTTTTCGACTGAGTTTAATATTGTCGAATCTCGCGCTAGTTGTCTTTCGATTGCATATCCGAGAATAATCGATACTTGCGCTTTCATATTGCTACAATGGTATTTCCTGATTGGTGGAACACCTGAACTTTAATGAATAGGTGTACTTTAATGAGGTCCATTAAAGGGCTGCTATCAGGTGTATAATGAAATTACTACATTTCGGCATGGTCGAGAATAAATTTTATAATGATTTAAACTAAATTGTATAGATAGAAAGCTTTTATTTACTCTTGAATTTACATTTAGGTTTATCTTGCAATCGTTTGCAGACACTCAGATATTGTCATTTAACAATGTTATGAGCCAGAGTGACTTACACAATATTGTATCTAACGGAGGTTCGTACTACCGTCCGTTTTAAATTGACCGGTGTTGATTCCACGAACTAGCAGAGTGCGGCATCCCCCTTCACGAATGCATTGAACCCTTCAATGTCTCGCCCTCCGTAATCACAATCACGTACGATTTCTTATTGTATTTTATTTTAAAATATATTTTTATTTGTGCATACTTACATGTTCTTCTGTTTAAAAGTGTTTTTTTCTCTCATCCTAAATTTTTTTATATCTATTATTTGGATTATTTATTCAAATTTAGTATGGAATTACATTAGTTTTAATTTTTATAATTATGATGATGGCAGAGATAATGGTGATGGTAATAATAATAAAACTTACTTACTTACTTACTTACTTACTGGATTTTAAGGAACCCGGAAGTTCATTGCCACCCTCACATAAGCCCACCATTGGTCCCTATCCTGAGCAAGATTAATCGAGTAATAGTAATAATAATTATTGTTTATTCTAATTGTATTAATTTTTATTATTTTATTACTATTTTTTTCTGAATATTCAAACTGTCCATAGTTATAGCACAGCACGAATAGCCATACAGGCTAGTGCGAAGCATAATATGTACGTGTATTCATTCATTCATTCATTTATTCAGTTTTCTGCCCAAGGTCAGGTCTTTCGCTGCAAATCCAGCTTTCTCTAATCTTTCCTATTTTCCGCCTTTCTCTTTGTCTCCTCATATGATCCATGCATCTTAATGTCATCTATCATCTAATATATTCTTCTGCCCTGAACTCTTCTCCCGTTGACCATTCTTCCAGTGCATCTTCAGTAGGCAGTTTCTTCTCAGGCAGTGACCCAACCAATTTATTTTCCTCTTCCTCATCAGTTTCAGCATAATTCTTTCTTCTCCCACTTTTTCCAACACAACTTCATTTCTTATTCTGTCTGTCCACTTCTCACGCTTCATTTTCTCCAAATCCACACGCACACACTCATAATAAATTCACTTCACTCATTCGTATTATTACAATGGTGATATCAGCACTCGTCTGTCATAGGACGCGTAGTAGTAGATAAAATTATTAAACATTAAATAAAACAATATTGATTGAAATAATTATTTGATTAAGTTAAAACGAAATTAATATTCTTGAATTAGTGTTTGGTGTCAGAATAAATAGCCTGAAACTTTACCACCCTAGCCGCAACCGAGGTATAATGAAACGCATACCGTTTGGAAGTACTGGCGTTGAGTTCTGAACATGGTTACAACTCATCTTAAAATATTGTCTGTAGAAGCTACAGAGCAGCCAGCGCACGAATGCAGGGTTGTTTGCTGTCATATATCAGTCGCAGCAGAAAACTTGCCGGCGTGGCAGGGCTGTTGTGTTCATTACTTATATCCTATCTCAGCCGTCCCTATTCAGAATTCCTTTCTTTATGCGTCCCTTCATCCCTGTATTACCAGAGGCTTGTCACGGATACCCCAGGCAACAATGTCCACCGCTTTAAAAAGGACATGGGGTGATTTATGTGTCGGGCAAGACGCGGAGGAGGGATGGTCGTAATTAGTCGTAGATCATGTGGCAAGCAGACATGGAAAAGTACAAGTTGCGGCCTTTAAAATGATTAGATAAAAATTTAGACATGATAAATCGCCCCTGTATAAAATTCTTTGCCTTTGGCTGGTAAAGAAATGACATGCATAAACTGAGGGAAGGAGAGTCACATTTTTTTCGTAGCTAAGGCAGCCGATTTTGTGTAAAATGCGTTGTGGAAGATGTAGCTTAAAATATACACACATCTTTTTTACTGTAGGGTGCAACGAAAACTCGTTCATCAGTGCCTCTGATACCGCACTAGGAGTACAAAATTTTCTCACTGAACTGGACACAGCAATAAGCTTAAACCAGAACTTAACCACTTAACTTACTCCGCTTGTTCTAATACTGGTTGAGCGGAAGAGAAGGCTTTATTTCCTTAAATCCGCCAGTAGAAATAAATCTACTACTACTACTACTACTACTACTACTACTACTACTACTACTACTACTACTACTACTACTACGATTACTACTACTACTACCACCACCACTACTAGCCTACTACTACTACTAAACCATTCTAATATGCATTGTGTATCGGAAATTCTCGAATGGTTGTGTAAAATCGGTTGTCACAAAAGTGATAATTTAGTTACAGATATTATGTCATTTAAAAAAAAGGCCCATTTTTTGTGTAATCAGCTAAGTCATATGTGTCCTGTGCAAAGTCACGGACACATGCCTATGCAGCCACGTCCAGAAATCTATATTCTTGGCGTGTTAAAACAGTGAAGTCGGTAAATTTTGATTTACCCCGTTATGTACTACATATGTAGGCCTAATGGCGTGTAAAAACAGTGAAGTCAGTATATATCGACTCACCCACTTATGCACTGCATATATAAAAACAGTGAAGTCAATAAATATTAACTCCTCCTGTTAAGCACTATATATGTAAAGATGAGGAAAAACAGTCAAGTCAGTAAATATTGATTTATCCTGTTATGCACTACATATGTAATGGGGTGTAAAAACAGCCAAGTCATTAAATATTGATTTATCCTGTTAAGCACTACAAGTTTAATGGCGTGTAAAACAGTCAAGTCAGTCATCATTGATTTATCATGTTATGCACTACATATGTAATGGCGTCTAAAAACAGTCAAGTCAGTAAATATTGATTTATCATGTTATGCACTACATATGTAATGGTGTGTAAAAACAGTCCAGTCAGTAAATATTGACTTATCCTGTTATGCACAACATATGTAATGGTGTGTAAAAACAGTCAAGTCAGTAAATATTCATTTATCCTGTTATGCACTACATATGTAATGGCGTGTAAAAACAGTCAAGTCAGTAAACATTGATTTATCCTGTTAAGCACTACAAGTGTAATGGCGTGTAAAAACAGTCAAGTCATTAAATATTGATTTATCCTGTTATGCACAACATATGTAATGGCGCGTAAAAACAGTCAAGTCAGTAAATATTGATTTATCCTGTTAAGCACTACAAGTGTAATGGCGTGTAAAAACAGTCAAGTCATTAAATATTGATTTATCCTGTTATGCACAACATATGTAATGGCGTGTAAAAACAGTCAAGTCAGTAAATATTGACTTATCCTCTTATGCACTACATATGTAATGGCGTGTAAAAACAGTCAAGTCAGTAAATATTGACTTATCCTCTTATGCACTACATATGTAATGGCGCGTAAAAACAGTCAAGTCAGTAAATATTGACTTATCCTGTTACGCACAACATGTGTAATGGCGTGTTAAAACAGTAAAATCATAAATATTGACTATATTTAATGAAGTGTAAAAACAATCAAGTATGTAATTTAAATCAATCCACAAAGCACTGCAGTTTAATATTTTCTAGAACTTGGTCCACCGCTTTATGTATCTCCGTTTTAACATGTATGAATAGGGAAGGAATTTGGCTTGTCAATAACACTCTTTTTCGATATGTGTCCCGTTACCTTTTGTCCATTACAAGTGTCTGAAAGTGCGGAATAATTCCTGGAAACCCTTTACAAATCAAAGTAGTAATGACATAACCCAGGTATTTGGGCTCGAAGTCCATAGGTTAAAACACCAGTTGAATTTTAGTTGTCTGTATGAAAGTGTGGATATGTTCTCGAGAGGAAAGCAGTTAGTTTTATTGGCACAAAATAAATATTCTAAAGAGAATGCAGTGAATGCAGAGTTTGCAGAGTTACCGCTGCATAATAAAAGCAAGTTACAAGAGACATTAAGCTCTGTTATAGAATGTTCTGACCATAGTGATAATGATCCGAATTTTGGCCCTAATATTTATTCTAACGATTCTTATGATAGTGATATAGAGAGTCCAAAGAACGCACAAAAACACTTTTGGCAGCATTAATAATAAAAGCAAAAGTAAGGTAAATTATAACACAAATAAATCTAGAGATCAGTATATTGAGGATGGAAGCTTAAATAAGGACATTCTCGATCTTCTTCCCTATATACATCCGTGACTTTCTGGGGTTTCTGCAGAAACCTACAAACATCTGCAGGTGCCCCCAATATACTCTCTGATGTACAAGTACACAGTGATGAAGAAAGTGTTTAAATTACGTAATGAATATACTTATATTTTGAAATTTCATTTTCATATAACTTATTTGATTTTTTGAGTGATTAAATTCTATTAATTAATAGCGATATTCTTGATTTCATAAAATGCTTTAATCCAACTTTAATTAAAATGTTGTGTTTCATCTTGTACAACATTCTCAGTGAAATTATTTAAACATAGAAAGTAAATTGGTTACTTGACCGTGACTACATTTTATTAATCTGCAGTCTGTTTTCTTCAAGAGGACAGTGATGAGGAAAGTGCTTAAATGATATAGCCTACTTTGTAGCCCTTATACTCGTACTTATATTGTGAAATTTTATTTTGATATAACTTCTTAGATCTTTCTATGTTTCAATGAGTATTATTATTATTATTATTATTATTATTATTATTATTATTATTATTATTATTATTATTATTCACATTAACCTTGAAGAACATAATAATTGCTTTCGGGGAACCATAATTTCATTTCTCAAAAGGCACTGAAGCCAGTAGGCCTAATGCATCATTTATAAAGTAGGTGTAAAAAATATTTGGAATAAGATAACAGACAGTTACAGAATGTCTTTTCAAAACGTGGGCGAGTAGAGTATATTATGTTTTCTGCTGCTTATGTTTATTTTTTACAATAATAAATAATGATTTATCGACTTTCCGATATTTCACTATCTCCGTAGCTATCGAATGGAAAATCACCTGATGATAACCAGAGTTCCGGCTTTTGTCATGAGATAATTTGCACAAGTAGTATCTTAATAACAGTCACCAAAAAAACTTTAAAGAACCTGATCTAGAGGACTTTTCCTGCATTTCACATTGAATCGTAAGAATAAATGCCAAGTAAGTTTCGACCTCATGTGCAACTCTCAAATTACATCACTACCCCAATCCTCAACCATAAGTTTCCTGATGAAATCGGTGATCGAGTCTTACCCAAGAGATTAAAGGATAATTTGAAGATCATGCGTTAATAATTAATATCAATATTAATATATTTGTGATCATGTAATGAAAATATCGAAGTTTCTATCCATGGGTGAATAATTGATCAAAACAAAGGTTCTTTTAATTTATCAGTAACACGCATAATGAGTAACATATCATTTAATCACTAGACGTTTAATTTGCCTGATTTCGAGCAATTCCTCACTCAGAATTATATAAGATAACTCAAAAGATATCTTCCTAGGTTTAAGTATACCTAAGCATGATTTGACAGAAAGCAGAATTATGTTCTTCAAACATTTTATCTTGCTTTGTTTCTTCTTACTGGGAAGATTTTGCATTTTAATATGTCTCTTTTCCTGCATAAAATGTTAAGAATTTACATTTGAACTATCTTAGAAACAATTTACATTAACAAAACTTTGAAGCCTACTCATGACACACGCAACGGATACCACGCAAGCACAACTTACTTTCTATATACTTGTCACGGTTTAGGTTCCGAGTCCTGTCCTTACAAGAACACCAGATTTAAATGCAACAAAACAGATAACTAAATAGATAACAATATCTTGTAATAGTTGGGTTCACGGCACTGCTATTTGCCTTCTTTTCTGTTTTGCTGCATTTATTCACATTATTAAATCCGGCATTCTTGTTTGGACAATCTATATATATTTTTAGTAGGTTATTTTACGACGCTGTATCAACATCTGAGGTTATTTAGCATATGAATGAAAGGAAGGTGATAATGTCGGTGAAATGAGGCCGGGGTTCAGCACTGATAGTTACCCAGCATTTGCTCATATTGGATTGAGAAAAAACCCGGAAAAAACCTCAACCAGGTACCTTGCCCTGACCGGGATTCGAACCCGAGCACCTTGTTTCGCGGCCAGACGCGCTAACCGTTACTCTACAGGTGTGGACGACACCCTATATTTCACCTTTTTTAAGTAAGTGTCCAATATTCTATTCATTGAGGACCTGATACCGTTTCCGTTTCTAATTATTTTCTTTTTTACTTGTGTTGGTTCATATTTAAGAAATAAAATTGATCCTTTGTGTGAGAAACATTAATTCTTATAGATACTACAGAAATTGTAGCAATTTTTTCCTCTATGAATCCGCTTTAGTTCAGTTAACTGAACAGATACGAACAGAACTCCCTTCGTTAGGTATGGGGGAGTAATTTGACAAGTCACCCGCACATAAAAATGCAACTCCCTCTGTTTGTGAACTATAACAAAAGATATAGGTACAGATCCAAGATAGATAAATAAAAAAATAAGAATAATACCAAAATAACATTAGCAATATACATTAGGCCTACTAAAAACTACTTAGATCTACAGAAGTATCGAAAAATTCCTTAATATCATGAAAGGACTTTTCTAATAGGCAACGTTAAAAGATGATTTTAAATGAGTTAAAAATATATCTGCTTGTTGTGGCAATTACTGAACATAACAAGTGAAACCGAGCGTAAGTTGGTTGAGGGAAAGTCAAGGAAAACACCACGAATCAGGTTTTGAACCCGGACCCGATTGTTTCGCAGTAAGACACGCTAGTAGTTACTTCATAGCGGTGAACTGTGAACGAGGTGCATAAATAGAGTCGATATACCCTGGAATAACTGAAACATAGCACCGGGAAAACATGGCTTTATATTTTGAAACGGAATAGCAGAAAGTGACTCATCATTACTTAAACAGAAGCCATAATTATTATTGGAACAAGAAGAGTGAAAGTTTCTGCATCTCATTTAATAATTTTGATGATAATATAGCCTTTTAACTGAGTATATTTAGCATACTTTAGGCCTATATTAATTTGTGATTTCCTGAATTTCCGATAACGCGTTTGCTCCGTAACCAGCTCGTGGGAGCACATCGGCCTGAAGGTTAAGTTGCCCCTTCCGTGTTTGAGAGATAATTCACTCACTCAGTATAAACTACTAGTTCTTAGACAATATTGATTAGCTTGACATGAACGTGACCGTTCAATTATTGCACATATTACAAAATAAACGCGAAAAATATATGTTCTACATTCTTTGTACTGATAGCAATTCTTGTATGTTTTAAATTTCATATGAAGTTAAACTTAGCATTTACAAAATATTTTTATTTTTCAGATGCATGTTCCCGGATAAATTGATTCGTATACCTACAGAGTGGATGGTAACATCTGCACCAAAATGAAAGTGGTAATAGATCATGAGGAGAGATTTGAAAAATCTAAATTTCTCTAACATTCACCGTTTTAGAGGAAATTGTTTTGTTCTATGAAGCATTTGACAACTTCACGGCTGCTGCAATAACTCTAAGGAAGTGCGGCCTGCACTCCTTACCTTCCCCTCCCCCTCTGCTGTACTCAGTCGGTAAAACGCGACGTGAGCTAAGCTGCAAGATTTATTTCTATGATTTTTGCTATTATTCAATTTAAAATCATGGCTAAGCGGTTTAATTTACAGAAAAAGATTCAAGACATTAACTGTTCAGATTATTTTTACCTATATGCTTGTAGAGGAATCGGCCTTTTCGTCCACACCTGTGGAGTAACGATCAGCGCGTCTGGCCGCGAAACCAGGTGGCCCGGTTCGAATCCCGGTCGGGGCAAGTTACCTGGTTAAGGCTTTTTCCGGGGTTTTCCCTCAACCCAATACGAGCAAATGCTGGGTAACTTTCGGTGTTGGACCCCGGACTCATTTCACCGGCATTATCACCTTCCTATCATTCAGACGCTAAATAACCTGAAATGTTGATACAGCATCGTAAAATAACCCAATAAAATAAAAAATCAGCCTTTTCTATCTGGTCATTACCGCAATAGAGCGCTACAAATATTGTGCAAAGACTATTTTTTTCCAGCTTAACGGTGGTTCATCGAAGGAAAAGGTATAATAAAAGTTTTGTTTTATTTAACATGTGGAATCATCTCTTAAATTTTGGTGTAGAGGATACCATCCACCCCGTATAATGAATATAGGGGAGAGTTGGGTAGTATCGGACATCGGGTAATATCGGACAGTGAGTTTCTTTTATCTACCAACAGATTATAGTACCTGAATGACATGGTTACGTTTCTGTATGCGACGTCACAGAAAAGTAACCATGTTATTTAGGTATTATCATCTGGTGGTAGATGAAAGAAACGCACTGTCCGATATTACCCGATATCCGACACTACCCAACTCTCCCCTAAACAGGACCCGACAATAGTTTAGAATAAATCGCTGTACAAATACAATTGATATGGCCAAAACCATAGGTTTTAAGTGATTTTTTTTTAATATTATTGTGCATTTCTGTCCAAATTTCGAAGTTCATTCTTTGCGAGTCACTATTTTCTTTCATACGACATATGAGTACAAAGAGAAAAGATGCTATATGTGATCAACCGTCTGAAAATGTTTATTTTACATACTATCTTAATTTCTATAAGTACACAGTGTGTGGAGATACAAAAGGGGTACTTTTAGATTCGAGGATATTTTACGATGCAGTGTCGAAAGTATACATTAATATTAAAACCTCGCACTGAAGAACAAGTTGTTCCATTTGGCTTGTGATAAAAATTGCAAAACAGGTTATAAGTTCCTGGCCTGCTTATATGTACTTTGATGTCCTCTGTTACAGCTCTGTCCATTAGACATGAACAGTACATATTCCATTATGACATGAACAATGACGACATAAAAGGCATACACCATATTTAAATGTGAGGAAAACATGGGAGATAAAGAGGAAGTTACCGTCGCTTGTTGGTTTCGTGACAGTTTCACATTATGAGAATTTCTGCGATTTTTCATTAAATAGTCGTAAAAGAATTCTTATCTTCACATGTGGAACTAGAAGCAGCAAAAATGTTTTATTCATATTATTATACAGTTTCATTACTTTAGTTCATAATATTAAATTATCATTTCATATGACTGTGATTATTCATGTTGATTTTCTGGCTTATGACTACTTCGGAAAATGACGACAACGAAATAACAGACCAAATTAGAATTTTATTTTTGGATAGGAGTAGGAAACTTCCTTGCAGATACTTTCAGTACGTACAGGGCGGGATTCTACTTTCACGAGCCCCAGGAGCCCCTGGCCAACTGAGTAGTAATAGTAAGGTTCGCAACAATTGTTTCATGTAGGAGGCAGAAAGATCTCCTAAGTCGAGTTGAAGATAGTCCAAGATACGGAAAACTCTAATTTATATCCCTGGGCCTTTGGTGAAATAATTTTTAAAATTAAAAAAATCTACTTTTTTGTTTTTATGTTCGTAATTATATGTGCAGTAATGAAATGCTTCCCTCATAACTAAAAAACTAGCCAACATTCTGTGATGAAATTTTTTGTGTGTATTTGTGCATATAATATCTACAATACGATGCAAAATCACTTCTTACCTTTGTCTGGTAAAAGTAAATTCATTTTAAATAATGGTCAAATGTCAGTAGTTTCATCTGACACAAGATAAAAAAGCATTATTTATTAAGGAATGTAGTTGAAAGAGCATAGTATTGTAAACATGAATTTCAGCAATAAAATAAAAGAGAGGAATATGAAAAAGTTAAAATGTTTATGAGTTATGAGGAAACGCTTCATCACTGCAGAGTGAACTGCCAAAATTTTGAATTTTGAAACAATATATAAATATTTTTTTAATCGTAAAAAATATTTTTTCACATAGCAAAAGGACAGTGTTTTAAACATACCAATTTTCATTACTGTACAGGATACAGTAGGCTAATGAAGGGAAAAAATGTTGAATATTTCCAAAAATAGTTTACTGTTGTAAGCTATACCAACCCCTTAAGGTTACCAAACGCAGGACTCCAATTGTGCCGTTCATAGCAGAAGTGGTGTAAGTCAAAAATGGGCAATGAGGGTTAAAGTAAACATTCTGTAAAATACATCGCAAAGTAGCAATTAATACTCAATTTATTTAAACTGTTAGTAGTCAGTAGATAGCACGAAGGACATATTAATTGCTAGTTTGCATTGTATTTTACAGAATTATTACTTTAAACCTCATTACCCAATTTCGACTTACACCACTTCTGCTCTGAACGGCTCAATTATTACTGAATTTTGAAAATTAATAATGACATGCGTGATAATGAAAAACAAAAAGGGTCCACGTCTGTGGAGTAACGGTTAGCACGTCTAGCCGCGAAACAGGTGGCCCGGGTTCGATTCCCGGTCGGGCAAGTTACCTGGTTGAGGTTTTCCCGGGGTTTTCCCTCAACCCGATTAGAGCAAATGGTTAGTAACTTTCGGTGTTGGACCCCGGACTCATTTCACCTTCATCTCATGCAGACGCTAAATAACCTAAGCCGTTGATAAAGCGTCGTAAAATAACCTACTAAAATAAAATAAATAAAAAACAAAAAGGAATTCTTCATGTTGCATTTTTCTGCTCAATGACAGACCCTTAGCTTGTCGTTATTCGCCCGGACTCTAAAAGAAGGTTTATAGTAGCCTATAGCTAGTGCCGAGAAGTGTAGATAATTTAGTTCTTCAGAGCCTATACAGAGTGCACCACAGGCGATGAGTCCACATTACACTAGTAATGAATGTTTACGATGGTAATGTATTGGGATGTCACAGGGGAATCGCAGTATCAGGACGAAACTCGTGTGTTGCCTGTACTGTAGGCTTGACTAACACAAGTTACCTATAAATTCAGAGTACATAGGGAATTGAACCCGGGTACCCTACCTTGTAGGACCAACGTTCTAGCCACAGTGGTGGTTCTACTTGTAAGTATTGAATTTTGATAATGGTATGGTGATTTAAATCGGTGTGGAATGAGAAAGAACAACTTTCTGAAACGAATAAATTTTAAAACTGATGCACTCTCTATATATCTACGTACACAATGCTATTTCACTTTTTGCTCCGTCCCTGTCAATCCCTGCACGGCAGACAACGATGCATCGCTGCTGGGTAGAAGATTGAATGAACTCACGGTGCATTTAACTGATCCTTGAATACGAGTTCAAATTCTGTGATGAAATCTGAACACATAACGTTGACATGAAGGTCATGAATCATTCGTAAATGCTACAGTTTACATTACATACACATAAATGCAACAGTAAAGACGAAAGATTGTGAACTGGGTAGCTCCAAAATTATAAATCTCTTTACATGCATGTATGTGCAACAGTAAATACGAAAAATTAGATTATAAAAATTGTAAGTAGAGAAGTTTGCGTAAAAGCACTCGCTAATAATAATACAAGTTTGATGTGGTAATGGAATATCGAGAATCGAAGTACTGAATAAACCTGATAAAATAATAATCGGCTAAGTTAATTTACGCGGAGCTACCTCAATGAACCCAAAAATACTGAAAAATCCTATTGAATTATCAGAAACGATGTCAAAAAATCATTATTACTTTGACTATTATACTTTTACTACGTCATACTACTTTTGACCAATAAAACGGTACGAAAGTACGTCTTTCAACCAATCATGGCTGCTTGTCGCACAATTTTATCACTTCCCTAGCATTTGTTTCTTTCTCAACATTTCAAACTGCAAATTCTTTACGGTATTATAAAACATGCTTTGCGGTCGTCCCTTGTTTCCCACATAGATAGTCGACTGAAAATGGCGGCTCCGTAAAAACGTTTTGGTGAAAGTAACATTAGTGAAATAGAATTTTAGGAAGTCAGTTAATATCTATTTTATTGTATTAGAGTATTTATTTCTTTTAATCTTTATATACTTTCTTCTGTTTTTATCACCTCCCTACCATTTGTTCCTTTGTTTACCAACATTTCAAACTGCAAATTTCTTACGGTAATACTATAAAACATGCTTTGCGATCGTCATTTTTTTACCGCTTAAACATTCAACTGAAAATGGCTCCTCCGTTCAAACGTTGTGATGAAGCTAATATTAGTGAAATAGAATTTTAGTATAGCTATGACAGTTGGGTAGTTAATGATGGGAGAACTTTTAAATGAAGAGAGACAGGTATTTCCATGTTCTAGGGCAGTGGTCGTCAGCACTCACTGAATTGGATAAAGGGTAAGCGGAGCCATTTCGTGTGCCCTGTCGTGCAGCAGGAAGAGGTAGAGAGAATACCCGCTACCATCTTCGAGTGCACCATAGTGCAGTGTGTTCTCCGCGGGTAAGAGACGCTAGCCCCACTGTGCTTTGTGCTGATGATCGCTGTTTTAGAGCATTGTGATATGATATATTATTTAAAATGCTGCATCTTGCATTGTTCTAATAAGTTTATTCCATAATTCAATACAAACTCAGTAAGAAAATAAAATAATTATACAATACAAATTATTAAAAGTTGCCATTCTTTTTCACGCCATGAATTGTAAATTCATATCAGGTACCGGTGCCGGTTCTCTTTCCGACTACAATGATAAATCTCATTCACAATGAAAATTAAACATAACGTAAGCGTTAACTTAAGAATATAAACGTTACGGTAAAATCAAGAAGTCATACTATCATTCATGATGGGAACATAAACATAACAGCAAACATACTTGGTAACCATGGAAACATAACAACGACGTCATTTCCTCATATTCTGTCGTATACTTCAGCGCTCCACGATTGTATTCTGTTTGAAAATCACGTAAGCATAAGCATGAAAGTTTGGATTTTTCAAACTTTCATGTTAACGTCTTACGGTAATGTTTATGTCAATGCTTGTGTGAATCATTGTGAATGATCCCATTTGGTAGCCTGGGCGCAAACTTGTGTGTTTATGTTACGGTTATGTTTAATTTTCATTGTGAATGGGCCTTTATACTTGTTGGCTTGCTAGTTTCAGATAAAATTCGGTAAACACAGCAAAACACAGAGCTAGATGGAACCCTTCGATTGGGAAAACGTTTTCTGTATTCCTAAACAGGAGCCAATGCATTGCCATCACGAAATCCACAAACAAAAAGCATGTCTGCATATTCACTATGCGAATACACGAATTAAATGTCAAGTGAACGTGTATTCGATTGTGTGTGTTGCTCGGATGCTACCGTGTGCAAATGATCTGGCATAACACGTCAAGTAGCTTATGGTATACGGAGCCGCAACATGTTTCAGTATTTCTTTTCAACCGTTAGGCTTTGGATATATCAGGTGAAATCGATGTAGGTTATCCCAAACTACAGTATCCCGAAGTATTTTACATTCCTCGTGAAACACCCAATATTTATACCTGTTTCTCTTCGTTTGGCATTTTTTTGTGGAATTGTTAGCATTTTTAAATATGTCTTATGTTCTCCGAAACTTTAATTCGATTTCGCAGCAAGACGCTAGTCGTTAGGTTACCAGATATTTTGATCTTACTGAAGAATAACTTAAATTAACTTCTCTTACAGTCCAAGTCGAAGACAGATTTTGCTAAGAAATAACAATCCACAGCGTTGTAAAATGTACTTCTGACATTTTCTATGAATGTAAATATTAATCTCAGAAGTCGAATGATGTATGCAGCGTTTCAAAGTATAGAATTCGCATTTGAATTCTGAATATGTTGACATTTTTGTCCGTTCTGTTTGTACATACATTCCCAGTCGCGGAAGAGGGTCCGAAGATGAGGGGAGACATATGTCCTCTCTATCGTCGCTGTGTAGAAGAAAGAGAGGGCGTGGAAAGTTTTTGAATAATTTTACTGCGTAAACAAGCAAGAGAGTTAGAACGAAAATGTGCCTACAGAACGCTGAATATTTTCTTCCATGTTCTTTGCACATAATATTAAATGTGTTATTCTTACCAGTCCCTTATTGATCGCTGTAACTTCTCGAACATACATTCATGAAGACACTCCATGCTGCTGACTTAAACGCACCATAAGCTATAGCGCATTATAACCTTAAAATAAAATTGTAGACAATATAACGTAATATCATGTAGACCTATTAAATGTCTCGCCCTTTGCCGTAAAATTCAGTATAACACTTGAAGAAGGAACAACAATTTATTTGTCAATTGGCCACTTAAAAAATTACAAACTGCATACACAGTCTAGTATATACAGTCACGAAGCTTGAGTTTATGAGGATACTAGGAACAATAGACTGTGCAGGTAACTTACTATTTCGCATTGTCTGTTATGAGGCGATAGTAGCGATCCTAGTGGTTAGCAACTATCTATGGATGCATATTTACTACGTATTGTGCTTCGTGACTGTAT